>NW_021938954.1:176989-209353 GCF_001715985.3 Manacus vitellinus
TGGGTGCAGCTGGGCCGAGTGCTGGGAGCTGGTGGGATCCTTGGCATTGCACACACACAAGGGATGGGGCATGGTAACATCTCTGTGCTCACACAGTGCCAAGGGAGGAATAACGAGCCTTTTTGAACCCAAACTGCTGTTCCTGTCGAGTCAGAACTCATCTGTGGACCAGATAAACCGTGTGTTCTGACTGGGGGTGTGCAGCTCTGCCTCTTTCCTGCCACAACTCTCCACTGTACACTGTCACTTCACCACCCCACACCCTCAGCGTGCCCCAGCGAGGGGACAGTTCCTGCCTCTGGACAGGGACACTCCTTCACCAGCGTGTCCGGGGCGCCTTGGCTGAGTTCTCACTTAGCGGAGATATCGGAGCTGGGGGGGATTCAAACCACAAAAGAGCTTATGCTGATGTCAAACCAACTGTTCATGTAACCCCATGTCCTGCTCCCAGCAGCCCTCTCAGTCCTGTTGGGCTGGCAGGGGCAGGTTGGGATGTGCCTGGATTACTGATGCTGCAGGAGGAGCAAGCATGGCATGAGGCTGTTTGGTCTGGGGACAGTGCTGGAGCAGGCACAGTGCATGGGGGCTGGAGCTAGAGCAGTTTACACGAGAGGAGATGCAGTTTCCTAGCAGGGAGAGTAATTAATTTTGGGATAGTTTATCTGGAGAGTGAGTGGACTTAGCAGTGCCTGAAGCCTCTGGAATGAGATCAGTTCCCTTTTCATGAGATGTACTTTACTCCAGCTTGTGGGTGTCACTGTGTGTGTGTGTGTGCAAGGGATGGAACCTGCTGCTACAATCGTCCTTTCAGGGTAGGATCTGTGGATTTGGGATCCCCTGTTCACTGTCCTGCCTTGGGCCCTGAGCAGAGCAGTGCCATGGTCTGCCCAGAGCGGGTGTGTCCACATGGAGATCAGCACTAGAACAGCAGCTGTGACCAGATGTGAGTGTCCTGTCCTGGCCCAGTGTGTGTCTGCCATGTCACAAAGGTTTTTCTCCTGGTACACAATCAGTAAAGGGCTTTCTGAGGAATTTTTTCAACTTGCTCTAATGCCTCCAAGCCCAGCTGCAGCAGATGCAGTCACCAAGTGACACAAACCCTCAGACGTGACATGCTCATATGCCTGTGCAATGCCTAGGGCTGGATTTGGTGGAGAATCTGTCCAGCTTCAAATCAGCAGTGACCTTACAGTTTTGCCACCTTTGGAGCTGAGGATGGGGCTGTTACTTTGAAGCTGGGGATGGGATGGGTCCACTGGACATCTCTCATCTGACACATGCTTTGGGCACTGGAGAGGAAGCACCTGAAAGTTTGCAGTTCTCTGCCAGTCACAAGTTAATCTTCTGAGGACATGAGCTTTGGAGACCTGAGGGATTTGCTGTCTTGCCCCAGGAGCCACTGGGCAATCCCAGGTGGCCTGTGGTTAGAGTGCAGAACATGTGTTTGTGGTTCCTCTGTGACCTGAGCTCTGCCAAGGTAAGTGAGTGTGCTGGCTGATGTCCACCACACACACAGTCCTTACTTGGGGCAAGGAAAAACCAGGGACATAGAGGGGAGACAGAGAAAAAATTTAAAGTCTTACCCTGCCCTATATGTGGATGAAATACACAGATGCAGCACTCTGGTGAGGATTCAGAATAATGCCTGGTACAGCCAACTCTGAGCTAAATACAGTAGGAATGAGGAAGGAGCTTGTGTTTGTGAAACCTGCAGGGACTCTGAGCTCAGTCATGATTGTGCCCTGGTATTTAAACCATTAAAGAAGGCGACTTTACTGTGGTCAGGCTTAGCTTTATTTTAGATTGGATAAGTTCCTACTGTCCAGAGGAGGCCCTGGAGATACTCTGAGGACTGGAGCCCCTCTGCTCTGGAGCCAGGCTGGGAGAGCTGGGGGGGTTCCCCTGGAGAAGAGAAGGCTCCAGGGAGAGCTGAGAGCCCCTGGCAGGGCCTAAAGGGGCTCCAGGAGAGCTGGAGAGGGACTGGGGACAAGGCATGGAGGGACAGGACACAGGGAATGGCTTCCCACTGCCAGAGGGCAGGGTTAGGTGGGATATTGGGAAGGAATTCCTGGCTGTGAGGATGGGGAGGCCCTGGCACAGGTTGCCCAGAGAAGTTGTGGCTGCCCCATCCCTAGAAGTGTTCAGGGCTGGGATGTCCCTGCCCATGGCAGGAGGAACTGGAGTGTTGGGCTAGAGAGGGTGGGAAAGGGACAAGCAGATCTCCTGCCTGAGCTCTCAGGTGCTGTGGCCTGGTAACAGGTATTCACTGCAGGTGTGCCAGTGCTGGGTCAGGTGTCTCCTTCAGATCCCTGGTGCTCCTCTTCCCGATGGAATGTTGCTTCTCTTGCCCTCTTCCTCAGGGCTCAGCAGGTACATCCTTGCCGTGTTCAGCAGGCTCACCCACCCTCGTGCTACTCTTCATTGTGCTCAGCACATGTTTCTGGCTTGGGGAATGAGGGCAGCTCATATCCAAGTGCAGACAGGATGCAAAGCGACTTTAGTGGGGGAGAACAGATGGCAGCACAAGAAAACTATGGACAGTGTCAGTCAGCACGAGAGCCTGGCCTCAGCCCCGCTGTGCCCTGCGGTCCTGCTCCACAGGGGTTTGTAGGGACCTGCTCCAAAGTGTTAGCAAAGGGGAGAGGGGCAGGAAGGTCCTGAGACCGTGGTCCACGACACCTGTGCAGGTACATACGTGGCACTTAACATGGCCATGCACGGAGCACATGAGGCGCTCCCTGGCACTGTATCGCAGCTAAATGATGGCAGAGGATGCCAAGGAGGTGAACACTGGGAAACCTGCCTTGGAGTGGGAAGTGAAGTAAAGGAAGAGTCTGCAGCAGTGCCGACCGAGATGGTTGTGCTTGCAGGCAGTGACTGGAGGCAGTTCCTGATAGCACAGTGTGAGGGGAGCAGGCTAAAGGGAAAAGCTCTGTCCAGTTCTGGGGGCTCCTGAGGGACTGTCCAGCTCTCTGAGGACTGTGATCCTCCCATGGGATGTGCTGCTGAGTGGTGCAGGAGAGCAGAGGTGGCAGCAGCATCCCCGGTGCTGGGGGGGCCAAGCAGGATGGGCTGGTTGGACTCAGTGCAGGGGTGTGAGCTCAAGCTCTGGAAGGTTTTAGGTGGGGAAGGAGCTGCAAGGGGCTGATGCTGCTTGGTTCCCTTCACCCCAGGGAACAGTCCAGATGGTCTGATGTGTGTCGGGGCTGGTGGGGTGTGAGCCCTCCTCCTCTTCCTTCTCCTCCTGCAGCACCGCTCCTGCAGCCCACGGAGAGCGTTTTCTGGAGCAGGTAGTGGTGGGAACCACTGTTTGGGGTGCAGGGCTTGGCTGATGCTTGTGTTTGCTCTGAGGTGACGAGGGTCTGTCTGTCCCAGGGCCAAATTCGGTGTGCTGGCACCGACTCTCATCTGCACAGCATGGGCAGGGGAGTTCCTGGCGTGTGGCACGGTGCCTGTCTCTGGCCCCGTGTGCCGTGTGTGGTGGTGGGAGAGAGCCTGCACTGGTCTCAGCCGCTCCCAAACATCGGGATGGCAGGGGTGGTGCTGGCTGTCCAGGCAGCTCGGGATCTTTGCTGGGTTCATTTGCCAGGCAGCTCCACTGTGGCTCCTGGAGCGGATGGCCAGGAGCATCTGCACCGGGCAGGCAGGAGGAGAGCGCGGTGCTGGTGCCAGTGCTGGGGGAGCACTGCAGTGGCAGACCCCCCCTCTGCCAGGCCCGTGCCCCCCGATGCTCTGCCTCTGCAGAGTGAGGGATTGGCTCCCCCAGGCCGGGGTTGCTGAGCCTGCTGTGATCATGTCACGTCGGGCTCCGTCGATGTTAACATCTCATTATCTTTGTTACTGTAATTACATTATCCGCTGCTTTATGCAGAATTATTCTCCGAGGACTAATTGATGGATCCATGTTTAATTCATTAATCATTAGCATCAAATTCGACAATTACAGTGCACACTGATTGTGGAATTTCAAATGTAATGAGGGAAGAATTAACAAAGAAAAGGGAAAACCTGTTTCCCTGGCACACCACTGCTCGCCGTGGGGGACAATGACATTGAGGGAAGAAGAGCGGTGAGAGCAGGGTGGCGCAGGTCATGGCAGACAGGATGCTCCTGGATCAGCTCATGCCTGGTTGTGCAACAGTTTCGTCGGGTCAGAGCAGGGAATTTGGGGACTGAGGAGGGAAAGCTCAGCTCGCACCTCTGGAACAAAGTTGCTTTTCCTGCCGGCAAATTGCCTGTGGGTGCTGGAGCAGCTCGTGTCACCCTGCCCTGGGGACTTCCCAAGTTACATGTGCTCGATGCTTTGTAGGGAAAGCTGGATGGATTTTTCTGCCCCCTGGATTTGCCCATAGTGCTGTGGCTGTTCTGTTACCTGAATGATGTGGCATCTGCTCTTAAATCCATGGCTGCTGCACATCATTTCGATGTGTCCCACTTGGAGGGAGGATCCTGTGCCACTCTGCCCTGGATTGTGGTCCCTGGGAGCTGGGCAGCAGAATGAAAGCCAGAGCAGGGCCCCCAGTGCTACCTCTCAGCCTGAGGGGCTTCTCAGGACCAGGCTGGGAGCAGTGCCCCTGCACAGCTCGTTCAGTGATGGGTGTGGGGACACACCATCCCTCCCTCCAGCCATGATTTCAGCTTTCTGTGGAGTCCAATTGGAAAAGTCCAACATTACCACTACTGTTCAACCAAGGGCCAGGGCAGGGGGTGGAACTGGATGATCTTTAAGGTCTCTTTGACCCAAACCAGTCTGGGATTCTGTAACTCGGACATGGGGATGCTGAACAGAAAGGAAGAGGTTGAGGATCTGTCTGTTCTTCGGTGTGGGACGTCTACCCTTCCCAGTGATGTGTTAAAGGGTTGTTTGTAGTCTGAAGATGGAGCCAAGATGAGAGATTTACTAAAATTTATCTGTAATTAATATCTTGCATCATGAATCATGTATAAAATACTGAAATTCATGTGTATATTATAAATATTATACATTCACCATTACATTCATATGGTAACCTCTTATGAATGTTTATCTGAGTGTCTGAAGGAGGAGGATGAATTGAAATGTGAGGCTGGAGCTGTTGGTTCAAGGGTTTGCATTGAAATTGTCAGGACTCAATGGGGAGAGGAGGAGTGTGGAGGGAGCCAGGCAGGATGACACAAGACAGGACAGGACCAGCAATCTTTGGTGCCTGGTTCTGGTGCTGGACAGAAGCTTGGAGGGCTGAGATTCTGCTGGATCAGCTCGAGGTTTTATTTGCTAGGTTATGGTAGAGTTAGGATGAATGTCATATTTCCAAGCATTGTAACCTGGTTATCTCAGATGTTATGATTTCTTTCTAAAGAAGGAAAACTGAGGAGGCAAAGAGAAGATGAAGCCAAAAGTACCGAAAGTATCCACTAACTCTGTGCCCCCAGTCTGGAGCCCAGGAATTGCTTTTTCTTTCTCATGAACTTGGCCTTTTTTTAGCTCTTTTCACCACTCTAGTCATTCAGAGCTCAGTCTGTCCCAGGCACTTGGAGCAGGAGGAACATGTTGTTAGGCAAGGGTTGGTATAAGTGACTGGAATAGTAGTTTTGGGGATTTTTCAGCATTGTGTTGGTTGGATCCCATGCCCCCAAAGCAAACACTCTGCTCTGAGGCCCCTGAGGCCCTTTCTGTTGCTGACACTCATGAGCTGTGGCTGCCCCATCTCTGGAAGTGTCCAAGGCTGGGTTGGATGGGGCTTGGAGCATCCTGGTCTAGTGGAAGATGTCTCTGCCCCATCACTGGGCGAATCCTGTGCCTAGAGGACATGTAGGACCTCCTCAGGTCTCTGCTCCACTCTGCCCTTCAGGGGAGCCTTTGTGTCTCCATCGTGCTGCACTGTGCCTCCCCACGGGGCACAACCCCCACGGCCCCACGGGAAGCACCCCCATCCTGCCCCGTGGGTGTGGGAGCATCCGACCGTGCTGGGCCCTGACTCTGCTCTGCCCCACCTCGTCCCAACCAGCAACAGAGCCAGGCTGTGCCCTGGCAGCCACGGCTCAGGCAAAGCCCCCACACAGCTCCTGTTCCTGTAACTGGGAGCACTGGAGTCGTGTGGGCAGGGAGAGGCTCATGGGAGGGATCAGAGCACGGAGAGAGCTGCCAGTGCTTCCTCCCTCCCCACCCCAGCTCTCCCTGCCCTTCCTGATGGGAAACCAGAGATTGATTTTCTCCGACCCAACAGTATAATCACTAACCCTAATTAGAGATAATTACTGGGACTTGATACACTTATTCCTTGCCAGAACACTAAAGGAGCCGTGCAGTGCAGGGCTAAGCAGGGAGAAAGCCTCGGAGAAGGGATGGAGGAGAGGAGCAGGGAGAGAGGAGCACAAGGCAACAGAGCGCCGTGGCAATCAGAGCCCTTCCCAGGGCCAGTGGAGGTGACAGAGGCAGCCAGGTGGGCACAGGGCAGCCAGGTGGGCACAGGTGGGCACAGGGCAGCCAGGTGGGCACGGGGCAGCCAGGTGGGCATGGGGCAGCCAGCCAGGCCCTGTGGCTGCGGCTGTAGCTCTCAGCATCCTGCATTCCAGAACATCTGGCTCAGGGTGCCTTGCACAAGGCACCTGCAAAAGCAACGAGGGTGTAATTTGTGGCCACCTGTGAAAATCTCAGTGTAAATAACTTGCCCAGCACTGCCAGGAAGGGCAGGGCCAGAGGGGCAGCCGGTGTTCTCCAAGGTGGACTGAGGACCTTCTCCAGCAAACCAAGTTTTCTCCTCCATACAGCCCAGGTTTTTGCTGCAGGAGGGAGAGGAGCCGGGGAGCAACTTGCTGCAGGCCACAGACTCCTGTCCTTTGCTGTCTCATAGCCCAGCTCATCCCCGAGTGCAGGCAGCTGCTCCAGCAGTGAGTCCGTCCAGACCCGCGTCTGCCATCGGCAGTGCCTGGGATCTGTGCTCTGCTGGACAGGGAGGTGCCCCAGAGGAAGGTGCAAAAACCCATCACTAGCAGGCGAAGGACAGAGCCCTCCTGTTCTCCAGGCAGAGCAGGGCTTGCTCTGTCCCCTCGGAATTGTGCACCCTGGGAGGCTGTGCTGCCCTGTGCCCGGCAGCCTTCACGGGCAAAGCAGGCAGGAGTGGATGAAGCATGATGTGAGTGAATGGCTTTAGAAACAGGAGTTATGTAGGAAAATACAATGCCAGCATCCTCGAACAGCCCTTTCCCATCTACACTTAGGAGCTGGGGGCAGGGGCTGTTCTCCATCAGTCACTGCAGTTCTGGTCCTGGCCCACACTCCACAGCAAGCCCAGAAGGTTCTGGCTCTGCTTCCTTCCCTCCTGTAGTTCTGTCTCAGACCTGAATTCCTGCTCTGCCTGTACATGCAAATGGGGATCTGTGTCAGTGCTGCCAATCATGAGCATCCATCTCCCTCCACCATTGCAGGGATCTCATGGGGACTGTCCAGCTGCACAGGAGCTGTTCTGGGTGGTGTGTTATACAGCATTACTTGTACATTTTCTGCAACTTACTTTTCCAAGTTTCTGCAGCTTACTTTTCTAAGTTTCTGCAAGGACTGTAAGTGACACCTTTGGTCACAGTAACAGACGAGGAGAGTGATCTGGGACATAGACCGTGCTTCCTTCGTCTGCTCCCACTGCTTATTCCCAGCACCTCAATTTGGGTGCATCAGAAACACTTCTGAGGTGTTGGAGTGTGAATGACATTGTGGTGAAAGTCACTGAAGGGCTTTGCCAAGTTGCAGTAGAGCTTCCTTGGACCTTCTGAAGCCTGGTTCCAAACAGCAGGGCAGCTCCACGGGGAATGCCACCATTACCCCATCTCAGCTGATGAGGGTAATGAGTCACCAAACCAAATTCGGTACTGGCTTAGGTAAAAGTAACCTGAGTGCGTTGTGCTGGTGTTCAGGCAGAGTAAAATTCAATCAGAAATAGAGTATTAAACACACACATGCACAGACACATGCACACAAAAATGCATCTGAGACAATTTCACCAAGCTGGAAGCAATTACATGCCAGATCTTTAGGGAGAAGGAACTTAAACAGAAGGGGTTGGGGGGGGAAGTAAAGCGTAATTAGAAGTGTTTAAAGAATATCTTACTGGGTACCAAAAGGTTAAAATGAAAAGGAAGGTTTCACTGCTTAAAAACATGTCAGTCAGGGTTGAGAGGAGACGTGAACTGTTCACTCTGTGTCCTGGTAGAAGGGACAGGGACAGGCAGAGGGAGCTGCCTGCGTGGTGCTGCTGTGGCTTGTGCAGCTGTGTCTGTGTGTGTGTAAAAAGTGATAAAATTAACAGCAACATGATAAAGTAATGGATAAGTGCTGAGCAGGAGCTGGAAGCTGCACCAGTCAGAGGCTGGTGGCACCAATGTGGCCCAGCACAGCCAGCTGGAGCCACGGCAAGGCTCCCACTGCCATTCAGCCCTGTGCCAGTGCTCCCGGCCCAACATCCGCCGTGAGTGATTAATTGTGAGCAGCCCTCAAAGTGACCCTCCTGGCTTTGTGGGAAGCATTCCAGGTCCTGGCGTTCCCAGACTCGCTGTGGCTGTGGCCACACAAAGGGTTGTGTCAGTTTGTTCTGGGCTCATGGCTCTGCACCAGGCTCCGTGCCTGCCGGCTCTGGGGAGGAAGTTAAATGCATTTGGTAAATGATGGTGATGAGGAACTGAGGAACAAAGTCACCAGTGAGGTAAGAGCACCAGCACAGTGCAGCTGCTGGGGAGAACCCCTAGCACCTCCTCCCTGGGGACAGGAGTGTCCCAGCTGATGGAGACACCGACACTGCCTGCCCCATGGAGAGCTTCCCAGTTTGGGGATGTTTGCCCGAGTCTGTCAGAATAGGCTGAACAGGAACCAGCAGAGTTACAAACAGTGAAAAGGGTTTTTTCAAGTTTATTAGGAGCTAACAAATCCTAACCCCAGCATTCCTTCATTACTGTATGGGAATAGTAGAATGGCTAATAAGGAAAAAAAGTGAAGTGCTCAGTGAACACTTGTGTTGGTGTCTGGGAAAGGCAAGATGATGTATCTCAGCACAGAATGATGAATTCTTCATATTCCATCTGTAATTAGGCAGCGAATTAAACAGCAGGTAGGAGATGTGGACATGTTGGAATCAGCAAGGCTGAATTATTTAATTCAGGAATTCTAGAAGGTGTTGTTAAGGTCTTTTTGATGTGTGGATGGTGACAGTCAGTTTGGGACTGGAGAGGACTTCCAGAGGGCTCAGGTTCACGGATTTCTGTGTCCACAGTATAAGAAGGAAAATGATGGACTGGAAAGGGCTGTAAAAACCAGGAACTGCTCCCAGAACACCTTGTAGAGAAAGATTTGAGGAGCTCAATTTGTTTAGTTTATTGGAGAAAAGGTTAAGAGATAATTTCAACACCATCTGTAAGTACCTGTATAGGAAGAGAAATTTGGAGAGAGCTCTTTATCAGATAAAAGGTACCAAGATCCAGTGATGGTGACAGGAGGAAGACAACTCAGACCAGAAATAAGGCCCAGATTTCAGCAGTGAAGGCAGTTAACCACTGGAACCACTTACCCAGAGCGGCAGTGATCTCTCTGGCACCGGCAATATTTGAGTTGGGATCAGATTTTCTGACAGATCCATCCTTACTCAGGAAGGCTTGACTTGCAGGCAGACCTGTGGTGTGACTTAGTGCTGAGCAGCAAAGCTCAGGCAGTCCAAGGGCTCCTTTGGCTGCTCCTGGCTCCCAATCCAGGCATGTCATCACTCTCCCAGTGGATCCACCTCTTCCCTACACAGCTCCAGCCTCCCTTCCTTGGCCATGGAGCTGCTCGGCGGGTGGACATGGGGTGCCTCAGCTGGCTTCAGGGCTCTGTGTGGGGGCTTGGCGTGGGCAGAGGTCATGCTGGAGAGGACAGAGGAGCTGTGGCTGCCTGCGGTTTCCAGGCTGGTGATGTGCTCTCGGTGCAGGACTGTGGGGGCAGCGTCACTGTTCCCAGGTTTCTCCGGTTTGCTGGGTCTTGTAGCTCTGTACGTGGGGTCATCTGCCATCTGAACCAGAGGTGAGTTGGGGTGTGGGCTGGAGAAGCCCTGGCTTATCTCGTGTGCTCCAGATCTTTGGCTGGGAGACGGGAGGTGTCATGGCCAGCCCAGGCTCTCGGTCCTCTCAGAGGCATCGGCACCACACAGGGCTGTTTGTCCTGGCAGTTTGTACCCACCATGGGTCAGCTTTGGTGGGAGCTGGGGTGTCACAGAGTCACTTAGCACATGCAGATGTCCAAAACCATGCTCTCCAAAGGCAGCACTGAGAGGAGGGAGATTCTTTGTGTCAGAGCAGCTGTGAGGCCCAGTGCATGGCAATGGCTCCCGCTGTGTGCAAGCTGCCAGATCCTGATGGCCCTGCTGTGGAGCTGGGCTGGGAAACCTCAGTCACCCACGGTTTGGATCAGTGATTCCACACAGACACTCGCTGTTGGCAGAGCTGGGAAGGACATCTGTCCATCTGTCGCCCCGGAACATTCCCCCTCATGCCTGGGGACTGTATGGGTGCTTGGCTTGGTGGTCAGCTCCTGAGCAAAACGTGGAGGTTGATGTCTTTCAAATCACACATCTCCATCCCAGCGCTCCTGGGAGCCACCCCACGTGTTTTGGCCTTATTACCAGTGGGAACTGTTCATGAGGAAGGACCTGCCGATGTCCCAGTAACAGCATGCAGTGCTTCCTTCAGAAAGCCAGCCTCACAGAGACTCCTGGCTCCAGAGCACAGCAGCCACAGGGGCTCCCAGGACAGCTGTGTTTGTGCCATGTCAGCTGCCAGCCCGTTGGCAGGGAGGGGTGAGTTATGTCCTCCCCAGCAGGGATCTTACAGACAGGCAGCTCTACCAGGCTCCTTGGCTCTCACCTCCCCCCAGGAACCGGTTGGTTTCTGAGAGTGGAGGAGTTTCCCACCAGCTGGAAGTGGGTTCCCATCCAGCTCCATGTATTGGGGTCCCAATGGCTTTTGGGGAGTCTTTGAGACATGCTTGGCTGCGGGCACCAGCAGAGCAGTACACTAAGGTGACACGCAGTAATCCTGGTTCTTATTTGAAATAAATGGCAGCCAGTTGGCAACAAATGCCCTAAAATTTTGGTTAAGGGGCAGCGGTGACTGATGACTCCTCGGGACACCGTTTGGCAGAGGGTCAATAGCATTAACCTGTACTGTGCTACTAGCCTCTACAGTACCAGAGCAAACAGGGTTTGCTCCATGGCAGGGTGTCCTCACCCCATCCTGGAGCACCTCTACCACCATCTCATGCCACATGCTGACAGTCCTTCTGCCCCGTGGTGCAGCAGCAGTGTCCTTCTGCCTGTGCTGGAGCAGGGCCTGGCACTCCAGAGGAAAGACCTGTCCTGTCCTTGGCCATAAACCCAGGGGGATCCCCAAACTGCTTTCAGCTGGTGCCTCTTTAAAATTCAGCATAGCCCATTCCCCATACCGAAGCTGGGTTCCCCCGTGCTGTAAGGGCCTGGAAGCAGCACCAGCATAATGTCACCAGGAAATTTCACCAGACCCTTTGCATTATTTTGCCAAATTTCTCTTGAAAATATTAAAGAGACCCTAAAAAGATCTTTAAGTGACTCTGCAAATGATCTCCTTCCCAGCTGATGGTGCCCCTTTGGCTCACTCACCTTTATCCTGTTCCCTGGGCAGCCACACCTTAACGAAGAATTCCCAGTTTGCTCTGATCCAGGTATTTCACCGAAGGGTCCGGGCTGCCACGTGTCACGCCTGGGAAGAGGCCATTCTGGTTTCAGGTCTTTTTCCATCCACTGCCACATCCATCAGTTGGGCTGTACTGAAAAGACATCATGGAGCCTTGGGTCACACCGATGTGACCACGTGAGTCTCTTGGGGGGTTGAGGAAACAGTGACTGGGGAGGGACTTGAGGGGCTGTTAGCAGGTTGGGGTTTCGGCCCCTGGAGGTGTTGGCTCAGGGACAGATAGTATTTACATGTAGCTGTCTATTCACCTGTCACTTGGCTTGCCCAATTTACAGGGGACATATCCAGCAGCTGCCAGGGTGTTGCTTCCAAAGGGACACAATTCCTGAGAGCTCTGACCTTGCTGGGACCACCCAGGAGCTCCCTGGAACACGCCGGAGTTGAGCGGGGCAAGGTCCGTGAGCTGAGTGAGTGGATGGGCTGTGGGGGAGTTCCCCCACAGCTGGGTGACTCCAGGCAGTGAGAATGAGGTGTCAGGAGCTTGGAGGGGCTGGAGAGGCTGATGGAGACTGTTCCTTCGTTCAAAATGGAATTTTGGGTGCTCGTGGCAGCCTGCACTGCTCCTCCTCGGAGTGTTGGATGGGCACATCCTGGCAGACTGGGGCTCCCAGCATGGCTGAGTGGGGGTGCAGAGTGAAGATCTGGGCTCCCTGGAGCCCTGCAGGACTTTCCCCTCTGAGGAAGCAGCTTCTCCCAGCCCCTCTGTTCTCCTCTCTTCACCTTCCTCTCCTCTGCGGACACGGGCTGTTTGTTTGCTTGGGGGCTTGGGGCTGGCGGGCACTGCCTGAGTGCTGGACAACCTATTCTCATCCAATCCCATCCAGTCCTGTCCCAGGACCCAGCTCATCCCGGTCTGGGGAGAGCAGCATTGTCCCTGCTCCAGTGGCAGCAGGCTCCCTCCCACGAGGAGGCGAGAGGAGATGGATGCAGCAGTCAGGAGCAGAGCGCCAGCTAATTACCCTTCCGAGTGTGTCTTGTAAATTAAGGGCTAATTAGAGGCAAAGTCAGTGTCATGGTTTTACACGTGTTTCTGTGGTGCTGAACAAGGGGAGGGAGGGGGAAGCATGCAGCAGCCGGGCTGGAGGCAGCGAGACAGGGGCACTGCAGGGTCCTGGCAGCTCAGGGTGCAGGGTGCTGAGGCCCTGGCAGCTTGGGGTGAGGGTCCTGGCAGCTCAGGGTGCAGGGTCCTGGCAGGTCAAGGTGCAGAGCACTGTGTCCCGGTGAGCCCCGTGTCAGCACTGCTGGCAGGCAGGATCTGCAGCCAAGGCTCACAGGTGATCCCTGCACAACAAAGCAGGGAAAGGGGATTTTTGGTACAGGGTTGGTACAGGGAAGAGGAGGGTGGGAGGCACCTGCCATGCTGGCGATGAATGAGGGGTGGTAATGATGATGATGATGATGATGGTGGGTGGCAGACATGCCTGGTGCAGGGCTGGTGGCCACATCACCCCTCTGTTCTCTGGAGGGGAGATTTGGGCTCTTGAGCTGTCCTGTCAGGCATGTGGCAGCCCCAGCTGTGCCCAGGTACCAGCAGCATCTGAACAGCATCCCTTGGGTTTTCATGGAAACAGCAGGAACAGAAATGTACATTTATGTACAAACTTTGGGGCTCCCCGTGGGATTTTATGGGTCTCTGCTCTTCGTGAAGGGTGGCCAGCACAGAGAAAGGTTGCCCGGGGAGGTTGTGCCATCTGCCTCATCAGAGATGCTCCAAACCTGTCAGACAGTCTAGGGCTGCTGGCTGGGGGGGGTCTTGCATGAGCTGGAGCTGGACGGGATGATGCCAGACCTTCCTTCCACCTCAGCCGTGCTGGGATCCACAAGAGCCAAGTGGGGCTGGTTTCACACAGATGAACTGCCCTGGCTGTAGCAGCTTTTGCTGGGGACCCACTCCTACAGGTGTCCATTTGTTCTGTGGAAGGTTCCCACTGCCACAGCAGTCCCACTGAACCCGGGGCTCAGTTCCTCATCATGGCTCGTAGCCCGGCTTTGCCGTGGCCGTGGAGGGGTCGGTGTGCCGGGGCTGGAGCTGTGGTGTGCGGTGCACGGAGCCATTCCACGGCCCTGCCCTGGCCATGGCCGGGTGGGCTGCAATGGGAATCCCAGCTGGGAATCCCAGCTCAGCATCTGTGCCTCCGGTTTGGAAGGAGGAGACTGTATCTTCTGAGTAGGAAAGGTGCCCCTTTGCTCCACCCTGGGCTCCCAGGGCACGTCCTCTGCAGTGGCTGGAGCTGAATGCCCTGAGGGAAGCACAGGAAGGGGCTGGCAGTGGGGAGGTGCAGTGGGGTCCCTCAAGGCAGTGTTTTCCTCCATGGCAGATTGCCTGCAGACTGAACAGGATGATGTGTGCTCCCTGTCAGAACTGCCCTGTTTGCTGTTCTCAAAATTTTGGGTGTTCTTGTAATCCAGAAACACTTGACCTGTTTTGAATCACTGAGTGATCTTGTCCTCTGTGACAGCCTCTGGTCCTAAAAACACCCCTCTCTCAGGGGTTCAGGTTCCTGGGCACAGTCACAGGGGTTTCCAGCGAGTGGGAAGAAGCATTTCCACCTGCTGTTCCCATCTTACAGATGTCTGTTCCCCTGCTTGTCCCTTTGACACCCTCTGTTTGGTTGCCCACTCTCTCCCAGTGCCTCCTGCATGGCTGGATTTTACTGCCAAGGACACACAGAGAGTGAAGTTGAGGAATGAGGGTGGGCATGGTGGCCATGGAGTGGGTTTGGGTTTGCCGAGGTGCTGGAGGCAGTAGTGAAAATCATGAGCAGACATGAACTCCAGCTGTGGGAAAGCTGTGTGCCAGGATCCCCAGCTGTGCATCCTGGGGTGCTGCCTGAAACCCACCAACTGGGGTCCCTCTGGGAAGTGGGGTGCACTGGGCTCATCTCTCAGCACCCTTGGGGTGATGCACCAGCACCCCTTGGGAGAGGAGAGACAGAGAGCCTGTCCTTATGCAGGGCCACTGGACGAATGTGGCATCAGGTATGGGACACTGTGCCTTCTCCCACCGTGCTTCGGGGCAGCAGTGGGGCTGCGCTCAGTTCGTGTCTCTCTTGCAGGTGCTCCCCACTCGACCAGCAGCACGTCCTTGCACTCCGAGCGCTCCATCAGCGGCATCAACCTGGTGGGCTTCAGCTCCAAGCCAGATGGGATGCACCAGCGCTCCTACTCCGTGTCCAGCGCAGACCAGTGGAACGAGGCTGTGGCTATCCCCGGCAGCTGCCCCAACCCCTGTGAGTAGCCCTTCTGGCCCCTCTCCCCTTACCTGTGGCAAGTGGGGGCTCATTTCATCAATGGGGCAGTCCTGAGCTCTGCCCCGTGGCTGCAAGTCTGGAGTTTGCTCATGGGTGTCACACACAGCCTCTGGGCCTCACTGGGGCTGTCCCCCTTAGGGAAGGTGGGCTGGCAGTGTCCCAGCCAGGGGAGAAGCTCTCCTACTGGGCATGGAGAAGGTCCAGCCAAGGGATGCTGCTCCACAGCAGGACGGTTCCGACCTCTCTGCTCTGACCTCACTCCCAGCTCACCATGCCAGGGGTAACTACTGCTTTCCCTATCTCTGCTCCTTGCCGGCACCCCCATCTCCCAGATTTTGGGGCAGCTGAACAAATAGGAGTGATTCCTGTCTCTGGAGCACACACTGAGCACGGCCCGCCCCCTCCCCCCACGCTCACTCGCTCTCTGTGATGTTTCAGGACAGTTGAGTGAATTAAAATAATTCATACATTTCCCAACGTAGCCACTTTGCCGAATTGGAAAATAAATGCTTTTGTGCTGCATTCATCACTCCTTCGTTCCTGGCTCTGCCGCCGCACTAAAAAAGCAGTTAAATGCACATCAAGAGTGGAGGAGCCATTTCCATGCCTGCTCGCCCCTTGTAGTTCTCATTAGCGCGGCAGCCGCCCCCCCGCCCGCTCCCAGGGGCTTTCGCAGTTTAAAGGAGCCTCTTTATGATCATTACCGGAGTCCGACTGTGCGGGCGCCATTTGCAGCTGAGGAGGCTCCTCATTTGTAACTGTGAAAAACTATCAATTTCAGCGCGCCTGATGCAGCGGCTCCATCATTGGCCCCATCAGCTCCCTGCTGGAAGCGAATTAATCAGACTGTTACTGCTGATGGGGCAGCGCGGGCGAGGGGAGCGGAAGGGCGCAGCGCTGAGCGGGATGTGCCGGCAGCCCCTCGCCTCGGACACGGGGGGCGGCGGGGCAGCCCCCGCCGGGGAAGCGCCTTGCGAGAGGCACCGGACACGGGCGCGGCTCCTCGTCCCCTGCCGGGAGAGGGTCCCCGGCGAGGCCGTGCCCGGCCCGAGGCAGCCGTGAGCGCAGGCAGCGGGAGCCTCCGTGCCCCGGTGTGCACAGCAGCAGCTCTGGCACCCTCGTGCAGCACCACGGCCGGCACACGAGGCACCTCGGCACAGGTGAATTCTGTGGCACAGCCCCTGTGGAGGGCAGCTCCCTACCCCAGTGCCCTCCCGCCTCAGGAGCTGTTGTGGCAGGTCTTATCCCTCCTCCCAGCGGCCCCACTGCAGAGCTGGGGGCTGTGCATTGGCCTCCCGTGGCCTGGCCTGGGTGTCATAGGAGAGCCATCCAGTCCCTGCTCTCCATCCCTCTGCTCCCCATCCTCCTGCATCCTGTCCCTCGGCCTCCCCAGCCCCCCCTGCTCCATTACTCTCCTCCTATCCATGCAGGAGCTGTCCATGCTCGAAGCACCCAGACCAATCTGCCTCTTCCATTCACAGTAACTGGAGACTGACAAACGGGAGCTGAGCTGCAGGGTCTGTTGTGGCAGGACAAGGAATAACATTTTTAAACTAAAAGCAGGTGGATTTATCCCTGGAAATGTTCAAGGCCAGGTGGGACGGGGCTTGGAGCAACCTGATCTAGTGGAAGATGTTCCTGCCCATGTCAGGGGGATGGGATTGAATGATCTTTGGTCCCTTCCAACCCAAGACTTTCTGTGATTCTCTGCTGCTGCTCCTCCCCATGACACAGGGGTAAGATGTCAGCTCAATGCTCAGTGTGTCCCAAGCGCTGGTGGCTGTTTGTCCACTCTTGGGTCCTGCCACACTGTGCTGGACCCCGAACCCTGTGGTCACTCCTGCCTGGCCATACCCTGTGTTAGTGCTCCACAGACATGTAACGGGGCCAGCCGTGCTGGAGGGCCTATGGCACATGAGGGACCACCAACCCAGGGGTCCCAGGGGTCCCGGAGCTGTGTCCATGGGCTGTGTCACCCACAGCCACAGCAGAAGTGGATTCTCAGCATCACAAGAGAGGGGGCATTTGGGGGTGGGCAGTGCTTTCCACATGGCACAGAGTGCCGAGCTGAGCAGCACGACCACCCCTCCACCAAGGGACTGAGCACTGTGAGGGGGTCCCTGCACCACATCTGAACCCCAGCTCTTCCAGGGTCCAAGCTCTCTGCTGTGTTTCCAGCTCTACATGGCCAGGCAGGTGAATAATATTCCTCTGCTCAGAGCAGATTTGGGGCACATGCCGAGGGTGTAGGCTGCCCTCCTGACACCTGAGGACAGGCTGCCTGCTCCATTTGTACCCTGGAGTGCACACAGAAGAGGGATGGACAGGGATGTACGGTCATGTAAATGTGCTCCAGCACATTCTATGTCTGTCCTTTATGGAGGAGCTCTGTGACCCACCTGTGGGGTCCCAGAGCCACCCATAAGACTGGCTGGTTTGGAGATGGAGCCCAGGAGGTCCCAGGTGTGCCTGTGGAGGGTTCCATGGTGAGTCAGGGACCTGGAAGTCCTTGGGTGGATCAGAGGGGCTCACTGGCCCTGCTGGGGAAGGAGGGGGAGTGAGCAACACCTGATCTTGCAGAGGGAGTATATATTCCACATGCTGCCCCCCCGTTGCCATCCCAACCCCATCCCACCATGGCCCTGGAAGCCCCCAGCTCTGGTGCTGGGCAGTAAGAGCAGGGACAAGGGCAATGATCCCTTGGGGATCAGGAGGTGCCAGGCTCACGGCTGGCTTGCTGGGAGCACAGAAGGGCACGACCCCACTCGCTGAGCCTGGAGGGGGGCAGAGTGCTGGCAGCACAGAGTTTGGCCCGGGGGGCATCCTGGTGAGCAGGTGGGCAGCAGAGGGAGGCTGGAGGCACCATGTGTAGCCACTGACGAGAAAGTTCAGGTCCCCTGCGACTTGCGGCTGGGAGCTGAAGGTGCCTCACACCTGCTCTAAGCACAGTCCTGTAACAGGATCAGTAATTTATATTTATAAAACTGGAGTCTGATTTTATTAGATTTATCTCTCCTAATTGTCAAGGGTGAGCTATTTCCCTGTGGATAAATAGCATCAGAAACACCCTACTACTCTGTGTCAGTGCAAGAGAAGCCCGAGTTGGGATAGATCCAATGCTGCGTCCTCTCCCATCCAATGTGAGTGGGACACTGGCTGCCCTCTGACCCCTGGGAGGTCCTGGGCTCTTTCCCTCTGTGCTGCTCTGTATCCCTCTGTTCCCCTCTCCACCCCACTGCTGACATTTGTCAAGACAGATCAAGCCCCAGAGAGCCAGTCTGACCAAAGCAGGCTGAACTGGGGAAGCAGAGGCTGGGCTGGGGTGGGAGAAGGGCTTGGCAGGTCCCCACAGTCCCGCTGCTGGAACTTGTGTGATGCTGTGATTCCTTTCTTAATTCCAGGTGCCACAGAACATGGAAATGAAGGGTCAGGACTTGATGGGAAACACTGGGCTGTGGCAGAGAGCACGGCAAGCTACCTGAAGCAGAGGAGCTGCCATCTGTGCCCTGGGGGTGGGTGGACACTGGAGAGGCAGGAGTGGATTTAGGAGAGGGTTAACAGTGCAGCGAGGGCTCCTGCGCCTCGTTGCCTTCCCCGGAGTCTGCATTTTTATGCTGATTGGAAGCCTGCGCTGTGTGTGCTGCTGAAATTGAATGTCAGGCTTTTGATTTTGTTGCTGGTCTCTAATGAAATTTGACATTTAATGGTGAGTGCAGCGGCAGCGTGTGTGTGTGTGATCGGAGCTTGATTAGCGCACTCTAATTGACAGTAATTAGGCAGCTCCCTGATTGTTTCTAATTCTGCTATTAATTGTAAGGAACAGTATGATTGAGGATAAATTTGGTGCGTTGCTGCTGGGGATGCAGCTTCTTCAGCTCCGTATCGGAAGCCTATTGAGCCCATCATGCTCAGGTTCCTGAGTGTGGCAACCCCAGTCACCTCGTCTGGCAGAGCGGTGCTGGGGGGCCAGTGCTTCTGCAGAGGCTCTGCGGATCCTGGGGCCTGGATCTGCCCTGGGGGCACTGAGAGCACCTCCTGGGTCCGTCCCTTCCCTGGTGCAGCCCCGTGAGGACGCTGATGCTGAGCTGCTCCCACAGGGACACGTGCTGGGGGGTGGCACATCAGGCTGCCTCAGTGATGCCACTGTGCATGTCCCGGCTGCATAGATGCCAGAGCTGCCCCTGTGTGATCATCCCACATGGATCCTGGTGTGGAGCAGATCCAGCCTGACTCTGCCCAATTTGCTGCCAGCCCTGAGCTGGAGTAGTGTCAGAGTGGCCCCGTGCCATGGGGCTGAGCGGCTACTTCCCTGTCTCATGTGGCCATATGGCCAGGCGAGTACCAGGGCTGACTCCTGGACACCTGGGTGTCTCTGGAAAGAGCAGACTGTCACTGTCCCGCTGTACATGACTTGCCTTTTCTTTGTCCCCAGCTAATGGTACCGCCGACTCGCTCAGCTCCAGCCCAAACATTTCCAGTACTGCCAGCCCGAAGCTGGAGCCGCCTCCGTCACCACATGCCAACAGGAAAAAACATCGCAGGAAAAAGAGCACAGGGACGACTCGGCCTGATGGTCCCAGCACAGCAGCAGAAGGTAGGAAGGGTCTGGCAGCACTGCCATCTCGGAGCACCAGGCATCCAGGGGTCCTGTGAGGTTCGGGGAGGATCTGGGGCTCAGAGTGCTCCTTATCCAAGTCTTGATAGGGATCTGGGGCTCAGAGCACTCCTGATGTGGGACTTGATGGAGACCTGGGGCTCGGAGCACTCCTTGTCCAAGCAGCTTGTGCTGAGGAAGGAGGGAGGGAAAAACCAGCCTTTCTGGTCTGCTCTTCCCTCCATTTCTCATGCTCAGTGCAGGCAGGACCACTGTCATGCCCGTGCCTGCACAGACCCTCAGTGGTAATAATAATTACTAACTGTAGTCACAGACCTGAGAGCACACCACATGGTTAATGGGTGCAGACACTTTGCACCACAAGAGCCTATTTCTGTTTTGGAAATTGGCCAAACTTTCATTATTTAAAGGACCTGCACTGGGCACCTGCCTGAAGCCAGAGGTCTTCTGGAAAAGCTTATCTAGTTCAGGTGACCAGCTGAAGGCATGTGCACTGCTTAGCCGATACTCAAAGTACTGATGGTTTTTGTGTTGAGAAATTCTGGTGATTGTGGTTGCTGAAGAGGGACCCAAAGCTTGGCAGGAGGCTGCAAGGCATGGGGAAGCATTCTGCTAGGAAAAGCCACCCAGATTTGTCCAGGTAGAGATGAGCCTGGCAGCCACTTTCTCCAAAGCCTGCATCTGTGATTAGCCTCTGGAAAAAGCAATCCTCAGTCTGAGATTTTACTTCATTCTTGGTGGTCCTGTCCCACAGCACTCAATAAGCTTTTGTAGTGAACCAAGGATGTAATTCAGATGGGAGGAGGGTTCAGTACAAGTGTTGGAAGCTAATGACTGCTGCAAAACAAACCAGGAAGTGTTAGTCTGTACCTCAAGCTGCTGCAGCTGTCCTGGCACCCTGCTCCATCACAGGTCCACCCGCAGCCCAGCAGCCCAGGTGTCCCATGGCAGAACTGCTCTCCTCAAGTTCCCTCTCTTGGAAACATTGCAGAGATGATGTGCAGAGTTGGACAGCTCTGTTGTACTTTCTTTGCTGTTGTAGTTGTCTGCATCTGAAATGCCCCAAGTCTAGGACAGGCTTCTCCTCTGCAAGGGGAAGGCACCTTGGCTGAGGCACCTTGAGCATTGTTTGAGTCTGTCATACCCGCTGGTTTCATGGTTAGCAAAGCATGGTGTAGCTGCAGTTTGTTCTTAGCTCTGGGTGTATGTTGCCTCCTCAGATCCATTGCTGCCCTTCCTAAATTGGTTTGTAGTTCTCAGCCCGGTGCTTGGCAAAAGAAGAGACTCGTTCTTTGTATGAAGAGTGAGATAGCAAAGGATAGAATGACTTTGTGCCCACATGTGAAACTTGAGAAAGCACGTGCTGAAGTACCGTGTCCCATCCTTTAATAATATTCTACGAAAGAGTTGTAAAGAAGGTCCCAAAACTGACTTGGGTGTGATATCTGGGTTTATGTTGTGGACATGAAGGCACTCAACTACCACAATGAAGATCAAGGAGTGCAGGACTGATGTGTCAGTGCTTGCAGAGGAGGAGTCTGGTCCTGTGGCTGCTTGGCACAGCTGACAGCATGGGAGAGGTGCAGATGCTGAGACCTCAAGTTACACAGAATGGAATGCAGTGTTGTAGTGGAAAAGGTCATTGAACTCGGGAACACTTTTACAAAGCATTCATATGGACTAACCACTGATCAAAATCTTGGGTGCCCAGGCCTGTAGTCTTTGAGCCATCCCAGTTTTTTCATCATTTCATAGGAGTATTTTTTCAGACATGTGCTCACTCTGCATGTCCTTCCCGATTTGGCAGCATCCCTGGAAGGTGGAGTGGGAGAGGTGGAGCACGAGGGCATCACAGTATTTTCTGTTGTTCCCTGCCCTGGTCCTTGGCCATGGCAGTGAGCTGGGCAAAGGCCTGTGTTACCTGCAGTGATACCTGGGCCTTGTCTCGATATGGTTAATTTGGAGCCCTGTGAGGTGTTGGAGTAATGTAACTTTTTCCTACAGTGTGCATTCCTTCACATTTATCAGTATGGAACTTCATTTGCCAGCAAAGTGTCAGTTCCCAACCTTCATCCGTCACTTGGCAGACCTTGCACGCCGTGGATCCTCCTGCTGCCAGAGCCTGTGGCACTGGTGCCAGGAGCAGGAGGAATCCCCCAGCTGGGATCCGCAGTGCTGCCGGTGCTGGGACGTGGGCAATGGGAGCTGCTCTGGCGTGGCAGTGGGAAGGAGCAGTGCAAGCACCACGTGAGTGGTGAGGAGAGCACAGCACAGCAGAGGGGGCATCTGTGACCCACAGGCACACAAGCAACCCATCTGCTGTGTCTCCAGACTTTCCAAGCCCCCGTGCCCTCCTCCAGGGGGTGAGTGGGTGCAGCACCCGCCAGCTCAGCGCTGTGGTCAGGCAGAGGTGATGGGAACCAGCTGCTCCCAGGCCTGTGTTGGGACTCAGTGGTGCCCTGAGGTGTTACATGGTGGGTTTCTGCCTTTTGGTTGGCTGTTAACAAATTGACCTTGCATTTATTTTTTAAGTAATCTACTGTGTTAGAAGACTGGTCCGATTGCAAAATTGGACTTCCAAAGGCAGGATCACTTCTGTTGTGCTCCCAGCTCCCCCTGTGTGAGCAGGATGCCTTGCTGTGGGTCGAGGGGCTGCGGCCAGCCTCCATGCCAGCAGGACCTGCTCTGAGTCCAGGGAGTGGCCACTCCTGCTGCACTTAGAGCTTCCCATCTTCATCCTGCTGTAGCCAGTTCCAGCAGCAAAGAGCTGCATGCCCCGTTTTGGGGAGAGAGGGGCGTCTCTGTCAGGAGAGGGTCTTTGTGCACCCCTGTGCTCAGGATGAGTTATGGAACTGGGTCACACACTCCTGTTCATGCAGACAATCCCCTGCCTACCACACAGCTGCTACCAGGTCTCTTGCCCATGGTACCTTTGTGGGCAACTTGGTTGGTCTCTCTCCTGCTCCCAGCACCAGGACTGCACTGAGAGCTGGCACAGCTCTGGGCTCTGTGACAGCTCGTCACCAGGACCAGCAGCCCAGGGCAGAGGCAGAGGAGCAAGTGACTCTGGGACTGATGCTCGGGTGGTCGCCCCTGGGTCACTGTCCTGCATGAGACAGAGAGACTGGTGCAAGCACAAGGAGGTGCTGAGCCTCCACATGAGGTCCCATACCAATGTCTGAATGGATGTCAGTCAGTTCCAGCCATGAACCCAGAGCTGAGCATTGCCCCACGTCATGGGCATGGCCATGGGTTTATCTCATGGACTGGTGTCCATAAGTATGCCTGATCCCCCCTTGAATTTTTTTTAGCTGCTTTTGAACAGTTCCAGCAGTTTTTTTCAGAGCAGGGTAATCTGAGCTTTTTGCTTTCACATAGTCAACACAGTGAAAGTGTGAAATCAGTGTGCTGGGAATGGGACTGATGGGCCCTGTGGCAGAGCTGCCGTCCCTTGTGGCTGAGCTGCCATCCCTTGTGGTGCTCATCCCTCTGTGGAGGGTTGTCTTTCCTGGCACGAGCATGGGCACAGCCCAGTGATGAGCCATGCTCCCCATCAGCTCAGGCCAGTGTGGCTGTGCTAGTGTGGGGAGCACTGTGGCCGGACGCCCCAAAACCAGGAGCTGCATGGGGCTGGGTGCAGTGTCAGGCTCAGCCTCTGTCACAGTATTCCTCTGGGCAGGAGCAGCTGTGGGGGTGTTTGAGGGAGCAGGTTTGGGCAGTGCCCAGACTGCCTTCACCTTCCTGTGCCCACCCCACACCTGTGAGCGGGGCACGAGCGGCTCAGGTTAGCATCCTGGGAAAGTTAGTGAGGTCTGGGGATAAATTGCCATCAGTTTATCTCATTTAGGAGGTAATCAGAGCCAGGGACGTGCGGAGCAATTGAATCTTAGTTGTTCTGAAGTATCATAAATCAAACGAGCTGTTGCTATTTTACATGGGCTCATGTTAAAGAGAGCGCAGTGTCAGGCTGCCAGGGAGCATCCACAAACTATGGCAGGCATGGGATTGGGCTGCCGGGGATGTCACCAAACAGGGGAGTGCGGCTCAGGCTGTCAGGGAGCACCCACAGGCTGGCAAACGTGTGTCAGGCTGTCAGGGGATGAAGATGCTTGTCACCACAGTGGGGTTGCAGTGTCAACCCACAGGGACCATCAGGGAAGTCTGCTCAGATCAGAACCCAGCAAAGTGTCACGGCCAAAAGTGCCCCATCCTGCCACGGAGCAACCCAGACCCTCCCTGCAGCCACAGCTCCTCTGTGCCTGAGACCCTCGGCCCCTGTCCTGAAAGCCAGGAGGGCCCAGGAGCCACCAGACACAGCTGAGGGCAGCAGCACCTTTGCGACGCTCCCTGCGCCAGCCTCCCCATGGCTGCCAGAGCTCCGGGGATAATGAACTTCTCATGTGCTTAAAGAGTGATGCAGGGTGCATGGCGAGAAGCTGACAGCCCCTTAATGTGCTTCTCAGTGGCGGCCAAACGACGCGGTTTTGTCTTTGTTTTTTAGTTTTAAAACCCACGGGAAATTGATGGCCAGTAAAGAGTTGTGTTGGGGCGATGTGCGTGATTAATGCCAACTGTCAGGGGCTGTCGGAGGCCGATCGCGGTGAGCCGGGAGCGCGGGGCTGAGCCGCACTCACCAGATTGCCGGGGATTCCAGCTGCCATCGCTCAGCTCCCGCCTGCCCCACACAGCTTGTGTCACCCGCGCTTCCTTCCGCCAAGCCTCTTAATTCAGTGCTAACAAGTCACTCCTGCTCATTACAGACCCTGGAGCTCCCTGCTCCGTCCTGGCTCCTGCCGGGCATCGCTGCACCACAGCCCGTCCTCCATCTCCATCAGCTCCCACCCCCTCGCTCTGTGGTTCCTGGAGGACCCTGTGCAGCTCCGTGTTGCCCCCTGAGAGACCCTCATGTGCACACCCCTGACCCCACCACAAGCCTCCACTCATACCACAAAGCCTATACTGTACATGCCCTCCCTCCTGTGCCCACAGCGTGGCTCCCCCACCCCAGTGCCTGCACACACTTCCATGGCCCTTCTGCCACCTCCCAGTCCTGCCATGCTGTGCTCACGCTGTGCATCCGCCCCCCATGTACCCAGAAATGACACTCTTTGACCCTTACATGACCCCCTGCACACCCCTGTGTACCTGTGGTGTCCCTCAGGAGCACCTGCTCCTCCTGACACACTGTGTTCTTCCCCCCACGCATATTTGAGACCCCACCGTGTGCCCTCTATTCTGCAACTCAGTGTGCCCATCCCTGCTTGAGCCCCCGTGGCTGCCACCCCCCACACCCGTGCTGTCCCCCGTGGGGCCGTGCCAGCTCAGCCTGGGGCACTCCTGGATCTGGGGGCGCCGGGACAGCGGGCGCTGTTCCTGCTGCGCTCTCCTCGGCTGTCCCCGCGGAGGGGCCTGTCCCTGTCGCACTAATACAGGTTGGGAATATTGGGTTTAATGATCTGCAAAATGAGGAGGCAGCGAGCTGACATTTACGAATGGTGCTGCATCCTTCTCTTCCCAGACGCCTGCTAATTTGTTGATATCCCAAACACCTCGTAATGATGTGGTACAGTGGCAGCTTGCAAACAAGCATCCTGAGGCCAGGGGCTGCTGGCTGCCCTGCTCCAGGACCCTTCTCACAGGCTTGGCAGCCAGAGAGCAGAGCTGTGGGCCAGGGTCTCTCTGCACCTCAAGCAGGACCTGCCCCTGATTTCTGCCATGTGCCCCACACACTGGAGGCATCCCCTCACCTCCTCTCCTCTCTGTGTGACCTCCCACTCACCAGGGCAGCTGGAGACACTTTGCTATGGCAGCAAAAAGTGGGAGAAGGAATGGAAGTGGGAGAAGGGCAGTGTGGAGGGAGAGGCTGGATATGACTGGGAGATGGAGAAGAGCAGAGGTGGGAGAGGAGACTTCTGCTTGGAAAATAGGGCTCAATGCAAGCTCTGCTTCCTGTTTGCTGATGTTGAGTGTGATCCTGCTCCTTCCTGCCTGACCTGCTGGGATGCAGGGAAGGTATTCCACGCTATCCTGTGCACTCCTCTGCTTGGGAAGGAGCCACCCAGGGAGCCATCTGACACGGAGGGCTCTCTGTGCCTGGGGTGCTGATGTGGAGGTGCTCCTGCCATCCCCTGTGCTGGGGTGGGAAGTGCTGCCCTGGGCCTTTGGGCTGGCATGGGGGAGCTTTGTCCAGTGCTCTGTGTGGGGAGGGAATTGCTGCCCTGTGTCTGAGTGCTTTGGAGCATGGTCCTGCCATGGTGGGTGAGGAGCATCAGGGACCAGAGGGACACTGCTCCATCCTCTGTGTTCTCACACAGCTGCTTTGTGTCCTGGTGCCTGTGGGACAGGGGAGCAACCCCCTGTATTGCTGTTTGTGCTCTGAGTGTGCTGCCTCAACCTGTGTGGGGGCACCTCGGGTAGGGCTGAGGGATGGGGCCACCCTGCTCCACTGCAGCTCCCTGTGGGGACACGCTGGCCTGGGGTGACCTGCCGCACCCCAGGGAGAAGCACAGCGTCCATGGGAAAGGAGGTGGGAAGTGCTGCTCCCCTGGCTCCGTGTTGGGGTCCCCATGGGGGTGTCTCTGGTCTGAGTGATGATGTGGGGTGTAGCCAGAGCCCTTTACAGAGCAGGACTGAGCTCTGCCCTATCCTGTGCTGAAGCTAAGGGGTTTTTAGCCCTCTGATATACCCCTTCTGTTCATAGCTGTGCTTCCCACCATTCGGAGCAGAGAAAGGGGCCTTGGCACAAGCTGTGAGGGCAACACTCCAGGACACCACTGTTCCCCTCTCCAACATCCCACAGGTGTCAGCGACAGACCCACCATCCCACTGGGTACCTTGTCCCAGGGCCCCCGTGGGCAGCAGAGCTCTGGCCCTCCCTTGCACCTTGGTGGGCTCTTCCTCACCCTCCTCCTGTCCCTTTGGGCTGGCTCCTGGCAGGGCACACAGGATGTCTCCGTCCCCTTGTTTCTTGCCAGAGGACATGCTTCCTTCCAAGCTGGTGTGCTGGAGGGGGGGTGCTGGCTGCCTGCCCAGCACAGCAGCCTGGGGAGGGATGACTCCCTGGGACTGGTCACCTGGCTGTGGTCCCTACCAGAGCCGGCTCAGCTCAGCTGCCAGTGGGGTCTGGGTGCTGCATGGCCCCGCCATTCCGGCTGCTCTGCCGTGCCCTCCCTAATTCTGCTCCCATTTGGAGCCCTCGTTGCTGGGCGGCGTTGGAGGGGGGTCGTGGGGTTAACACCCATTAGCAGAGCCGGCTCCCACCGAACTCTGCTCAGCGACTCTTCATGGAGCTCAGTCTTTAAAACATCATCAAAAAATCATCAAGAGAGAGAGGCAGCGCGTTCATTTCCACTGCCCACTAATTCTAATGGAGCTGGTGTAATGGGCTCCCACCAGCACGCCGGGGGGCAGCTGGGGGGACGGGCTCTGCTGTCTGGCCCCAGGATAGCCCCTCACCCCAAGGCAGATAGGAAGGCCTCCCGTAGGAGTGGCTTCCTCTGGGACCTGAGCCCTGTTGAGTTGGAACTCTAAGGCTCCTCTGGGCTCTGGGAAGGAGCCTGTGCCCACACGTGGGGCAGGAAAGGGAGTTCTGCCAGCTCTGCTTCAGCAGAGGTAGTCCAGACCCTTCTGCCCATGTCATCTGTTTCATGCTGTGCTTTTATCCAGCCAGAAATGCCCCTGCCACATTGAAACCTGTACCTCTCCCCAGAAAAAGATGAGACTGCCCTGTACTTCCCCTAAAGCAATGACTTGAGTCTGATTCAACTTGTATGGATCCCTTGGGGAGCTCAGGAACTGGTCCCAGACTGTCCCAGAAGCTGGATCTGCACAGTGTTCAAAGCTGCTCTGAGTCCTTGATTCCCTTCTCTGCTGAACCCCACGTGTGAATCCAGGGGTGTGATCCCACAGTGCCCTGCCCTTCTGCCATAGCCACGCTGTGCTCGGGCCTCCAAAGAGATGCCATCCTGTGTTACTGCAGGGAAGAGATGTGGGGAGTTTGCCTTGGTGTGCTTTAGCTGTGGTCCTTTGTTAGCTCTTCCTGGGCTCCGAGAGCAACAGGCCCTTTGTTCAGCATGAAGCTGGAATCCAGGAGGCACAAAGGAGGAAAGGAGCAGAGTCCCCCAGCTTGTGGAGCCTGTGCAGGGGCTTTGGTCAGACTGGGACTGCTGCCAGGGCTGGAACCAGGCAGCCCCAGGGCCCCAGGATGTCACTAAGCTGTGACAGTGCAAAGGTCCATCCCAGGGGGGTTGGAGCCCCAGAAATTTCCATGTCCCAGCAGGAGGGACTTGCCTGCCCCCTGTAAATGTCCTGAGCAGAGGGTTGGGAGCCCCCCAGCCCAGCACAAGGCCTGGGGGAGGCAGGGTGGACATTTGCTTCCACTGGGAAGCTTACAGGCACAGGAAGGCTGGGGCTGAGATTCCTACCTGCATGTTTGGTAGGGAGGTACTGGGCAAACAAGAGACAGGAACAAGGAGGATGGAGCCTTGTGAGCCCATGGCAGGAGTCCTTGCTGTGTCCCAGGGACCATGACCTGCTTCCTGCTGTTCAGTGACAGCAGAAGCGGCTCGGCGGCAGGGAGGGCTTGAGGTGCATCCAGTGCTTCCCAGGTCCAGGCAGCTGGCTTGGGCTCTGCAGCACAGTGACGGCAGCCACGGGAGACTGAGACCAAGGAAGGGAGAGATTTGAGAACAGGGCCCGTTCTGATGTGTCAGGGTGCCCCAGGAGTGTTCTCTGCAAACGCTCCCTCCAGCACATGGGCAATCTCAGGGAGCTGCTGCTCTCTCCTGGCTGGTAGTGCTTGGCCCAGGGCAACCACTGACCCTGCTGTGGGGGGCTGGTCCTGGCTCCCCTGCAACCCGGGGGCTCCCTGCCTGTGCCCGGGTCTGGCAGCAGTCACAGAGGCTGGTGCCAGTGAGCCAAGGAGGCAGTGCCTGTTAGCCTGGCTGTTGTCTGGTTATTTCTTCTCCCAGTATTCACAAGTCACCAGCTGTATATTTGCCAAGAATCTTGTTCTTGAGCTGGGATTTGGTGTCCTTGAAGCCTCCACAGCAAACACCCTTAGGGGAGGAGGCACATGGCCTGAAGCGAGCCTCCCAGAGCGGAGACTGTGGGGTCTCTCCTGTGGTTGAGAGCTGGAGGAAAGGGCAAAGTGCTGGACAAGTGGGATGTCCCCATTAGGCTGGAGCATCACAAGAGAGGGGAGAGTCCAGCAGGGCGACTGTCTGCCCCCTACCCTCAGTCTGCCAGCCTCCTGAGGGCCCAGAGTCTCAATCCAGCAGGAGAGGCAGGTGCAGACATCTTTCCCCAGAGGAAGATTCCCAGGCTGATTTAGGGTGAAATGAACGAAACAACCTCCTCTTCCTATCTGGGAAGGGCAAACCAGGAGAGTCCCACATGCTGGAGTCATTCCATCCTCCTCAGGCTCATCTGGTGTGGAAACCCAGCCTTGCATTCCTACACCGGTGCACGAGCCCTGTTGGTCTCCAAGCTGGGGACTGCTGCTGGGATCCATGCAGGACATGTCATGGAGCTCTCAGCACTGGCAAAGGGCAGCACCATTCCAGCCTGATGTCACTCACACTTTTAACCGTGGAATGCAGGATCCCAAGGCACTCTGCACCACGGCACAGGCACAGGAGGGCAGTTTACCCTCAGGTTGGTGTGGGATGAACACCTCTGCACGATGGGGAGAGATGAAGTTGGGTGCTGTGCCTGGTACTTGTCAATGCAGGTGGTGCCTGTGAGGAAGGGCTGTGCTCTCTCACCACTCCCACTGGAGCTGGCCTTCCTAAGGAGACTTCCCAAGGCTGCACCATGTTCTGGGGGTATTTGTGGGCACAGATTGGCTTAGGTGGGGCCAGATGGCCCAACAACAGCCGAGGGTGGCCATGCCCTTGGTGGGACCCAGCCAGAGGCCTCTGCAGCCGTTCACAGCCCTGATGGGGGCTGTGGCACCTCCTCAGTCCCTGTCCTCCTGCTGCTTCCCTCCACTGTGAGGGGCTTCTTCACCACAGAGAAGTCAGGCAGAAGAGAGGACCCCCTCCAGACCCCTCCAGACTCCCCTGCTCGCCTCTCCATGTCAGCCCCAGTAGGCACAGACCCTGCCAGGCTTGAGGCCAGTGCGGCTCTGCCTCGCTGAGGACCGAGGGCCCCTCGGCCTCTGTGCTGTCTCTGGAGCTGAGCAGTTGACTCTCTGCTTTTAATAGAGAGCTGGGAAGGCACATTATGGAGATGAGGGTGTTATTTGCATAACGCTAATTAGGTAATTACAAATCATTTTGCTATGAGCTGAAGCGTGTGCTGTGACATAACGTTTATTAGTCATTCCATTCAGGCCCCGCTTAGTTAAGTCATTTACTGCACTAACTACTGAAGTTGGCAATAAAAGGTAAATGCTGGCTCTGGGTGCGAGGCTGAGGATGGCACCCCATGAACTGTGCCCGTGGGGGGCTGCAGGGCAGAGCCCGGGCTGGCAGGCGTTGGGGGGTAGAACGCATTTTAAGCCTTGGCGAAGGGCTCCCTCTGAACCCTCGGCACAGCACGGGACCTCCCTGCATTGCTTCACTCGCTGTGCGGGGCCTGTCCCTCCAAAGCCACTCGTGGGCAGGCACCGAGTGCTGGAGCTGGGGCAGTTTTGAGGCACCAGCTCTCGGAGGAGCTGACTTCACTACTCCAGAGACTGGCAGTTTTCTCCGAGGGTGGGACACAGGGCAGAGAGAGTGGGTGCAAGCAGCTTCCAGGGGTCTGGAAGCCTCCTAGGTTTCCCAGACCAGATGGCGGGGGAAAGAGGCCGCAGAAGGGCGAGCCAAGGCCAGTGGAGCTGTGTGGGCAGAGGGAGGGAGGGCTGGCACAGAGCTCTGGTTCCTCCCTGCTGTCACTTGCCTGTCCCAGCCCCCTGGGCTCCACTGCTGCCAGTGACCCTGCCCATGTGCAGGCACAGTGATGGCCCGTGGGGACTGTCCGATGGCAGACCCCCTCCTTCCCAGCCCCATGTCATGGCACACCTTTCTCTTCCAGAACCAGATGAGCCATTTGAGTTCATTATCGTGTCGCTGACGGGCCAGACGTGGCTCTTTGAGGCCTCAACATCGGAGGAGCGGGAGCTCTGGGTGCAGGCCATTGAGAGCCAGATCCTGGCCAGCCTGCAGGGCTGCGAGAGCAGTAAGAACAAGGTAAGAGGCCTTGGCCAAGGTCTGCTCTGTTCTCTCCTCTCTGGCTTCTGCCACATCCCTCCATGTCCCATGTTAGCCTGTCTGTCCAGGCTGGATCCTATCCAGATCCCTCTGCTCCCCATCAGTTGAATCCCATCACTGGAATTCCCCCCAGGTTTTCTGTCACCTCTTCCCAGCCTGGCTCCGGCCCCACAGAGCATTCTGCATCCCACCAGGATGTGCAGATGTGCTGTTCACTCCCTCCCTGGACAGCTCTGCCCTTTCTCCCTGCTGTGGTGCATGTCCCCTGCTCCTCCGGCACGCAGCTGGCCATGATCCGTGGTCCCTCCAGACCCAGTTGTCTGTGTTCCTGTGCTGGACAACCCTCTGGGTTTCCCTGGACTGTGGTGCTGGCGGGCTTGGGGGGTGCAGGACGTGTGGCCTGCAGCGAAGGGGGTCTCGTGGGGTCTGTTCCAGGCTCGGCTGGGCAGCCAGGGCGACGCGCAGGCCATGCAGGCCGTCCGCACCGCGCGCGGGAACAGCTTCTGCGTGGACTGCGACGCTCCGAGTAAGAGACACTGCACTGAGGGAGGGGCCCGCCCAGGATGGGAGGGGGCTCCAGCCACCCCAGCCACCCCCTCTCTCAGCCCAGAGAGACCTGCTCTGTGGGACTGTCCTGTCCTCTCCTGCCGTGGACCTGCCCCTCAGGGGTGGGGTACAGACCCGCCTGCCACACTGGCCGGTGACCCCTCACTGGCCAGCCTGGGGCCCTGGACTCTCTGGCCCTACCTCTCCCAGGGGCGCTGGGCTGGGAAGAGTTCTGGTGGGCAGCTGCCTGCAAATATGGGTCTTCTGAAGCACAGGAGACGAGCTGGTGAGTCTGTGCAGGTATTAACTCTCCCCCACTGATCCTGCTGCCCTCAGATCCCGACTGGGCCAGTCTGAACCTGGGTGCCCTCATGTGCATCGAGTGCTCCGGGATCCATCGCAACCTGGGCACCCACCTGTCCCGCGTGCGCTCCCTGGACCTGGACGACTGGCCTAGCGAGCTTCTCATGGTCATGACAGCCATCGGCAATGCCCTGGCCAACGCTGTCTGGGAGGGAATGGTGGAGGGGTACCCCAAGCCCACTCCTGAGAGCAGTAGGTAAGGGAGGTGGGGAACCCCAGGGATGCTTCTTGGGCACCACACCAGAAGGATGGGGGCACCACGGGGATTTGGGAGCAGCCATCAAAACAGGATTCCTCAAGGTGCTCCAGTGTTGGGGGTCTTGCCTGCCCTCGAGGTACTGGCCATCCTCTCCCACCTTCCTGGTGGGTCAGCGAGGCTCCATGGTGGCCACGGCCGTGTGGTGCCTGAGGGAGCCGAGGCTGGCTGCAAAGCCGAAGGGGTTAACAGAGATGGCTTGGCAGCATCGTGTGGGTCTCTAGGGTCTGTCCCTTTCAGGCCCTTGTCTGTCCCTATCGGAGCCACTCTGCTGTCACTCATCCCAACAAGAGCCCATTCTGCAGCTTATCAGCGCCGTGGCGCGGGTCAGGGGCCGGCGGCAGTGAGCATGCTCGGCGCGGGGCATTGATGGCTGCCCGCCAGATGCAGATGGATAGAATGGCAGCAGATAGCGGC
>NW_021938954.1:211127-218317 GCF_001715985.3 Manacus vitellinus
GCTGGTTTCTCCTGCCCCCCACCCGGCACACCTGTAGATAAAGCAGAGGCTGGGGGCAGTTCAGGGGTGTGGCCCCCCGTGCACAGTGGTACTGGGGAGGGTGATGGCTGCACCCACTCTCCCAGACAGGTCAGTTTGGGCACTTCCCTCTTGCCCTCCCTCCTGTGTGTCAGCCTCGACACACAGCCCCCTGCAGGGGGAGGTGGGGGGCAGCAGGAGGTGCATGTTTCTCTACTGCACCCCCGTGCTCCTCTGCTTCCGGCTGGTGCAGGAGAGATGCACTCACTGGTACCGTGTGCTGATGCATGGGCAGCATCTCCCCTGCACAGCCCCTGGACAAAGATCTCCCCAGCCTTCCTGGTGACCTGGAGGGGGAAGAGGTAGTCACCCCAGGATCCCCAGCTGTGTCTGTCTGTCTGTAGAGTCACTGTCCTTCCAGGTTCAAGCTCCAAAGCCATACACAGTGTCTCCATCAGAGCCTCCCGCTGGCTCCCGCTGCTGCCCAGGCGGGGCTGGTCTCCGGCTGAGCAAGAGGAGAGGAGAGGAGAGGAGAGGAGAGGAGCATCTCTCTGAATTGGGGCCAAGCCTGCAGCTGAGTGCTGGAACCCCAAGGCTTTGGACGCTGCTGTGGAACGTCTCTGTCACTTGTGTATAAAATGTACATTGGAAATATTTATATGGACACTCTGTATATACGGTTTCTTTGCCATGAGTTGCCCTGTGTGTGTCATCTGCAGCCAAGGAGATAAAGGCCAATAAAGCAACCCACTTCCTGCCAGGCCAGCCTCTCAGTGTACTGCCTTTGGGGCCTCTGGTGCAGCACTGGAGTCTGGTGGCTCTCCAGCCCAGGCTGACCAACAGTCAGCCCCTTCTCCTCCAGCTTGGGCACTGGTAACAGCAGTCCTGTGCCACATCAGGCCCCTGGGACGTGGCAGAGTGCTGGGGTGGGGAGGGGAGATGTGCCAACCCTGGGCGCTGAGGGACAATGCCAGGACATGGCCCCGGAGGGATGCACAGCTCTGGTGGGACTGGAGACGGGCACAGCAGAGGGGTGTGCCAGGCAGGACATGCTGGGGCCAGCTAGTCCCTGTGCACAGGACAGTTGAGTGTGAAGCTGGGGTGGGGGGAGGCAAAGATGGGCAGGGAGTGATGAGCTGTGCTGGCGTGTGAGGAGCCTGGGTGCTTTGCTATGGCTACACAAGACTGGGGGTCATCCAATTCCAAGGCACAAGCAGCCCCAAGCAGTGAAGGGAGTCTGCACTACCACCAGCCCTGAGCCCACCTGCTTCTCCCAGCTGTGGGCAGAGCAAGGCCCCTGTGCTGCCAGTTCCCTGCTGGCTTCACCCCAGGCCACAACACAGAAAGCAGCTCGGGGCTCATGTGTCTCCTTGTGCTGTGCCATGGTCCGGGCTCTGCTGGGCCTTGGTCCCCAAGCCTGTGTAGTGGTGTTGCAAGGAAGGGAGGTGCCAGGACACCCCACCTGCCACAGGTACCCCTCAGCTGTCCCCCCCAAACCCCTGCTGTGGCCCGTGCCACTCCCACGGCAGAGGGCTGCCCCGCTGGGGGCTGCAGAGAGTGGCCCCAGCCCCTTCATCAGCCCCCTCCCCTCCTTGCTGTATGCTGGCTCTGCGTACCCATGTCTCCATCCTCATCCCTGCGCTGGTCCTGGTCCCTGTCTGCCCCCTGCACCCGTGTCACCCCTCATTCCCATCCCCTCACGGTGCCCGTGGGTGCCCCCTCACCGGCCCCAGCCCCAGCCCAGTGCTGGGTTTGGTTAATTTCCTGGCGACTGCATTAGCGGGAATGGAAGCCGAGGGACGGCAGCTCCTCTGGGGCCCATTAATCATCCCCCTCAGACAAGCTGCCTTGATTACAAGTGGCAAGAAATTCATTAGGGCTGCGGCTCTGACAACTTTTATCTGCGCGGCTGGATCTGACTCATTAGGCAGCCAAATTAAAGCCATGATGGGCCCTGATGAAATTCACTGCTTGTTTATCTTGTGCGATCTGATACATCTGCCCATACATCATCTCCCGTGCGGGATCCCGCCCAGCCCAGCCCTGGCGCCTCCCTTCCCATCCCAGCCCTGCCCCGAATCCTGGGTGCCCAGCCTGGACCCAGCTCTGGAGCCAGTGTGGGCTGGGGGCTCCCAGCAGACCCCTCTCCTGCCCCCTGCTCTGCCTGCGGCATCGGGGCTGGGGTCGAGGTTGGGGGCAGTGGCTGTGCCACCTGAAGCTGTGTGAGGGCAGCCCTGGAATCACAGAATCATACAATACCCTGAGTTGGAAAGGACTCACAAGTCCTTGAAGTCCAAGGCTTGGGGTCACATGGCCCTGAGCAGCCACATGGCCCACACAGTGCCCATGGAGGGTCCAGCCTCCTCAGGGTGTCCCCAGCCCTGGCCAGGTCCTGCCAGCAGTGGCACCACTCCATGCCCTGCTGCTTCTCACGTCTTGCAAACAGATGCTGGGGATTCAAGGGGTGCTTCTCCTCTGCCACCAGCTTCCCACAGGCTCTGACATGGTCCCAAGGAGCTAAAAGAAAAGTCTGCACCTGGTAGTGGGGCCAGATCCCACCAGCAGCAGCATTTGGGACCTGCCTTGCCCCAGCCCAGGGTTACCTCAATGTTGGAGCACATCTGGGTGCCAAGGTGGCCAAGGTGGCTTCTCACAGTCCCAGGTCAGGACAGGCTGAGGGAGGAGCTGCATATCCCTGTTCAGGGGCAGACGTGTATGTCCATGTTTAGGGACAGGAGCCGTTTGTCCGTGTTTAGGGACAGGATCTGTGTTCCATGTTCACAGGCAGGAGTCATGTGTCCATGTCCAGGGGCAAGAGCTGCGTGTCCATGTTCAGCAGCAGGACTCATGTCTGCGTTCAAGCTGATGCCAGGGAGGGCACAGGCTCTGCTCTACACCACAGGACTGTGCCAGGGCAGCGGCACAGCAGGACTGTCCCTGCGTGACGCAGCCCCAAGCAGCAGGGTGACCACAGCAGCTGTGTGACAGCACTATGAGGACCCTGCCACAGGCAGCCAGCAGCACTCACCCTGTGGAGCCAAGGCAGTGGCTGCAGCAGGGGCTGTGTGAGTGCCACAGGGCAGGAGCCAGGGATGCAGACTTGTGCCGTGAGCACATCCATGGTGTGTAGCCTCAGGCTGGAAACCAGCTGTGCCACAGCACTTCTCAGAGAGCCTGCAGAGCCAGGACAAGCCCCATGGGGCACAATTCACAAACAAAGCCCCACGGGCCCTCTCCCAGCCCCAGCTGAGGTGCCACAACTTCCTGGGGGTCTGTAGGTGGGCAGCAGCAGGGCATGGGGCAGCACTGCCCAACCCTGAGGCAGCTGGAACCACACGCTGGGCACACACAGAGGTGCTTTCACAAGAGATGGCCAGAGCAGAGATCCTGCACCTCTGTGTGTCCAGTCAGCCCTGCCTCTGGGACAGGGAGTGACACAAGTGTGGCACAGTGTCCCAGCTCCCTTGGCCTGTTCTCACCAAGGTGTGGCACCAGCACACTCCACTACAGCACCTGCACCCTGTGCCCACGCACGGGTACCTGCCTTGCCAGTGGGTGCAGACAGGCACAGCACTGGGCCTCACAAAGCCCTTCTGCACAGCACTGGGCCTCACAAAGCCCTGTGGAGATCCATCCAGCCTGGCAGGTGAGGATACTGCACAAGCTGGCAGGCTGTGCCAGGTCCAGCATAGGTGGCAAGTGGGACCCCCCAGCTTGGGAAGGGTTTTACGGCCCTGGTGAGCTGGGGGTCAGCTCTGCAACCTCACAAAGAACTTCACAGCATCCAGTGAGAAGCAGCACAGCAGAGTGTGGTGACAGTCTCTCTCTCTCTCCTCCCCATCCCCAGTTCCAATATACCCTTGGTAAGTTCTTTCAGATCTTGGTCGTTTTCCTTTGGCACTGAAGCTGCACCTACCAGGGGTTTGCACTGTGTTGCTGAGGCCATCCTGACCAGACTCGCTCCTGAATCTCCTCTGCAGCTGCACCCAGAACTCTGAGCCACACTGGACCAGTCTGCAAAGGAATTGGGGGGTGGTCAGGAGGAGCTCATGACCCTTCCCATGTGCCAGCCAGCAAGAGATTATTTCTCTCCTGCCCATGTGCAGCTACTGGGGAGCTGCTCTGTGAGTCATCATCAGGTCAGCCAAGCACCTGAGCTAGTCCTGGAGCTGCTGGCTAATGTAGAGCACCAGCACCGTGTTGTGGGCCATCACATCTTCATACAAGTCCCTTATCAGGGAATGTTGAGAACCAGCTTTGTTGCACTGAATGAATAAACAGCCTGTGGGATGCAATCTCTTCTCCTTTCCCAGTTCTTTAAGAACTACTGTCCAGGTAGATGGCTGGGCAGGTTTGGGTAGGGAAAATTCCCTTGTAAGTGTTGAAACTGCCTTCCTGAGGGCAAAATAAGTCTTGTTTGTATGAATGTGTGTGAAAACATATAGAAGTAAATGCATGTCCATGGATATACACATCTCTATGTGTCTGCATCTGTATCTTATTACTGTGCGTGGGTGGGTGGGTGTGTACACACGCACATACATGTTCAGTGTGTGTGTTTGGGTACCCACATGACAGTTACTCCCCCTATCAGTTCCTATCCCAGGACACAGGAAACAGGCAGAAGCTGGTAGATGTGAAATTCCAGATAGATACGGGGTAAAACCATACTAGGATGGTGGTTGGACATTGGCATAGGGGCCCAAAGAGGAGGGATTGCCCATCCCTGAAGATCCTGGAAGTCAGATGGACAAGTTCCTCTAATGAGGACCGGCTTTGAGCAGGTGTTGGAGCAGAGACCTCCCGAGGTCCCACCCAGCTGTGCAGGGTCACACAGGGTTACTCTTTACTGCCCAGTTTTTCATTGTGGCCCTCTTCCTTCCACGCACCCCAGTCTGACTCAACATGCAGAGCTCCAGCTCGTGGGGGCCCCTGCAGCTCTCCTGTTTGGGGAGGGGCTGCAGCTCTCGGTGCAGGGAGTGCAGCGCTGTCAGTGGGGTGTGCAGTGCAGGCAGGGCCGTGCCCCATGTTCACTGTGAAGGGCAAGCAGTGCTGTGCACCACACTCACCGTGCCTCACTCTCTGCTGTGCAGGAGGCACCAGAGCCGTCGCAGTGCTCCAGGTTCACGAGGAGCTCTGCTCTGCTCTGCATGGTGCCAGGAGCACTCTGCTGCTCTGCAGCTCTCTCCAGCAGCACTGGTGACAGCATGAGTCTGTCACCTACAGTAGCACCAGACCGAGCAGCACCTCTGCAGCTCTTGTGGGGATTTTAACATGGCTGTTAAAGGGTGGCAGTGTTTATGGGTTCTGGGACTAGTCTAATGCAACAACAGAAAAAAGCCAGAACCCAAATAACTTCCAAGCAGCTGAAAGCTCCAGGTCTTGGATCCATCTCAGTGGCAGCTGATGGATGAGCGTGCAGAGGAGTAGGGATGCTCTGTACATGGAGTTCAGGTGGGCAATAGCCTGCACAGTGTGTGTGGGGGGGTTAAGGACACAATAAACTCTTGCTGTCACTGGGGCAGGACTTATCAAACTAGCGTCATCCAGAAATGCTCAGTGAGAGTAAGGGAGTTCTTCAACCCTAAAATAAAACTTAACTCCTTTCTTTGTCACTGCCCTGCCCCTGGAGCTGTGGACGCTTTCCGGAGTGTTGTGATTAACATGCACTGCTGTGCCGTGCTTGGTTGCAGTGACACAGACCCCTCATGTGGACACATTTGTAGTGGCAGAGCCCTGCTTGTAGCTGCAGAATGGCTTTACCCTCCCCTCCCATCCCACCTGGCCAGAGGTGTGTGCACCAGTTGATGTGCAGGAGCTGCTGGAGTCACTGCAAAGGGCTGTGTCCCCTTTGCAGCTGTGTAGCACAGGTAAGTTCAGTCTCTGTCTCAGACCAACCCCCACGTGGGGAGGGAGAAGTGGAGAATACCTGAGCTGGGGTTCTCGGGTGCAGGCAGCTCTACCCCAGCATGTTGAAAAGGGAGCTGGCAGTTTTCCTGAGGGCAGGGCAGTGGGGGCTGCCAGAGGACATTTACCTCCCCTGATCCAGAGCAAATGCCAGCAGATGTTGGAACCTGAGCAGGCCAAACCCTTGCTGGGAATGCTGTGAGCAACACCAGGCCAGGCAGTTCCAGGTTGGTGGTGCAGGGACAGAGACAGAAGGTGTCCTGTGGTGGAAGTCAGCTGTGCTCAAAACTGTCTTGGGACCTGCAGCAAACATCTCTGTGGAAAGAGGCACCCACCAAGGCCATCCAGGAGCATGGCTTTGTTCAAACAGTTGCTCTGCTCTCAGCTGCCCCCACACAGGCCAGCTGGAGCCAGTGGCTGACAGGTAGGGACAGTCACCCCTAATGCTCTGAGGTGCCAGGCTGCTGCAGGACGGCTCAGTGGTACAGGCTGAGCATGGGCTCCACACTCCAGGTGAACAGAATGTACCTGCCAAAGAGGGAAGGGCCATGGGGAGGGAGCACTTCCTCCTCCTGGCAGCACTGTGCCCCAGCCCTTGCTGTGGCATCAGGGAGGGCACCCAGGAAGATGAAGTCGGCTCTGGCTCTCAGAGATGTTTCCTGCTCTCCCAGGCTGTGTCTCCCAGGGAAGGTGACAATGGCCAGCTGGATCCCGTTTGACCCAAACTCCCCACCAAACCCTGGAGCAATTGGAGCCCCAGCAGCACCTTGGAGAGAGCCTTTTCCCTGTCCGGGAACATCTGGTGGAATTGCAATGGGTGTTGCTATCACAGCACAGGTGCAGGAGCTCCTTTGCCCCGTGGACTCGCTGATGTTCATCAAACCAGGGCAGAGACTCCCACGGCTGGACACCTGGGGAGTGGTGGAACCACACGGCCCTTGTGCTGTTGACTTGGAGTGCAGCTGTGCCCCATGTCAACTGGATCTTCATAGGGTTCTGGGATCGGGCTCAGTGTCTGAGATTGCTGGTGGCAGAAGCAGCATCTCATGTGGTAGCTCTCAAGAGCAGAGAATTCCACCCTGGCCGGCTTGGATGTGTGAGCCCCTTTCATTGTTGCTCCCGCCCCTGGGCCTGGGTGCCAGGGAAGCAGCTGTCCCAGATCAGGGCAAGACCCGCAGCCGTGTTAGGAATCTGGGGCACTGCACACCTTCCCCCACCCCGGGGTGAGCTGCGGAGGCGACCCCGACCCAGTCCCTGCCCCAGCC
>NW_021938954.1:219962-224462 GCF_001715985.3 Manacus vitellinus
TCTGATCTCCCCGGCAGCTGCCCCATCCCACAGCCCAGCCGTAGCAGCACAACGGTCTTGGTCCAGCAGAGCACGTCACAACCCTTCAAGGGCTTGTCCGGACCCCCACATTGGAAAGAACCTTGCCCCTCAGGTCAGCCCTCCCCGTCCCTTCTCACTGCACCAGACCATTGATTCTGTTCAGCAAGAAGCCAGCCAAGAGGAGCTAAAGGACTGTCCAGAGTATCCAGAGCCAACAAACTTCCTTACTCTACAGGACGTGGGGTGTCCCACTGCTGGCTCTCCCTCCTTAATCCCAGGACCCACCAGTGGCTCTCTGTGCAGCCAGGGAACGACTGGCTGAGAAAGCTGATGCTCAGGGCTCAGCTTCCCCCAGCAATGTGCAGAGGGGCAGGACAGAGCCTGCCAACATCACACAAGAGACAGCACCTCATCCCAGGCCACTGGACAGGATGCAGTGCTTAGACCACTGCGGACACCTCTCCTATGCTGTGAGGATATTGATAAAGTACAAGGGTATGAATGTTCTCCTTGCAAGCTTCTTCTGTCCCAAACTGCTGACTGAATGATTAAACAGCCATGGAGCAAGGGAGGACATGGTGGGAGATGAGGGAGGAAAGAGGTCTGGAAGGTGGTCACTTCCATGGTAGAAGGGCTCAAACAAAGTGAGAAGATGTCCCCAGTCACAGCCAGGGGTCATGAAGGGAGGACCCACAGCTATGCACAAACAGGTGAGGAAGCTTTTCTGTCATGCTGAGACTAGAGGAGACAAGAAAATTCTTCAAGTCTGACCCAAGAGCATGAATCACTGCTGGAAGGAGCCAGTCCTGAAGCACTCCCACTCAATATAAGCCAACATGCAGAAGAAGAAGCAGCAGCTCTTCAAACTTCTAAGCAGTGTCCAGGTACTGGCACATGCAACCCAGGCCACTGGATCTCTGGCCACCTCACCTCATCTCAGTGGGAAAGGCAGAACAGACCTCAGAAGCCTGACAGGGCAGGGTTCAAATACACAAACAGCTACTGCAAGAGATTATTTGAGCCCTGAAGACATTGCTGGGAGTCTGGTGACGGTGTGAGAGCCCCCATTTCCCTTGTCAGTCCTGCAGCAAGTCTGTGGCTTCCTGAGAGCAGGTGGCCAGTTTTGGAGATCTGGATTCATCTGCCTGCTCCTATTGCTTTGTATAGTGGGAAGAACAACTTGATCTCTGTCCTGCTGCAGAAGAACAGTGACCTCTTTCTTCCTGAGGGTTGGGGATGGGCATGAAGACACCTCCCATATGCATAGTGGATACGGACCCAGAGAATCTGTGCTGGCCAGGCTGAGGATTAGGAGCAGGCGGCAAGGAGCATTTTGGCTGCAAGCACTTCGCTGAAGAAAAGGAGAGCTTTCACTTCTGTGTACCACCTCCACCCTGTGGAGCACGGGGCCTGACAAAGTGAGAGAGCTCTTATGAGGAAATCATTGTCTTCCCCAAGAGCTCTCATAGGTCCTTCCCTGGCACTGCAATTCCCCAGGGATGGAGGATGGCATCCCAGCAGCCACACCAGCAAACAGTGCTGATGAGGCAGGTTGGTCCTGTCAGCCCAGGCTGTGCCCAGGAGACTGGAAGAAGGCTGAGCTACCACTGCAACATGACAATTTGTAAAACAGGTGCTATGTCTGGATACTCTCTTCTTAACCGGACCCCAAATTTTGAACAGTCTCTAGCACTCTCACATTTGTGTCTTATGAAAGGGCTGGGTTTGCAGTAAGGAAGTTGGAACTATTTGACGACAGAATCTAAACCAGATGTTTTCACAAAGAAAATTGGTATATTGGTTTGTGAGTCACCTACTGTGTCCCCAGCGAGGAAGAAACGGAGACAGAGGATCCCACACATAGTGTAGGGGGTGTACACTGAGACTTCCAAGGCCTTTGAACAGGAAATGAAATTGTCATGAAGCAAAGCATCATGAAAAATCAACAAAAAGCAGTAGATGAAGAATAGAGCTGACCCTCTGGTTTGCTCTTCACAAAGTCCCAGTTGTTCATTGATCCTAGGAAAGACATTGAAGAGGACCTGAAGGAGGTCACAAAAATGCTCTGAGCTGGAGCACCTCTACTATGAGGACAGGCTGACAGGGGTTGTTCTCTCTGGGGAAGAGAAGGCTCCAGGGAGACGTTATTGCAGCCTTTCTGTACTTAAAGGGGACTTATACAAAAGACATAGAGAGGCTTTTAACAGGTCCTGTTGCAATAGGACAAGGGGTTTGACAGTTTTGAACTCAAAGAGGGTTGATTTAGATGAGATATAAAGAAGAAATATTTCACAGTGAGTGTGGTGAAACACTGGCCCAGGTTGCCCAGACAAGTGGTGGATGCCACATCCCCTGCAACGTTCAAGGTCAGGTCAGACAGGACTCTGAGCAACCTGATCTAGTTGAAGATTTCCCTGCCCATGGTCTTTAAAGGCCCCTGCCAACCCAAAACATTCTGTGGTGCTGTGATTATGGATGTGGAAAGCATGGTGAGAAGAGTTGGGTGTTGCAGGAGACAGAGCTATTCAAACAGGATCAGGGAAACCTGGATCAGGAACTGGTGTTGTGACAGCCAGAAGAGCCTCATGTTGGTAAGCATGCAAGGAAACAACAGAAACTCCTCCTGCCCCCGACTGAATGTGCAGTCACTACATCAACCCAAGAGAGGGTCTCAGACCACAGCCTAGATCTCAGAGGAGACCTGCACAGCTCAGGAACAAACCTGCTCTCAGGACAGCTGTGGAGAGCTGGGTGTTGAGAAACCTTATCCCAGGGGTCATGCTCTTTGTTGCAGCTGTAGTAACAAACCAGGCTCCAAGCTTTGCTGCTTCTCACCACCAGTTTCCCTACATGTCTCTACCCACTCAAGAGGGGTGGCAACAACTGGAGGTGAGTTTGAAACCTAGAGGATGCAGAGAGAGGCCCTAAAATAGGGCATTGACCTCTTTGGCTGATCTGGCAAGCAACTGATCTTGTGTTCATAGACATCTGCAATGGAGATACTAACAGAGCCCGGGGCCAGAAGTATAAGTGTGGGGATAAGTCAGTTGATGTCAGTAAAAAAGACAAAAGGAGGCATTTATTCTTTACATGGTTCTTCTACAGATAAGAGATCTCTGGAACACCTTGGTTTGGGATGTGGCTGATGCCAGGGTTATCATTCCTTTCTGGTGGACTCCAGGGGAGATTAAATAAAGTCACAGAAAACAAATTGGTCGAAGTTTACTAAATATACAGAAACAACAACTGTCTCAAGAAGCCCCTGATGCAGATGGTTGATATGAGGAAAGTGTCATTTTAGAATTGAGCATTGCACAGATTGTGCTCTCTTGCTCTTGCCTGGACAATTGCTTTTGGTCAGGGCCACAGACAGAATGTGAGCACAAACTGCATTATAGATGGTTTTTGATGACTCCTTTTGACACAAATCATCTTTCTCTTCCCTAATATTGGAAAAAGCCCACAGCAATCTGAGATGGTTAGTAAAACAGACCCTACTGTCCATCTCTGGTACAGTCAGGAGAAATATTAAGTATAGGAGAAGGTGGCCACATTTGGCCAGACAAATCCTCTTGGATCTGGGCAGAGCAGCCCACAGAGTTGGGTCCACGTGGGCACATGCCTATGCAGAAAGACAAGCATCCTTCATGGCTCCGGAGCAAGCACAGTGCTCAGAGGCAGCAGGGAATGAGCTGGTAATAAGACATCTTCCTTTCCATATGAGCCAGTGGCAACCAGAGAAGTCTTAGAGGTAGAATTTCTTGGATTCAGAAGTGGCCACTCTCTGGGACAGTTTGTCTGAGTCTCTTGGGGGGAGGAAACATGTTGGGCTCAGCTACGGAGGAGCCACGGAGGGAGATCAAGCACAATGCAGTTCATCTGCCCACAGACTGGGAAGATGAAGTCGTATGGACAGGTGGTTTTGGCCAGGGCAGCGCTGCCCTCGAGGAGACTTTCACAATAAAAATGAGATTGTATTGGGTTTTTAACGCAGCATGGAGGCTGGGGAGCACCAGATGTGCACCAATGCCCTAATAACCCACAAAGGCAAAGGGGAGGCAGAATGCCGCCATTGTCCTATGTGAGGGGTGAGGTTCAAGGGATACCTGAGCAAGGAAAATGCTCTTCTGAGGGAGGAACCAGGCAGGGCAAGGGAGATACCTGAGCTTATCCAGGAGAGACTAAAAAGAGGATGGAGAACAAACAGCCGAGCAGTGCGAGAAGCAGCAGAGACTTTGCAGCATGCAACCATGCCAAGAAGCCTGTGAGACAAAGGTGGATCTCAGGAGTGGTCAGGACAGGCCACGCCAGAGAAGCAGCAGCTGGCTTGTCTGGGTCTTGCCGCAGGGACCCCTCACGCCCCACGCTGCAGGAGCCGAGGGGGAAGAGCCGAGCGCTGGACCCGTCTGAGAAATACGGAGCAACAAGTCCCCGAGGCCGGTGGAGGCGCACTCGGGGAGCGGCCGCAGCGCACAAAGG
>NW_021938954.1:227282-268265 GCF_001715985.3 Manacus vitellinus
CCACACGCGTCCCCCGGGTGGCGGCCGGTGGCCCTGGTGTGCATCGCTCCGTCTGCAGAGCAAGCGAGACCCGTGTGAGCTGAAAGCTCCTGAGCTGCGGCGAGAGCTCTGCGGCTCCGCCACGCTCTGTGTGTTCGGGGAACATCGCCTGCCCCTTGTGGGGAGTCTCCACGCTAAAGCAGAGGACTTCTCCCCCCAGCTCAACATTTAGGTTGTGCTCCTGTCTACCGGGAGCTGCTCACGGGACCTGCAATATGCTGAGCATCAGGCAAACTAAAGCCCTGCTTCAGAAAAGCGTCGGGATTGCTACGTAAAGCACTTGGACGCTGAGAAATGCCACAGCTGAAGTCGTGTCTGTGCTCACTCTGTATTTTCAGTGGCACGGTGACACACCAGACCTCCGTCTCTCACCTAGGGGTATTCTTCTTTTCAGGCCCCCTGTGTTTTCCTGCCTGCGCTCCCCCTTTGACCAGGGATGCAGTACCTCTGGCTGCTTAGCTACCCAGGCTCCCTGGTGGCATTACTATCTGTATGAACACATGGATTTCTAAACCATCACCTTCTGCTCTGTCCCTGAGGAGATCTGGAACACCACTTTGCTGCAGCCTTGAAGCACATGTTTTGTGTGGGACATGAAAGCCCAGCCATGGAGCTGGACACTTGGATCCTGTGTGGAGTGTGTAAGTTAGGCAAAGTGGGTCTACCAGGTACTCAGCCTTCCTCCACTAAACAGGCACAGTCTGACTCCCCAGGGTCCAGCTATGACATCACAGAGCCTCCTTTTTCTTTCCTGTCTTTTGTGCCTTTCTCTGTGGCACGTCCTTGCAGTCCCAAGGAAATATCCCTCTGCAGTGAGAACTGCCCTGCCCCCAGCCAGGGAAACAAGTGTGGAAAAGCCAATGGTAAAATAATCATCCAAACTCAAATACTGAATCCTAAAATTGAGGCCCACTGGATCCCTGTCACCACTGATGCAAACATCTCCCATCCTTGGATCACTAAGGGAGAGAGAGATGCCTGTGTTTGCAGGTCATCAACCAGTCAGTCCCTAGTCCAGGATGAGGGCCCAGATTCCAGGCTGGGAAGGAAGCTGGCAGTGAGGAGCATTTGGATGGATCCCACCATAGGGATCAGTTGTGATACAAAGGACATGGTCCAGGTCTGCAGGTCAGCATCCATATTCTGTCTGTCCTTGGCCCAGCTCTCCTGGCATGTTTGTGGGAAAGGGACCTTTGGGTTGGAGTCATCTTCATGCACACAGTTTGGGTCCATTCCCTGCTATCACTACACCATGGAGAAAGGGAAAGAATAGCCATGCGTTACTGGATCTCATGACTGCGCCTAAAGAGGCCCAAATCCAGGCTATGCAAACAGCTTCCTGACTCTTGAGCAATGGAAATTTGATCATTTGTTCAATGAACCTTTCCTACGTAACCTTCAACCCACACCTCACACCCTCAGATAGGTTAGCAAGATATTTGAGAGCAACAGGAAACTGCTCTACTCTGTGACCTTGCTGGGAAGCTGAATGAGCTGGGGCGACGTGTCTCCCATGAGGGAGGATGGTGGCCTGTGCCGACAGCAGCAGGTCCTGCCTGAAGCCTGGAGCACAAGCTCCATACTGACTTCTACACATCAATATCTGGCACCCAGTAAGTCCCTACTTGTGTCTCCAAGACAGCTTCTGCTTACCTCATCATACACTTGCATTACCTGCAGCCCCTGTCTCCCTTCAGACATTCAATCTCTGTTCCATGCTGGGAGCAGCAAGGAAAGACTGCTTCCAGAGGGGTGGGAAGCTAGGCAGCAAGGGCTTGAAGTCCACAGGGTGAAGTCCACAGGACCTGAGGAAGGTGAGCAGAGCAGATCTGATGACAGACAGATGCACCATTTGAGTAAGCCCTCATTCCAGAGGGCTGAACCCCCATGAGGGGCGAATGTACTCAGGGTCCAACAGCTTACTCCACTCTGGTTTACTTTGTCTCATCAGACTTTGTAGTAAAGAACGAAAAAAACTCATATGCCAAATCATGAAGCCAAGATTCAGATAAGGAAAGGTTGAAGGACTGCAGAAAAAATTAAAAAGTTGCAAAATAGAGCAAAGATTGTGCTGCTGTATTCCAAGGTGTACATGGAACAGGACAGGGCTCCCACACTCACCATCCTTGCAGGGTGAGCCAACTCAGAGTGAGGGTCCAGGTTGCACATGATAACTCTGTTACTCTTTGGACCTCCACAGGTTTTCCCAGTTTCCGTAACTTCTGTCTAATCTTCCATAGCTTCTTGCTGTCTAGTGAAATGCAGTTTCCATAGCTTCCACTTGAGGCTCAGACCTCCACTGCTCAGTTTGCTCCCTGGACATCTCTCCCTCTCCACACACTTTCCCTGCAGGAAGTCCCTCACTTCTGGTTTATCAGGCTCCATCCCTCCCTTGCAAAGAGCCAGTGCATTCCCTTAATGTACCTTAATATACACCGTCCAACATGCCAGGTACAGCAGAAATATTAATTGTGTGTGCAATTGTAAAGCCCCTGGTCTCATTGCACTCTCAGCTTTTGACAGAGACCTCTCAGGACCTCACTGGGTACATTATCAGACATCAGGCTAAGAAAGAGTCTCAGGGGCACACCTACTCTCTCCTTCTGTTTTGAGGTTGCTGGGTCATGCCTTGTGTTTTCAGCCTCAGCCTGGTTCTGAGTCTCACCAGGCTGGGACCCAAATTCAAGTCCAGTCTCTGCCAGCAGTGCCTTCAGCAATCACAGACCAGCCTGGCCTATCTCATCCTCCGTCATGCCACTGCCTCTGTCCTCAGTCTGCCTTTGCTTTCAATCCCTCTTCTCTGGTTTCTGCATTAGAACTGCTGAAGCTTTTTCCTCCTCCTCCTCTTTGCCGTTCCTTGCTGCAGACACATGATCATGGATGAGTCCATTTGCCTGTTTTTCAGGAGTCAGTAGGCAAGACTGGAAAGTGTCCTGCTCAACACTTGACACTTGGGACACAGTGTCTGTGCTGAAGACCGTGCATGACCTGTCTGGATAGCACAGTGGATCTGCCCTAACTGCAATCTGCTCAGCATAGGCAGAGGCTTCTTAGGGGAAAACCATCAGCCTCTAAAAATGTCCTTGCTTGGAACACAAAAGGGGGATTCTCAGAGGCTGGTAATTTGGGAAAAGTTGATCCTAGGCTACTGGGCAGAAAAAGAACCATCTGGGCCAGCTCTCCTCTCTGAGGTGAGGAGTCTAGAGTGTATTCCTGGAGCATAGGCTGTTGGCCAGGTAGAGGCCAATTAATTTTTGCTGTATCTGTAATGGGAAAAGTTCTGAGACAGACACAGAGCATGGCAACCACAACTGCTACAGTTAAAGTGTAATGACTGACTGGCAAATGAAAGCAGGTCTTCCTAATGGAAACTGCTATGCAGCCTTAACTTTATGCCTCTACCTGCTCCACTTACGATCTCTGCATGGAATCTAGCACAACAGGACTAAATCTAGTCACAGCCTCGAGGCATTCCTGCAATATAGCTGCTAAACATATTAAAAGCAAGCGTAACGTTGCAAAATTATTTACTCAAAGTATGGGAAATCTAGAGATTAGTCTGGCTATGGCCATGGTGCTGTTTGACTGAAGCTGGGCTCCTGCCAGGCACAGACTCTGCTATTGGATGTGCCCAGGACATGGTCCATCAGACCCTGCAGCCACACACAGCCTGGGGTGGGCAAGAGCTCACAGGCAAGGAGCACCCAGGAGGCCCCAGGTGGCCTCTGCAAACATGGTCCCACAGGCTCTCCCTGACTGCAGAGCTGCCCCATGTGCTTCCGTCTTCAGCTTCCGACAGCAAAACCTGTCAGTCATCTGCAGTGGCTATGGAAACCTGCACTCACACCCGGGGAACACATTTCAGAAGCAGACCTGGCAGAGCCATAGCTGGAGCAGTAAGAACCCAGGATCTTCATTAGCAGCGGCAAGAGCAGTCCCAGGTGGATGGGTTTGCTGTTGACAAGATCTCAGAGAAGAAATTTTTGTTTCTGTAGTCTTGGACAAAGCAGGATCCTTTGACATATCTCTTTAAGGATTATTCTTCTTAGGAGAGCCAAGCCCTCTCTCTGTCCTGGGTTTGGATCCTGCTCTGGGAAAGCGATATTAGCCAAACTCTTCAGATAATTTATGGGGCTGCTAAGGCACCAGACTGGTACCTCTTGCACTTTTAGCCTGGAAGCAGCTCTCTCCTAGTGCACTGCTCTGCCCCAGTAATTACTTGAGCAGAGTGCTCTGGATCCTTTAGTTCAGAAGACATCCATCATCTGCAGGTCACTATATGGACATGTCTCATAGCTCTGACAGAACTAAAGAGCCTATGAGCAAACCTGATATTTTCAGAGTGCAGGATGCAGGACTCAGAGCAAAAGGGGTTATGCAGCACCATCCACAATACAGGCTGGCACATGACTAACGCTGTCTTCAGCTGGGAACATGGTCCAGTCCCTGGCACCACTGGAAACAACCTGGCTCTATTGTCTTTGTGCCCTCCCTTCAGGCACTTATCCACACTGATGAGATCCCCTGGAGCTTTCTCTTCTCCAGGCTGAAGAGTTCCAGCTCCTTCAGCCTTTCCTCGTAGGAGAGGTGCTCGGGTAATTTTTCTGTATTTAGATATTGCTATTTTGTCACCACTCAAGTTTCTCCAGCTTCGGGTCCTTGAGGCACTTTTTGTTGGGCATTTCCTTGTCTTCTGACCATTTTTGATGTCCTCCGCTCTCACTGCAAAGTTATATCAAACCTGCTTTTGCTGATTTACACTAAAGTTGCTTTTGCTGACACCTTTGCTGGTAATTCCTTAAGCAACCTGAACCACTCACTCACAGCAAGCGGCTGCAGGGGGCAAGGACGGACAACCCAGAGAGCACCCTTGTGCAAAAGGGGTCTGCTCCCTGGGACTCACCTGCAGAACATGTCCCCGTGCTCACCTCAGGGCCGTCAGCATCTGCTGCAGCACCTCTGGATGGAAAAAGAAGCGGAGGAAGCATTTGGAGTCACGCTCCCAAGGGGGAAGGGGCACTGGGAGAGCTGCTGTTGGGCCAAGCAAGCCCCCAGTGTGAGCCCAGCAGAGCTCTGCGCAGGGCTGATCAGAGGGGCAGTGTTGCTGTCAGGGGTCACAGCCTGCGATGAACACTGAGGTTCCTACTGCCCTGAGCCAGGGCACTTGGGGCCTCCCCATGGGGGATCACAGCCAGGGTCGTGGGGCAGCCCCTGAGGTGCTCGTGTGCTGGGGAGAGGATGGGGTTTGCCTTTGAGTGTCACATCCAGCCCTGAGGTCCTTTGGAACCCCCAACCCCCACCCATCCCACAGGGTGAAACACCATCATCACTGCCAAACAACTGAGATCTCAAAGCTAAAGCTCATGAGGGAAATGGAGTAAGAGCAAATATTTAAGCAACATTATAAATGCAGCATCACCATTTATTCCAGAATGTCTTTCTCAGAAAGCAGTACAGGCAGCAGATTCAGAGCTCAAAGCTGACAGAACCAGTACAAACCAGTGGGGCCAAAATGAAGGAAACTAAGGGGAGGTCAGAGGTGTCGATGAGGTGTCAATGGAGTGAGCAGTGTTGGGAAGGGAAACTGGGGCTCATTATCCTGGGCCGAACACAGTCCCGGCAGGGAGAGCACAGTGCAGAGGAATGACAAGACTGTGGTTCACAGATCTGTAATTAATCAGTCTGATCTCTTTGGGACTGGGCTGACCACCGTGCAGGATGAACCCTGCTCTGGGCTAGGGCAAAGCCTACAGCGATTTTTAAAAAAACTAGAGATGAGAAATCTACATCCACCATGACAAGCTGTTCTAAGATGCAATTAACTAGAAGATTAATTGCACTTGCTATTAAAAATGTGTTTCATTTCTAATCCTAATTTCTGTGTTTGCCCAGCTCCAATTTCCAGCCACTGGGTCTAATTTTACCTCCAAGTGCCACTTGGAAAGCCTGGCAGTGCTGAATGGACGCTGCAGGGAGGTTTGGCAAGGCACAGCAGGGTCCAGCAGCAGGTGGCAGGAGGTGATGGAGGGTCCCTCAGTTCTCCATGGGAGTGGGATCCTAGCCCCTCCCACCCCGTGAACCTGGCACTGGAGAACAGGAGCCCACAGTTGCACACAGGACTCCAAGGAGCAACCATGGTGTGCCCAACCCCAACCCCTCTGCAGCTCCTGCTGCCAAGGAGTCACTGCAGCCCATCACCCACCCACGGTGCTCCTCTGAACCTCTCCAGCTTCTCAAACTTTCTGACACCTCAACCCCAAAGCAGGATGCCCCAGCAGCAGAGAGAGCAGAGACCTGCAGGTGCTGGGCCCCAGCCCCAGGTGACTGTGTGCCACACACATTCTGCATAACGAAAACCAAGAACTCAGTGAATATTTCTGCTCTGCATTTGAAACAACAATGTGTAATATTCATATTTTACAGTGGTAATGAAATACTTTCTATTCCATCAGTAATTAAGGAAGATGCTAAACTGTGTAAGTAACAATTTTTATAATGTGCAGGAGAAGAGCTTACATCCAAGAGTATTTAACTGGCTAATGAATTCACTAAACCATTTATTTTTTTCTTTATAACAAATCATGGCACACTGGGGAACTTAAGATTACTGGGGGGAAAAAATCCGATGTCTTGTCAGTATTTAAGTGTTCACATGGATATCCAGGAAACTACAGATCAGTTAGTTCAACATACATCTCTAGCCAATCACAGACAAGCAACCAAAGGATGTCCTGGGTAAATTAGCAAAAGCTAGAATCCAATTTAACCTAATTCAAAAAAGGTACTTTCATATGACTTTATGTAACTTTTTTGTAAGCCTAGAAGTTTGATACAGCTAATGAGAGACAGAGTATGCTTAGATTCCTGTGAGTCATTTGACTTAGTTCTGCAGGACATTCTAATATGAAAAATTAGCTGTATGCTGCAGGCAGTGGGCTCAGCATTAAGAGATCCAAAAGAACTGGGTGACTGAGAAGACTTATCCTACACAGCCATTTGACAGGTGTATTTCTAGCTCTATTATCTTTGCATCTCAATGTTACAAGTTGTTAGCAATCAGTGAGAAATAAAGAACAGTTGCTGATAAAATTACTGGAGTGGATAAAAATGAATTGTTGGGATGGTAAAAGTAATATGTGGCACTTACTCAAGACAACCTGATCTTGGTTGCTGGAAACACCAGGTACATGAACAGGCTGATTTGTGCCTCCAAGTATAAGGTGCAACATACAGGAAAGAAGAATGGGGCTTCACTTTAAATCAAGGACAGCATCCCCGACAGTAACGAGTCTGAAAAACATTAAAGGTTGTGACATGTGCCACCTGAGCACAGACAACACTGAATTCAGGGCAGCGCTGCCCAGGCCTCCTCTGGGGCTGTGCAAATGGTCAAGTGATGTCAAATACAAATCCAAGGCTCCTGAGCATTCGTGTGGATCTCACATCCACAACAGAACAACCCTTAGACAATCACAGCCAAACCCCCTTTTGAGTGCTGTGCACAGCTGTCCTCCCTCCATCTCCAAAGGATGCACTGGGACCAGTAACAGCCCAGGGAAAGCCTGTGGGTGTAGTAGGGGTTGGGTGACAGCTTCCACATAGGAACAGCACAGCTGAATAGAATTCCAGCCTGAGTAAGGAGAGAAGGGGCAGGGATCTGTATAGTTCTGAATAATATGATGAAGAGGAACAGACAATAGGTACCCATATATTCTTGGAAAACAAGAGTTAAAGGGCATCAAATGAAACACAGTGGTAACAGCAGAAAGATAAATAAAAGGAGGTGATCAACACACTGTGCAATTCAGCTCTCCTTGCCACAAGGACATCAGAATGCTCAAAAACACACAGGTCCAAAAAGTGACCGTTCAAATTTATGGCAGAAAGACCAAATCTCTCCACAACCAATAAATACAAAGCTGCCTTTTTGACTCAAAAGTAACTACAATGTAGATTACAAGTGTAGGGTGGGGACAGACATGCTGGGGAAGAGCTTTTCTCTACTTGCTTTGTCTGTTGTCCTTCTGTAAATACCACTGGTTTACTAGTCTGCTCCTGTTATGGCCTGCCACTCTCTTTCCCAAGGAACAGGAAAGATCAAGTAAGAGTCAAGCAGGTGCTCGAGGTTGGGAAGCTGCAGGGAGGTGCTGATTCTGCTGATCTCCCAGAAGAGGGTACCAGGGATGGGCAGTGCTTTGGCTCCACAGGGAGGGTCAGAGCAGGATCCAGGGGCTGCAGCTGGGCTGGGATTGAAACTTCTATCTAGAACTGGGATGATGTTTTACCCCGAGCACACCACTCAGATGGTTGCACTGAGAATGCAGTGATGGACTTGCACCTTTCCAGCAGTCCTGAGAGTGCCTCTTGCCATGAAAAACCCAGCTGGATGCTGAAGCAGGAGCAGTAGCCTAAGACATTCCCAGCAAACCCAGCAGCTTCCTGTGCCTGCGGCAGCTGGTAAAAACACACCAGAACCACGCCCCTGTGCTAACAATGCCTCATGCTCGCTGTCCTCAGTGGAGGCCACAACCTTCCCACTCAGGATGGTTATACTTCCCTGGCAAAACTGTCCAAGCAAGTACACCCAATGCTGCATTAGGAATTTCCCATTCTGACACCTGAGAAAATAGCAGAGCCTGTTAAATTGCCAGAATGTGCTCTGGGCCATTAAACCTTTTTAAGTCTCTTCTTGTAAATGTTTTTGAAAATCAATTGCTAATAAATTAGCATAACTGAGTTAAACTTGGAGCATTTGCTCTTAGTCTGCTCTTAGCTAAAACCTTTCTGCTTGTTTCAGCTTGAAAAAAGTGCTAAAGCTTTTCTGGTGGGTTGATTGGAATTGGTTTGGTTTTTTTCCCCCAGTAATCCTGGTCCCTCTGTAAAAGGTTCTCCCCTTTTCCTACCAGCCTCACATTCCTTGAAGTTATCCCGTGGTACCACAAACAGTGAACTCACGCCCTTTCAGTTTCAGTGGGAACACAGACAAAATTCAGTCTATGAAGACTGTGCCCAGGGATGGCTTGTCCCTCTCTCAGCCCTCTGACCTCAGCCCTCCCACGCACACTGGGACACACTGCCTGCAAACCCGGTGGCTCTGAGAAGAGCCCTGGAAATGCACCTGCAGCCTCACACGGGTCCTTCACTGCAGCAGGTGCCCGTCTGGGCCATAACACCTTCATCCAAGGAGGACTGGGATGTGCCAGGAGCTGACCAGCCTGCTTGTGCAGGAGCTCCCTGTGCCCTCGTGTGTGCAGAAACCAAACCCTGCAGGTTCTCCTCTTCCCACCGGAGCTGTCCTCATCACCCAGTGCAGAGCAGCCTCAGAACCGGCAAAAGCAGCCAGCCAGACCCCAGGAATGCCTGTAAGCTTAACAGCTGCAAGTTAACAACTACAAAATAAAGCAAACCATTAAATTCAACCTTTCCCTCTCCTTAAGGTGATATTATTTTAGTGCCTGAGCATGCTTTACTGATCACAGGCATAGGGACAGTGCTGGAGAGAAGGACCGTACACCTGCCACATGTGCTGCTCTGCATTCTGCCTTCAGACTGGGACACTGGGTCAGGCTAAGGCAATTCCAGACTCTGCTGCCACCAAAAGGAACAGGCCCTCCTTTTTCTGCTCCTTGTCCAGCCACAGACATCATCTGGCTAAAAATGAACTCTCTAAAGTGCTGATTAGACTTTGGGAACAAGACCACTGGACCTGATCCTATAAACAAATCACCTGAGCAGACAAGCCAGCTCAGCCAGAGGAAGGAGGTGACTTCAGGTTGGGTTCCTGCACTGGTTTGAGGGAAATGCACTTACTGGTCTGTGGTGAGAGGGTGGGCCATTATCACAGTATTTTAAAAGCTTTGGCTCCCCTGCTTACTTCATCCCATCATGGTTTGTCACATTGAGCCAACACCTTACCTCTCTGCCCCTGGATGCCATAAAACACATCGTTAAACCTTTTTGAGATATACTACTGCAGTAGTACCCACACACAGGCAGCCACAACTGCTTTCCCAAAACCTTTTGTGTGCTTGTACCATGTAGACACATCCCTCTTGTATCCTGTTAGCATTCCTGCTGTGGTGCATCAGGAATGGCATGATGAACTGCGTGGAGGGATTTTGGGCTCACCACCTCAGAGCAGTAGGGCCTTGGCTATGTAAAGTGACAATAACTGGGGGCACAGAGCTACACCCCATGTCCCCACAGAGGCAGGAACAGACACCAGCATTGGGTCTGTCAAACTCCTTCACCCTCAGAGCTGTACATTCCAGTGTCCTGGCACTGACATGGCCACAAACAGAGGCCTTTGCAGGACAAGTGCAGTGAGAGGAGGGACCCTCAGTGCTGCTCTGGGTACCTGTGCCAGCCACGGCAGTTCAGGTACTCCTTGAGGCAGAAGCAGAAATGGAGTTCACTCTCAGCAGATCTTTAAAGAGTAGCTGGTACTTTGCTTTCTTTACAACTGTGTCCCTTTACCTTGTCTGGAGTGTGGTGCAACCCAGGCAGCAGCACACGGTCCCATACGGTGCTCAGGGGTGGCTGCTCTGTGCCCAGGAGACCAGAGTTCTTAGGGAACGTTCCTCCTCACCCTGCAGTCGGGTCCTCAGTGCTGCACAAGCACTGCTGTCCTGACCCAAGCTGCTAAACCAGGTAACCCAGACAAAGTACCTCCATGAAAAGGGGTTGTTTGGGACCTGCAGCTCCACACCCACCACACATTTCCCTCTGACAAGCAGGTTCACAGGTCCAAAAGCGCACATGACACCACCCGTGGCACAGCACATGCGTTAGCTCTGTCAGGACAGTCTTCAAGGCAAGGCAGAAGTTGTACCCAGGTAGGTACAACTGTACCTTTGGGTACAGATTGTAAACAACTTGACTAAAGACAGGATCCCAACAACTGCCCAAGGCACCAGAGCTGCCTGGTAAAGGTTAGAGTTTTTAGATTTGGGATAGGGAGACTTATATCCTACAACTAAGCCTATGATCCATGTGGTGTATTTGCTCCTAGTCCCACAAAATGCCCTAATCCCCATATCTTCATTTTCTTATTCTGGAGTCTGTCCTGAGTAATATGGACAAACAGAATGCTCCAAAACAGGAGCATGAGGCAGAGCACAAGACTGACTGGGACACAGTGACAGGCACAGAGGGTTGATGTGGCCTGGCAGGAGGGGGTGAGGGGAAGGGGATAGCTGGGAAGGCACCGATTGCATCAGTGGGGATGGAACATCTTCACAGAAAAGCACAGCAAGACTGGAATCACAGCCCTCAGTAGAGAACATCCTCGAAGCCGAGCAGCAGGAACTGGTGCAGGGCACTTGGCAGGTGCAGCTGGGACAGAGCCAGAAGCAGCCGGCCCTCCAGGAGGGTCCTGAGGGTGCAGCGAGCCAGGTGCTGCAAGGAGCGAGGTCTGTGCTCCAGGGAGAAGAGAGACTGGTAGAAAAGTGGGTATTTCTACAGAGGGAAGAGAGGACCACAGGCAGAAAAACCTGAAGATATCATCCTGGTAGCAGAGGTAGAACCAGACACCCATTTGCCTTACTCACTGCTGTGCATCCTCCCTGTCCCCAACAGTGCCATCCCTGTGTCCTGCAATTTCCTGCCCACCCGCACCAGCCCCAGTTGACCCTGCGCCCCCATCTCCAGATCCTGGACATGTGTTCTCCAGCCAACAACAGGCTCTTGTTCCCTCACCTGTACGACCTCCACTGGAACTGCTTCCACCCAGTCCTCGGAGACGCGCACGCGGGTGTAGCTGTTCACCAGGGCCTCGATGACGCGTGGGCAGGTGTGGCAGTACCGCAGCACCTGCCAGGGAGAGAGCAGGTGAACACCATCAGGTAAGGTCCTGCAGGCCCCACTGTCACCTCCTAGAATGCTGCTCAAACCCAGATGTGGTAAATCTGGGGAACTCGCATCCTTCCCTCGTGCCAACCCAGGAGAGCAAAGCAGGCACAAAGCTCCAGAGCGTCCCTCCTGTGAAGAGGGTGACTGAGCCATCACCCAACATGCACAGCACAGCTGCTTTCAGCACAACTGGGTCCCCACAGCCTCTCCTCAGGCACAGAGACCAGTGCACGCAACTAGGATGATGATCTCAATCGGCCTCACTGATGCAATTAGCTTGTAAGCACCAATGCTCTGCTGTACACCAGGCTCCTTTCCTCATGTTTTGGTGGTTGAAGCATGAGCCATTCTGAGTCAGGGACTGACACCTGTTTTATGAGCAGCCAGACCATGGTACTCTGTGCCTCTGTTGAGGGCTGCACTTGGGTCTCAGGAATACAGGATTGTGCCTGTTTGGCACAGGGCTGCAGAGACATCCCATCCCCATGTCCTAAGCAGTGTTGTGCCCATGCCAGAGGCTGCACAGAGCCGCAGAAGACATCACACTTGTACAACGTGTCTCTGGTGTGTCCCATGTCCATGCAGGTACAGGTGACACACTGACTCTGCGTACCTCACAGCAGTGCAGCCTTTGAGCACAGCCCACCCAGGCACAGTCGAACAGAGACAGATCCCCCGGCTCTGGGCTCCCGCTCCCCACGGCCCTGGCCAGCAGTAGCTGTCAGAGTCTATTCTGGCTGTACCAGTGATCCTCATTATCTGGCGTTAATAGGAGATTAATTAGTGTTAATTGTTGATTTTCCTGTATTTTCCCAAAGGGGAGAGCAATCTGCTGATCTCCGGGCTGGGTAATTATTGCACTGCTCAGGAATTAAGACAGGAAATTAACCCTTTATCTGCTGGTGTCTCCCAGAGACAGCAGGAGCTGGAGGGTGTGCCCCTGAGAGGAAATACCTCCAGAGGAAAAGGGCCAACACTTTCCAGAGCAAGGTGATTATGGAAACCGGGTGAGTACTGTCCACACAGTTTAGCACACAGAAGCAGGAGAGTCCTACAGGAGAAGTCATCAGGGATTCCCATACCAGAAATGACAGTTCTCTCTCCCCAGTCCCTGGGCAGAGCAAGCAGGACAGCAAGCAGGCTGCGATGGAAGGAACCCTGCTGTGACCCTCACTCACACTGGGGCCCTGATGTCCACAGCCTTCCCCTCCCACCAGCCTCGCACCTTAAGGAGGGAGCCCGGCCAGATGCGGACAGCGCCGTGGTTGAGCAGGGCTCGCACCACGAGCTCCGGGCGATGCTGCAGTTTGTAAGCAGCTACTTGCAGGATATTGTGCAGGGCCGTGTTGCCGCCGTAGTTCATGACATTGACGTTTGCACCCCAGGCCAGCAGTAGCTCTGTGATTTGAGCGTTAGCATTCTTGCAGGCCAGGTGAAGCGGGTGCTGCCTGTCCCGATCGGCAGCGTTGATGCTGGCACCACTCTCCACCAGCAGCTGGCACACCCGGTAGTAGCGGTCCATGTCACGGGGCTCATGGTGCTGAGCACAGGCAGCGTTCAGTGGTGTTTGTCCCTCCTCATTCTTTGCCTCCAGCTCTGCCCCGTGGCGCAGAAGGAGCTGGACGTGCTCTGCCAGGCCGTGCCGTGCTGCCACATGCAGGGCTGTGTCATCCTCCTCCTCTGTCCGACTGTTGGCACTGGCACCATGCTGCAGCAGCAGCCGGACACACCTGCGTGGGCCAAGGTGACTTGATGACCTACTCATCTCCATCTCCCATCCTACCTCCCAGCCCCCACATCTGTACCATTCCACAGCTTTCACTTGTCCCAAGAGTGAAAAATCCCTGCTCCTCATGCCCTGGAGCAGCAGTTTTAAGCCATGATGACTGGTGAGCAGAGATACTGTTGCCTAATCCAAGCTAACTCCTGCACAGAAGTCTTAAAGTGTTGTCCCACTTGGCACCTGTTCATCTGCCCACTGGATCTGCATGGGAATGCCCTGAGTCACACAGTGTGATCATTGGCTCTCGGTGGACGGCCAGAGAGCAGCACCTGGCTCAGCTGTGTCAGCTAAGGACTTGAGCTTGCAGTCACCTGTATGACCTCAGAGGTGATCCTGGCCCAGGAACAGGCATCAAGGCCGTCTCATTCAGCTGCACCCACCAGCAGGGATGAGGAGGGGCCCCTCCTACGTGGGATGAGACTCGAGGGGGAGGAGGGCCAGCTGTGCCCCCGGGGCAGAACTCACTCAGTGGAATCTGGGCTCTTGCAGAGGTGCAGGGGCCTGTAGCCATCCTCGGAGACAGCCTCGGGGTCGGCTCCCGAGCCCAGCAGCAGGCGCACGCAGTCGGTGCTGGCGGCTGCACAAGCCTCGTGCAGGGCCGTCTTGCCCCCCGGGGCAAAGTCGACGGCAGCGCCCCGGAGCAGCAGGAGCCGCAGGCAGTCGGTGTAGCCCCGGCTGGCCGTGATGTGCAGGGGTGTGGTGAGCTCCTGCTCATAGCTCAGAGACCACAGTCCTGCAAGGAAAGAGAGGTCAGGGAGCCACATCCAGCCACAGTACACAAAGACCTGCCCTTTCCCACAGGGTACCTGATGTATGTCCCCCCTAAGAGACTTGAGTTTCTCCTCAAAGTCCCTTCCCTGCAAGGCCCCTGTATTTGGAGTGACCAGCCAAAGGCAGAGATCAGTGGAAGGCTCTCAGGCTGCACAGCCCTGCTGACATGGAGCTCCAGGGAGCAGGAGCCCAGGGCAGAGGCTGTTCCCAGGCAGTGTACTCCTCACCTGCAGCCCAGGTGGGCACATGGGGTTTCTGTTGTCAGAAGCACGGTGGAAGAAGGGCCTGGGGCACCACTGGGGCTGAAGGCAGTGAGGTGGCTGGGATGAGCACCATGCATGAAGCATCACAAACACAAGGAACCAGGCAGTAAAACAGAGAGGTGTCAGAGCCAGCTGCCACACACACAGAAGATTCAGCTGAGCCCTGATGAGGGTGCAGACAGCAAGATTCAGCAGAGATGGACATCTAGGGCCCGGGAGAGCAAGGGGCTGAAATGGATCAGCTCTCAAAGATGCTGACTCAACTGGAACCATCGCTGAGCTGGAAAACAACCTGCAGATGCTACAGGAAAAGGGCTCCTTAACCCAGACTTCTGGCTGCCCACCCAGGCTGGGCTGGAGGACATGGCCCAAACTGCACAGCATGTTCAGCGCTACATCCTCTCAGCTCCTTCTTACAGAAGCAGCATGTGGTCAACTGTGTTTCCCAGGTCCAAGTTTAAGCTGAACCATCTGGAGGACCTAACACAGGGCTGTGACCATCCTTTGTCCAGCACAACAACAGGACCCAGCAGCCCAGCACACACACAGAGCACAGGCACACAGAGCTTGGCTGCAGGGCTGGTCACAGAGATTGACTCCCCTTTGCCCCGTGGGGAACCCAAGCAGTTCCCAAGCCCTTACACAACTCCTGTGAGAGGGGCCAGGTTTCCTGGGTGCACCCCGTGCTTCAGACACACATGCACACTTTCACAAGATGCACAGGAGAACCTGACCGCATCCCCGTGCTCTCACTTCCCTTTGCACTCCTCCATAACCCAAGCAGCTCCTGTAACACACAATTCCAACAACAGCAATGTCCCACAGCTCATGCCAGAGGCTGAGCCCCACTGCCCCCACATACTCAGCCCACGCGGGTTGAACCGGTAGTTCTTCCACTCTTCCAGGTCACTGGTGTCAAACACAGCACTGGGGCTCAGGTTGTTCTGAGGGTTGCTGAGGATCTCGGCCACAATCTCCTGATCCCCAGTCAACAGGGCCTCCCAGTACACCTGGGCAGGGCCAGCTACCTGCTGCGTGCGGATGGGCTCCTGGCTCTCACCTCCTCTGCCTGTGATGCTGCCCATGACAAGCACCCTGACCCTTCTCAGAGACCAGGGCAGGACCTGCTTGTGCACCCCAGCCAGGCTCCGAGCCTGTGGGCACAGCCCCACCAGCACCCTGTGTTCTGGCCGAGGGGCTGCCTGTCTGCCCAGGGTGCTCCGCAGGGAGGGGGGACATGTCACACCCCTCTTTGGCACAGCTCAGGTCTCAGCTAATCTATTCTGGGAAACCTTGTGACCAAACACAGGCCAAGAGGCTGATAAAGGCTCTCTGCTCACACAGCAGTACCTCTGCAGTGCCCCACCGTGAAGGGAAAGCCCCAAGCAGGGCAGGGGGACCTGAAGGGTAGAAATGGGGACAGGACGTCACTAAGACAGCAGAGGGGGAAGTTGTCTCATGCTCAACCAGTCTGCTGTCATCCAGTGCTGCCAGACCACAACAGCACAACCCCATCAGTCCTCTGCTCTGTGCACATCTCCACGCCCTCACCCACCCTTCTGTTCCATGCATAACTCCTTGCCTTCGCCCACCACTCTGCTCCATGCACATCTCCAGCACTGCACACCAACTTCCCAGTTCCACCTGAGCTCTTGGCACTAGTCAGGTTTTTAAAAAAGCCATAGGACAGCTCCTTATAATCAAAGCCAAAGGAGAGGTAGAAATAGTCATGGGGATCAGAAATATTGAAGGTAATTATCCTTTAGACTCCTTTCTTCTTTTCCTTGATATCCAGCTTTGCAGAGAGCCCCTGCATGACTTCAGTGCTCCCTTTCCATCCTTGGGCACTCTCCCCACTCGAGGTTGCTCACTGCTGGCATGTCACCTGAGATGGAGTTTTCCTCTGGCCCCACTTGGCTGCACACACCCACCCTGCCCACTGAACAGTGTGCATTGCTAACTTACTGTGTGTTTTGTTGACAATGTGTGTTCTAGAGAACACATCAAACTGCATGGAAGGCTACTAAGTGTTCGGTTTAATTTTGTCATAGAACTACTTAGATCGTGCAGCTAAACACAAGTTAAGTGACCCCAATAGACCACCAAGCAAAAATTACCAGGGGACCAGAGCAGAGTGTAAGACAGGGAACTTTACCCTTCTCAGTAATGAAAATAAATGAGCAAGTTCTATACTGACAGTCCCCAGCTCATTCTATCTCAGCATTCACCCTCACTAACTAAAATGCTGCCTGTGAAAGGGTAAAAAGAGGGAAGTATCTGGCAGATGTTCTCACCTGATGGAACCCTTTCTCCAAAGATAGAAGCAGACATCTCAGAAAAGCTTGAGGTTCCCAGTCACCCATCAGGGAGGCAGAAAGTTGTATCAGTTAACATCAGTGACACTAGACAGTTTACACTTCCTCTGGGCTTTTTAAAATATCAACAGGGGTGACTTGGGAAAGACCAGGTCACTAGAACCTAACGTTAAGGTCATTGGCTGGGTCAGTTTTAAGAATCTGAACCTACAGACCAGTGAGATACAGAGCCAAGCCTCAGGTAACACAAAGGTTTATTTTGATTTTTGTTCTACATCCTCAGCTGATAAATTTGACAGCACATTTTCATTCTGTGCTTGATGAATTTGGTTGGATTTTTCACATCTTGGTGATAAGAACAATTTCTGTGCAAGATCGTTTTACATCATCTGTTCCGTTTTCTCTGGTGCAAGACAGTTATGACCCCTCCACACCTGACACTCCTAAATTCTGGGAGTCTGCCTGTACCATGTCACTAACAGAGAGCAGGAAGGACAGAGGAATGTCCAGGCTTCTCAGTACACCTCTCCCTTGAACACATCAGCTGCCCTGCTTGCTGAGAAACTCATAGATGACATCAATGAGGAGGGAAGTAAAAAGGACCACAGAATGTGGAAGCATGCGTGGTAGACACAAGATGTGCCTGGGCAAGGTACAGTGAGGTGTACAGATGGGAGGAAACACCAAGGATGATCAGGTCCTACCTTCTGTCACTCAGGACAAGCTTGCTTCCACCATCTTTCTGCCAGGTTGGATTTCTGCTCCCCTTGTGAAATCCATCTCATGGAACAGAACAGCTTTCCGACACCTTCTCACTCAGGCACTCTCTCCATCTCACACATTTACCATCTATCCCAGCAGTCTCTATCCAGACAATCCTGATGATGTGCCCCACTGACAGCCCTTCCAAGGGCCCTATTCTCACCATTTCCTCATAGATCTGTCACTGGCCATCTTTAACAAGCCTGCTACCATTTGTTCTACAGCCTTGGAATCCTCCTCCCTCATCCAAAAGCCATTCTTCCCAAATACCTGTTCCACCACCAGGGATTCCTCTCAACACTTTTCTGAGGAGCCCACGCCCTTTCTCTGGGCCACATCCTGGGCACTTTCTGTTCCCCATGTCCCAGCCCCACACACCCACCACGTTTCCTGCTAGTCCAGCGCAGCACATCACCCCTGGTCTCAATGACGAGATTGACGGCCGCGCTCTTGGTGAAGTACTTCTGCACCGCGTCCAGGTCTCCAGTGAAGAGCGCGTTCTGGACCAGCAGATCCCGGCACTCCAGTGGCTCCAGGCGGCTGTGCTGGCAGCCCCGGCCATCGGGGCTCAGGCTGTGCTCACTGCGGTGGCACCGGGACCTTGCACGGGGAGGATACTTCCAGTGATCCGGCTGCAGCAAGTGCTGCGTGGCAGAGCTGAGGGGGAAGGTGCAGTCCATCATGGGGAACAAACTGGACAACTCTGAGCCACACAGTAAACAAGCTGCTGCAGGAAAGAGCCTTTGTCCAAGGGTTTGACCTTTGCAGGTTGCTCCTGAGTTCCAGCTCCCCAGTGTCCAGCTGGATTCAGGCATAGGCCTGACTCACCCAGTATAAATAGTCCAGCTTGGCAGCTCCTCATCACCACCTCCCTTATTTTCAGCTGCTCGGTGCAATCACCAGCACAGAGTAGGCACAGATTAGGTAGCAGGCAGCCTGGAATCACTGTCTATGTGCTTGTTTGCTCTGCCGAGTCCCTGCTCTGCTCTGTGCTACTGCAAGAAAGGAACAGATGAGAGGGGACAACCACAGAGCTTGGGAAAGATCTGGAGCAGACACAGTGTCAGAAGCCATAAGGGACTGAGGACAGAGCCCTTCCCTGAAACAACTCCACAGGGACAAAAAGACCCTCACAAATCCCACATACTGCTCTGAGAACCAGTCCCTTCCCCTGGGGCAGTGAGGCCCTGCCTCAACACCTCCTTTGCTGCAGGACCTACCCAGGAGCCAGGCAGGGGCCCTCAGTGGGTCCTTTCTGTCCTGTTTCTAGAGCAAAACCAAAAAGCCAACAGGTCCAAGAGCTCCCAGACTGATGTAGGCACTAGGAATGAAAATGCCACTGTAAGCATTTTCACACAAGTTCTGTCTCTCCCTCCAGACACAACCACAGCCCAGACACACCTAGAGAGACCTTCCCAGCCTCACTCACACTCACTTCAGCTTGCTCAGCACCCCACAGAACCCATGACAAGTACATTTGCACACACATGCCCAGGGCCCTTTTTTCTTCTGTCTACACACCAATCCTAAACCCTCTCCCCACACAGTGGTCTGGTCCCCTTCTGCACACACAATGCCAAAAACAGAAACAGCTGTCCTGTCCCAAGACAGCAAAGTACAAAGCTAAGAGTTATTTGTTACCTCGATTTTTTTTTTTCCTTTCTTGTATTTCCCTCGTGCCTCCTTCACTTCTGCTGTCTCTTGCACTGCCTGGAGCCACTCTTTATCCAGGGCTGTCTTCAGTTACCAGTCCTGCAGAGAAAGCAAACATGCAAGGGGTAAAGCAGGCTGCAAAGGAGGACCACAGCATAGAAGACAGAAGCAAGTCTCTGAACCTGCCTGTTCAAAGACTGCCAGGTCTCTGAACAAAGCAGAGAGCCCACGAGAGGACACCGTGGCATAAAGGAGAAAAGAGAGCACAACAAATAGCCAGTCTCCTCTGGCCAGGTGAGGGGCTCAGTACAACAGCCCTAACTTGGGGGACTTGGAGTACAGGAAGCCTGGATTCTCTTAGAGATGGGGAAAAAGAGAAACTAAGGAGAACTCTTAGTTCCTCTTCAAACTACCTTTCCACCTTCTGCTGCTGCCACCACTGGAATAAAGCTGTCATGCTTCCCCCATACAGGAGTGTCCATTTACACACAGTGAGAGGCAGGACAAAGCATATCTGCCCACAGAAGACAGACTTAGGGAGAGTATCTAGTTACTGTTAAAGTCACCTATGTAAACTACAAGCCTAAAGATGTAACACATGGCCCTGCCAGATTAGAAACTACCCAGGGAACCATGATTTTATGCAGATACTGGCTGGTCATATACACTAACATGATGTACTAAATACTGCCACCTTTAGAAGGCCCTGATGACACAGAGAGGGCCACTGGAGCCCATACTATGCAGTAGAACTGCATAGTTGAACTGTGAGATCTTCATTATCTACCTTAAGCATTAACAAACCCTGGTTTTGCTTCACTGTTAAACCTTCTGGAGTGAAGCCAAAAGCAAAGCATACACCTCTACAATACAGCAGATAAAATGAGCTAACCCAAAGAGCTTGTACCCTGAGCAAGAAGGAGGACTAGCAGCCAGACCCTGCTGATCTGCAAAAGGCAAATGCAGTAGCTGTGGCAGCTGCTGTGCTTTGGAGGAGCACAGAGTCCCTCCTGTAAGCAAAGGCAGCAGAGAGATCTCACAGAGCTTCAGACCAGGCTCCAAGGAAAGAATGATTAGACCGTGTCTGATCCTCAGAACATCACTGAGCTCATGGACAACCAGAGCTATGAAACCTGGGGGCTGGGCTAGAGAGCCTTTTGTGGGTAGGGAAAGGTCTTCAAACATTTCTCAGGTCTGCTCTTGCACAGCAGCACATGGTTGGAGTGGCAGTCACCCTCAGTTACATCCTCTCTGCTGCTCAGGACCAAATTGCTGTGACAAAAAAAAAAGCCATTCTGAAGAGCTTTTGGGGCTCGCTCACTTCTGACTCAAGCAAGGCAGCAGCTCCTGGAAGGGGCCCTGGCCAGGACAGCACACAGCAGGGATTGTGAATTGCATTATTGGAAATAATGGGTTTCTAACCCAGTCAGAGGGGATGTTTGAATATACAAGCTAACAGTCCACCTCTCTCTCACTTCCTTCCTAGATTATTACAAAATTCACTTTTTCCATTCCCCACACAGATTACTGCAGCAACTTTGCTAGCTACAGTGTCAGAGGCCTTCACCAAAGCCAGAGTAGAAGGGCCCGAATGGGGACCACCAGCAGAGACTTTCCCAAGCAGTCAGTTCCAGGTGAGCCAGACCCAACTGTACCCACAGCCTTTCTCAATTACTTAAAAAAGCCTTACATTCCCACCTGTGGCACCTGAAACACTGGGCTCTTTTCCTGACCTTACTGCCTTCCTTGTGTGGCTTCTTGTCTTCCATTGCCACTCTGAGTATCTGTGGCTCCTCTCTCAACAGCTCACCATCAACCTGGAGAAAAGGTGACCTCAGCATAGCAGGCTCCTGGCTCACCTCTAACATTCCCCTGTTCTTCAGCTCCAGCCAGGAGCACTGTCCCTAAAGGCCACAGCACCTGTCAGTCACTCCCAGCCTAACTCCCACTTGCACAGGGACACAAGTTGCACAGAGCAGTGATAAGCTGAGCTTTATCCAGGAAGAAATAGCCATGAGCAGCTCTGCCCTCAAATCCTGGAAATGACTAAAGCCTTCCTATTGCCCTTCAGCATCTCCAAGCCAAACACCCACATAGATGCCAAGTAGGAAAGTCTACAGGGACAATGAGGATGCTGAGGGCCCACGGCCCTCAGGCAGAGACAGGGGTGCCAGAGCCTTCCATTGCCTATCCAAAAAGCAGCCAGCCAGGCCACTGTGCAAGAGGAATAGGTGTCAGAACACAACATGTCCTTAAGTATGTGGGGGCTTGATCCTCACTCCACTAATGCTTGGCCACAAGGCAGTGCCAAGAAAAACCACAGCTAGGACCCTGGCTAGAAGCAGCTGAGCATGATCAGGAGGGAGAAAACAAAGGGAGAAGACTGAATAATGCTCCTACCACCAAGGCCAACAGGACAAGGATAAAGCAGTACCAGGAGCCTTGTCCTGCCACACAGGATTTCTACTTTGCGTGGCTTGGGAGGACAGCACAGCATACCCACACAGCAGCAAGAGAGGAACAGAGATAGAGGGGCCACTCTCTTCCATCCAGCCACAAACCAGCACTCACAGGACCATTGCTGAAGCTGCTGCTCCCTCACACCTAGTCCCCTCCAGTTCATGCAGCTTCCACAGACATTCAAGAGCCCAGGCTGGTCCTCAGCCTCAGATTCAGCCTGGGACAGGTGCTGCAGCTCTTCCAGTGGTACTCAGAGCACAGCAGCTGAAAGCCTTGGGGCTGCAGGGTCTGGAGTCTGCAGTGACAAATCTGAGGGCTCATCAGAAAGTGACACAGTTCTGCATGGAGCACAAGTGAAGGAGAGGACATCTGAGCGACAGTCCCATCATCAGGTGTGCCCCACACATCCCTGTCCTAAAGGGCAGCACCCAACTGCTGCACCCCAGCTGTGCCCCTTCTCCTGCTGCAGAGGACACCAGGCCTACCTTTCCAAACAAACATCTCCACAGAGCCAAGCCCAGCAGTCATGGTGGGGGAGAAGCACTCGGAGCCTCGGCGGTGTGGGGAGGGAGCAGCGCGTGTAAACGAGCCTGTAACGAGTTTGTAATATGCATGTGTGGCGCGGCCTGCGCAGCGTCATCACAATGGCACAGGCACTTTCCCGCCTCATTGCCTCCCAAATGGATTTTAAATATCATTCCGAGGACACAATTATTTAAAACGCTGAACTAAACACTCACTAATGGGAAAACGGCGTGTGGCCTGCAGCAGCCATTCCTCATGGGGCCACTCTGCCCATGTCACCCTCTTCTCCAGCCCCACAGCCTGCATGGGGCCAAAGGGAAGTGTTCTCCTTGTCGGAGGCCAAGCAGCACACCACTGGTACCAATCATGGGACCAGCTCAACACAGGTTGCTTACGTGAGAACACACCCTTTGACCCCATCCCGCTGTCTCTGACCCCAGAGCAGCACTCAGCCTGGCCTGAGGGGCACTGCTAGTCAGCCCCTGGGGCTCTCCTGGCTGCAGCTCCACATCAGGGAGCACCTCACCCCACTGCAGGTCTTTCAGTTTGCCCCAGTTCAGCAGCAGGTAATACAGGGCTGCACAGAGAGGACATGAGAACAGGGATGCCTCCTGACCCAAGTTATATGGTCCTGGAAGCCACAGTTACAACATAAGATTTACTTTCTCACTTAATTAACTTCTTCGTTCACGAAGCCTAGCCATGATAATTAACTTCTGAATACCTCCCTCACCCCCAGCACATTCCCAAGCAGGGGAGATGAAGGAAGCAGCATTATTGTTGGCTACATCCTAGACTCCAGAACAAATGGAGCACAAAGAGAGAAAAAACAAAGAAACAAACTATTTGCAGCAATCCTTGCTGGGGAGAACATAGATGGAGACACAACTCCAAGGATGCCATGGACCCTCAATCCCATTACAGTACAGGCAGCACTAGGGACGAAAACCTCATGCAGCACTGTGTGTACTCACAGGGGAGTGTCTGCCTGACCTTTGATCATCACTCATCTCCCTTCCTCCAGGCAGGGAGCCCAGGCCACCACGAGCTACCATTACTCAGGGACAACACCCTACCTCCGATTAAACAGAGAAGGGAAGGGCCACAGACCAGCACTGTCCCCACACACCAGCAGTTAAGCACAGAGAGGATGAGAGTCCCTTGCTGGAACTCTGGCTGTACATCAGGAGTTCATATTTTAACAGCTTTGGCATCACTAGAGCTATCCATCACTGGCTCATTTTCCTTTGAGTGCTGAACCGTTCTAGCCTCTGCTATTTGGAACAGTGTCTAATGATGCACCGGAGCAGCCACCTGGCAGCATGGTTGCCAAGGGACACAACATGGGGAAAGGAATACACACAGGTCTGCATGCTGCTGCCAGCCTCCACTGCCCAAGAAGCTCCCTCCCCTCAAACCTGCTCCACTCATAACAGACCAGAGGGATGCTCTGCCTCATGGTCCTCCACCACGTGAGGGGAAGAGCACATGCTCTTAAGCCATTGCTCTCTTACAGAATGGAAAACAGAACATAGGCATTGATGATATTTTTATGAACAGTCATTCAGTTTGTCACACTCTAGTACTCTTTTTGAGAGGTTGAAGAGCGGACCAAGGCAAAAAAAAAAAAAAAAAAGTTTCTTCTAACCCATAGACATGCATAGCTCATTAAAAACACAGACAGGGGGCCAGGAACATGCAACATGACAGCACTGCAGTGTTACAGCACTAAAAAAGCCTCCCTGGGAGACTTGTGAGGACACAGGCAGATCTAGACAGAGACTCACATGGAGTAAGGCAGCCACAGGATACTTTGGAAAAGAGCCTGCACAGGCTCCGAGTTAAGCTTTGCTTTTATTGCAACTTGAGTGCTTCTGGGTCATTCTCACAGCAACCAGTATCCTGTGAATCTGTGCTGGATGGCAGTCTACCCCTCCTCCCAAAACAACTTCATCCAGATCTCGCTGGATCCACTAGGACAAGGGCATGGAGCCACAACTCCAGTCTGGAAACAGCTGAGCTGAGGAGCAGTTCTCACCAAAGCTAATCTGTGTCAGCACAGAGTGATCCCTCAGGAAGACCATGAACGACATCCTGTGCAGGCATCCCAGAGCAGCTCCATGGGAATATACTATGGGGAGACAAGTAGCAGGATCCCTGCATACCTAGAGATGAACCCACCTCCACGTGGAAAATGTGAAAGGGACAGTCTGGGCAGGTTGAGTGCAGAACTCACCCATTCCAAGAGCAACCTCCTCCTTCTGCCTCTCAGTCTTGGTTCATCTGCACTACCTGTCCCCATCTGCAAGGAAATGCAGGGATCTAGTAAGAGGAATGTGAGGCCATTCACCAACTCCATTCTTCAAGCCTTCAGTGACAGGATAGGGGGCAGGTATAACATGAAGTAGGATGCTCAAATTTAAGTATTGGAGAATCAAGCACTTGCACCATTAAAGCCTTACTCCTCGGGGGCTCGCTCAGTGCTAATGCTCCACCAGACACCTCCAGGGAACAGCTGCTCATCTTGCCATAAATCGGCACCTTTCCTGGTTGGTTGTGTGGGTATCTGTCAAGAGAGCCAGGGTACCAGGGAGGGAAGTTGCACAGTCCACAGGCAGCCTGCTCCAAGCAGAGCAGCACAGGGATCCTTCCCATGCTGCAGGAATGGATCTGAGATCAGGTAGTCAGACAGACCCATCTCCAGGTCAGGAGCAGAACTGCAGCTCCAGGCTGCTCCTCAGCATTCCTCGTCTCCCAGAGAGCACAGCTGCACATCCCACTGCTGGGGAAACGGGAGAGCAGCTGGAAAAGAGAGCAAGCACAGATACATGGCCTATGGAGCAATAGACTGGGCAAGGAGATGGGCTGCTCACCTGTTCGATGCAAGTGGAGCTTGCTCAGCGTCCCACTCTCAGGCTGAGCTGTGTCAGACCTGTCTCCAATCGCTGCATCCAGCTGAGCGACCCCAAAAACCCGGCCCAGGGGCAGCCCCGACGCAGCAGCTCTGCCACCAGCACCAGTCACACAACCTGTCCCTACAGCACAGCCACCACAAGGCTCACAGGAAGAAGAAGAAGTACAGTCTTGTTGGGCAAAGTGCTGCTCCACTCCTGTGCTCAGATCCAGTTTACAGGCCCGGCAGGGTGAAGGGAGCACTCTTCAATGCTGTCCTACAGCCAAAAGGAAACAGAGTACCCAGTGCAGCCCCTTTCCTCCCTCCCCCAGCCAGCCACAGTCCACAGCAGCAGGTCTAGGTCTGACAGGATGATGCTCAGCCCCAACCCTGCTGCCTCCTATACTCTCCTGAGGAACATCATGGACATCTTGTCTGGCCCACACTGCCAAGCCAGGCAGATCAGTACCCATCACAGCTCCATAGCTCATGAGACTCAGCATCACCTCACAAGTTTGTGAAATCCAGGATTGCCCCACATACTGTCACCTTGGACTAAACACAGCTCTGGTTCCTCCTGGTTACTCCTACCCTGTTGTTGGCTGTGAACAGATGTTAGAGTCAGACATCCAGTCCAACGTGAAGCTGGGAAGAGGCACTGGAACAGGCTGCCCAGAGAAGTTACAGATGCCCCAAGTGTTCAAGACCGGGTTGGACAGGCACAGTGGAAGGTGACCCAGCCCCAGGCATGGGGGTGGAACTGGATGGACTTTAGGGTCTCATCCAACCCAGATTACTCTATGATCTCCACCACAACTCCACCCAGAATATGCCCCACGCCTTTCCTTTCCACTGCAGACACTGAGGCAGCACCTCTGTGCAGGAACCCAGGACAGCCCCACACACCCCAAGAAGGTGCTGTGCTCATCCCCACCACAGCTCTGGAGGTCATCGCCTGCACCATCACTCTGGACACAACACTTCACCCTGAGGGATTCCCAAGCTCCATGTGGACAGAGAACCTGTTCATGCTGCCTGCAGGGCCCTGGATCATTCCCATAGGAAGCACTTGGGAATACAAGAAAAGGCGGCCAGAGCCAGTTATTAACACGATAATACAAGACAGAACACAGGACACACAGCCCTAGCCCAGTTTAGAGCCCTGCAAGACAAAGTTCTCTTCAAAGCAAGTGGAGGCAAAGGCTACAAGTCCTAGAAAGAAGATACTGTTTGTTTCTCCTGTCAGTCCAGCTCATTTGGCTTTGTTTGTCTCCCCTACCTAAAAGGGAGAAAGCCTTCACCAGGAGGAAAAAACCCAAACAACAGAAAACCAAACAACAACAAACAAAACCAAAATAAAAACCCAAGGAAAAACCCGTCAGAAAAAAACCCTTTACCTTTGAAAACAGCTTATAAACATGAGAAACCCCCTTACCACTGCTAACTACACTCCACTTACCCAGAGGGATTCAGCTTCTGCTCTGACCAGTACCAACTGACAACCTGGGCAAAGACACCCATCAAGTAAGGAAGCACTTGAAGAACCACAGGAAAGTCAAAGACAACAGAAGCTTTTAGCAGTCAGGAATCTGAAAACCAGGATAAAGAGTTTGGAGAACTGTGGAGAACTCACTCTGCTTCCCAGAACAGCCCTAGCTCTCCTCAGGCATGCCCTGTGGTCCCTGCTCCTACTTGTGTGTGGTTGTTTTCAAACAGCAGCTGTTCTTCCAGCCCTACCAAACACTCCCCCACCCCCCCCCAGTTCAAACTGCCTCACACTTTGCAACACCAAAATTAAAGACACAATGTGTATTTCTATGCTTTTTTTATTTGCAGGCAGCCAACAGGAGGCTTTGCTTTCTCAGTTGAGTAAGACTGAATACCAGCTCCTGCAAGACTCCACAAGAAGCGGGGCCCGGGCTGGTTTCCCTGGGGCCGGGTGGTCACTTGCTGCTGGTGTATTTGGTGACGGCCTTGGTGCCCTCGGAGACGGCGTGCTTGGCCAGCTCGCCGGGCAGCAGGAGCCGGGCCGCCGTCTGCACCTCGCGGCTGGTGATGGTGGAGCGGTGGCTGTACTGGGCCAGGTGCGAGGCCTCCGAGGCCAAGCGCTCGAACATGTCGTTGATAAAGGAGTTCATGATGCTCATGGCCTTGGAGGAGATGGTGAGGTCTGGGTGCACCTACCGGGGGGTAACCGAACCCCGTTTCACACACCCGTCACCCTGGGGGGAACAGGGACCCAGCCACCCCAGAAAAGCAGGGCCCTGCTTCCCATCCCAGACAGGGCACTCTAACACCAAAGGGACCCACAGCTGCCACCCTGAGGGTCTCAAGTCATGGGCCACTTGCATTAGACTGAAGAGAGGTTCCCATAATGCCACAGTAGCTTTGGGATTGCACGATGGGAGCCCCCCCACAATCCCTGTGGAAAACAAGACTCCGAGGGATGAAAACACCCCAGTTTCCAGAACCTGCTACAGGCTCATGCTGATGACTGTGGCCTAGACAGTGCATTGCCAATTCCAAAATCTCTTTTTCTCATCTCACCAGAGATTTTAACACCTACTCACAAGCCCAGCAGGAGCTGTTCCTGCCCTCTTTACTTCTATTCAATTACTTCTTCAAGCAGAGCCATACAGCAGCACTTGCTCTCTCTAGGAAACCCTTTCTGCTCTAGATCCATCTATTGTCTCCCACCCCCAGAATCTGTTCCCCCCCCCAGCTTCTGAGCCTCAACTGGGGCTCTCCTGTACCCACTCACCTTTTTTTTCATCTCACTAAAAAGCAGATTTCTTTCCTTCCTTCCTCTTGTAGTGTTAACATGCAATGGGTAAAAGTAACTTCAGGGATAAAGCAGTTTCTAGCAGAAAAGAAATATTTACTCACCTGCTTCAGTACTTTGTAAATATAGACTGAAAAGGTTTCCTTTCTCTTAGGTGTCCTCTTAGATATTCTGTCCCCAGAGATGGAAACACGATCACGCTTCTTCCTAGGTTCTGAGCTCATCTCAGCCTCCAACAGAGCAACCAGCAGGTGCCATGGGGCTGGCTATATAGCACAGGCCGCAGACCCTAACCTGCCTCAGGTGCAGCCCCCCCCAGGGAGCAGGAGCAGTACACACCTGTGGCTGATGATTTCTCTGGGCACTAAATGAAGGGTGGTTGGCCTGAGAGGAGCTTTGAAGTGACAGATTCAATTAAACTTTCAGACCTGAGAAAAAGTTTGAGGGTAACCTGGGCAAAGAGGGAGGCAAGAGCAGTAGCATCAGATTCACAGGGAAAAATTGCCAGAGAAGAGCCATTCCCAGGTCCACCAGGGGTTTGGTGAAAGAAGAGATCCTCCTTTGGTGCAAGGGTGTGAACTAGAGTATTCAAGGTACTCCAGAGTCAAATGGGTGGAATCACATCTGTGCTATGGAACAAGTACCGCCCTCAGCGGGAACTCGGTAATGGGAGGGAATGTCACTGCGTTGTAAACTCCCCACCAGCCAGATTCCCCTGCTATCTCAGCTACCGGCTCTTAGGACTCCACCTGCTGCACCAAACAGGGCCTGGAATGCCAGCAGGGAGGCAGGGGAGGGCTGACATCCCACGTATGGATTTGATCTGTCTTGTAAACCAGCGATCACACCAGCAAGAGTAAATATGACACAGGAATCAGGCTAAGCTAGGAAGACGTGTAGCAACAGAGTAGAGTAGAGAAAATAGAGTTTTCTGTCCTTTGGAGGGAAATGGAAACATTTCAGCAGGCATCACAACAGCAATTTCATAGAAGGACCGTGCCAGTATGCTCTTCCAGGAGGGGGACACGCCGGGGTCTCTGTGCTGCCGTGCGCAGTCTCCTGCTTAGGGGCACATGCCATACTGGCACATTTGAGCAAATCACCTCTTCCAAGGAGTGAGCCTGGGAGACCCAGTCATCAACCAGTGACTCTGCTTCTGCTTGTGCAGCCCACAGTGTTTCACTGAACTGTTGTACTCTGGCCTGTCCTCCTGGGGAGGCACCTGATCACCCTCCGTGAGTGCAAACAACCGTCACTGTGACAGGGCGGGGCAGGTTGTTCAGTGTCACAGAAGGGCCTCTTGCTCCCAGGAACTGAAACATTAGTGATCAGGCAGGACAGGCTGGAACGGTCATGGCAGCTCTTTGTGAAGAAGAATGGGCTTGAAGATACAGGGCAGTGGAATACTCTGGGAATGGGAGGGACTCATACTGGGACTAAGGAGCAGGTGACATCACCACTTGTGCTTTGTAAGAGGCTGTGTGTTGACAAGGAACAACACAGGGTCCCCACTCTGACGGACATTCCACTACCCCCTGATTCACAGAGCTGTGAACAGGTGAGACCTTTGTGTTGGGGAAGACTTGTCACTGCAAGGGGAGCTGTGTGACCCTGGTCTCAGGTCATAGTACACGGGCTCTCTTGTGATGAAGGAGCTGGGGGCTGTTGTATCCCTTCCCAGCTGCTGCCATGTCTGGCACTGGCAGTGATAGGCACACAGCTGGTTTTTCTGACAAAATGTTTAGTTAGAAGGAAGCCCTTTGGTGGAGGAGCAGCAACTGATCACTTGGCATTAGGCACAGGGAGACTTTACACAGCAAGGGTGGAGGCTCATCCACTGAGCAGTAGAGTCAGATTTGAACTCCCAGGTTTAGGAAATCACCATTTGCTTCCCTGGACTGCATGTGCTAGAGGCTGTCCGTGCTGCTGTGTGCTGGGCTTGGCTCCCCCTCGTGCTGTTTTTGGTGGTGTATGGATCTACTTGCAGCACACAGACAAAGGAATCCCATAACCCTGCACCTGTCACTTCTGGCTGTGGCTGTGTTAGAGCCAACCTCAGTTTTAGATCACAGGCAAGAGTAAATGTGCAGGCTTTAGGCCACTTCTTTCAAAGACCATCCTAGCAACTAAGGAGCAATTCTTGTAATTTATCTATAATTTTGCTTTTGTAAAAGACTAGAAAAGTCCCAGCTGAAACAGCTCTAAATGCCACTGCCCCAGCTTGTGGCTGCCTCAGATCAATGCTCCACGACATCTGTTGGGAGCTGCTTCAGTGCAGTCCAATGATGTGTCACCACAGAACAAATGAAGGTTAAATCAAGGCTCATAAAGCATGTGTATAGATTCCATTTTACAAGTCTTGGCTTACTGAGACCTCTAGCGCAGCTACAGCTGCTTTTGCTTTGAACATGTACCTGTGGTCCTTGTTTATAAATCAGAGACATCTCTGGACCCAAGAAGTTCCCCTCTCTTGGCAGCAGCAGACAGGTAACACAGCTCTCCTCTTGAATGCTCGACTACTGCCTGTCATGCTGGCTGTCATCCCAGTGTCCCCAGGCCCTCCTCAGGATTTAACATTCCCAAAGAACTCAGTGTAAGATTGTATCCTGCATTTATTATTGCCACTCAGATCTGAAATGCAGTGATTTGTTGCCAAGTCTTTGGTAGGAGTAAGGAAGAGCAGGATGAACAGCTGTAGCCTCAGACAGGACTCCCTGACCTCACCATTTTCAGAGCTACTTAGCAATCCTTTCAACTCACCAACACTTCCTACAACCCAGAGAGCAGAACAAACAGACAAGCGTTAATCTATTCTTGTTTAACTCTTGTGACCCATTAGCTTTTTAAGTAATCGCTTCCCTATGGGTTGCTTTTACTCCCCCACTCCACCTCACAACTTTGGAGTACTCCACTGTGAGATATTCATCCAAGTGACTTTTCACTGCTATCTAGACTTTTCTGCAGAACTAAGTTGGAAGCATTTATACTATATAATAATATATAGTATACAATGATTTATCTGCATTATTTTATCAGAAACTACTTTTTTTGTTCTCCTCTCAGATCATTGCTAAAAACAGTGAAAAACCTGAAGGTTCTGCTTTATCTACTGGAAGCAGCTCCTGTTGTGACATTTGTCCTATGACTGACACACAGTGCTTCCACAGCAGCACAGCCTAACTTCGATAGGCCCTTTAGGAAAGAAAACCAAGGAAATGCTCTACCCAAAAAGTCAAAGTCAGTCAGCTGGCACTGGAGGAAGCACTGCAAGGGAGCACAGCTCCTACATTTGTCCTGTCCTTTCTCTCCCCTGGCAGCATGTGGTCCTGGAGAGGCTGCTGGGCTACGTGAACCCTTCACATGACCAGTGCAGCCATTCTCATGTGTCATGATAACTCATGATCAAAAGAATCTATTTGGTTTGATTTGCTACCTTTCCCTTTAGTACTTTTTAGTTGCTTTAATTATAAATTAAAAATTTGTTTTATTCAAGCTTCTGTGGCACAGGGCGAGGTTTAAACACCAACTTTTTCAAAAATCTGTTATTGCAAACAAAATAAGTTTAGTTGGTTAGTCTGCAAGAAACTTGCAAGGACAAAATAACTCATAGTCCAGAAATCCTACATTACTGAGTCTCATTATTAGACAATTCATGGAGAAGGAAAAAGCCACACCTGAGCCACTGTGTTGCAGAGGACACATGCTGGTGTTCCATAGATCTACATTGTGTTTCTGACTTTGATATCCACAACCCTTTCAATTTGTGTCTGCCACCATCTACAACAGAAGCATCAGTGGCTTGTTCCCCCTTCTGTCACCTGCTGGAAACCCGGTGTTGGCTCTGGCTGAGCAGAGGTGTCCCAGGTGTGAGGGTCCTGCTCACTGCTTAGTGCCTGCAGAGCTCAGTACTCACCACTTCATGTAACCCTCAAGTTCTGCCACAGCTTTGGCTGTACTGAGGAACTGAACCTTCAGCAGGAAGGGTTGATCCTCACTTAAAGCTCAGCCACTGCAAGCCCCAACTACCACAGCTCACAAAACAAGACAAGATTGTTCTTCCCTCTTTATTGACTGATGGATTCTCAGGCAGATCTGTTAATTACACTGTTAAATAATAGTTAAAAACAAACCAAGGCCAGAGAAGTTTGAAGTGAAGTATCTAAACTGAAGCAGAAATTGGGAAGGAAGAGGCAGGAGAAGCTGGGCTGGGGTCTCCACCTGTGTTACACTGCAGCTCAGACACCCTGACGGCCGCTGCCGTGACCCTGGGCCATCAGATTCCAGGGCCTGGCTCGGATGGGACATCATCTTAATATGGAAACGGTTGCCCAAATGTAGCCAGACTGGGAGAGAAGAGCTCTGTCCAGACACAGAGGTGCAAGGCAAGTCGAGGGGAAGCAGTATTGCAGCAATCCTAGAACAAAGCCAGCGAGAGCAGCAGTCCCGCTCCTGCCGGCGGGCGGGTGACTCGTGGCCACCGCCGGCCCCACAGAGCACCGAGGCCAGGGGCTCCTCAGCTCACACGTTGTGGGTCCGTTTGGTGAGCTGCGGGTCCTCATCCACCAGCTTGGACTTGAGATGTTCCTTGTAGGCAAGGATGTCCCCTTGCCACTTGGTGATTGTCTGCTTCTCACAGACCCAGATCTCCTGCGCGACCTGAGAACAAGCACACGAGGAGGAGGAGGAGAGGTTTGCAGTACAGCATTTTACTATCTTATCAAAATGATAAAGTTAACTGAAAACTATTCTCTGAAGTCTGGCAAGAAAAGTTCGGTAACTCTCACATTTCAACTACCAAACAAAGCATCTGCAGAGAAACATCTTCCTTGTTTTTTTCTGCATAATTTATACAAGATTTTATAACTGAAAATCCTGGACCCCTCTACATTTCTGATTTCGTTCATGCATTAAGAAGAAAAGCCTTTCTTGCTAAACTGGGAATTGAAACAAAAGTAGTTCTTGACCTGAACTACTTGGATATAACACACTGAAAAATAAAATTATACCTGAAGTTGTGGCCAAAGCTATAGCTGACAAATCAGTATTTGACATTTGTGCTAGGTTTTTTTCTATATTTCAAGTTCCTAATATTTTCCTGGGCTATCTCAATAATTGTTTAACATGAACACAGTAAAGGAATTGCGTGCAGTGATTTTTTTTCACTCACCCATCTTTTTGGGATATGTAAAAGCCAGTGAGTTGAAAACACCTTGTTTTAATTACTTAAAGTGTTAAAAAGGTGTTCTGACAAAATTCATGACTTTCGTTACCTGCTGGATGAGTCTGAAGTCATGGCTGACAAGCATCATTCCTCCTTCAAACTCATTGATAGCATCTGCCAGAGCATCTATGGTTTCTATGTCCAGGTGGTTGGTGGGCTCGTCCAGGAAGAGCATGTGGGGGTTCTGCCAGGCCAGCCAGGCGAAGCACACACGGCACTTCTGCCCATCCGAGAGGTTCCTGATGGGGCTCACCTGCCAACACAGACACAGCTCGGGCTCTGCAGGCACCTCACAGCCTGCCACCCTGACCCAGAACACTTGGGTCTCACCCTGGGCTCCCAGCAGCTCCATGACACAAGAGGACAAACGTTCAGTCAGCCTTATACCTACACTGAGCTTCTCCCACCCACGGAACAAGGGAATTCCAGGGGCTTCTGAAGAATGAGTCTCCCCAGCAAGACCCAGCTTGTGCCAAAGATGTGCAAGGACAGTTGACTGGGGTCTGACTGGTATTCAATGATATAACCATCAAACTACTCTCAACTTCTGCAGTGATAAATGGCAAAAACAATGCAAAAATCAACACTAAACTGCAGTGACATTGACACCTCCTGTCACACACGTGACATATGATGTACAGGAGCACGTCATGCTCGGACTTACTAGTACCACTGGTGAGCCTCTTGTCTGAACCAAGGGGACCTCACACCCAGCTGAGATCTTCTAACACTTCTGGCTGGTATTCATCTCAGAAATGAGAGATAAGCGAACTAGTTCAAGTTACAATTAAAGTGTGCTCAGGTCTAGCACTACACAACTTGTCTTCTTTTCACCCAGATTCTGAGGGGGTCACCCGTTCCAACCCACGTCTTGCTGTGAGCCATTTTTTTCTCCAATTTCAAAGGATTGGATTTTGATGCTACGGTGAGCCATGCTGCATACTGTATCACACTGTCAGACATCAGTGGAGGAACAGAAAACACAGCAGCTCTACTCCCCTAATGAGCAAAAAGCAAACCTCAACAGCTCACACTTACCTGCTGCTTCCCTGTCAGACCATATCTGCCAATGATTTTCCTCATCTCCTCCTTCTCCTTGATCTCTGGGTAGCATTTCAGCATGTACTCCAGGGGTGAGAGGTCTAAGTCCAACTGCTCTTGCAAGTGCTGCCAGAGAAGAAAAGTCAGCTTCAGGCTGTGCAGGGCACCCACTTTATGGCCCAAAGCACATCCCCCCTTACACCTCACACCCCTCTGGTACCAGCTGAGCAGCAGAACACAAGAGCCAATAATCCTACCCACAGGATAGGCCCTGCACTGAACTATTAAGCAACAGCTTTAATTTCAGGAGCAGAGTGCTGTTTCAGAATAGCAGGTTTGTCCACCACCAAACACAAGGCAACCAGCTCTGCCATTAGCAGGAGGGAGGCTGAACGGGAAGGACCACAGTCAGCAGGGTAAGGACATGAGCTGGAGCCTATTCCATGGACAGTTCCTTCCCCCTTCTCTGGGTACAGAAGGGCAGCAGTGGGAGGGGCCTTAGAAGCAGAACTAGAGGGGCAAGTTTCCTCATTCCTGACAGCTTTTTCCTCTACATTCCCTGTCCCTGGGGGCTGCTGCAGGAGTACCTGGTGGTATCTACCGATCTTCACATGTGAGTGCTTGCGAATCATCCCATCTGTGGGCAGCAGCTAGAAAGGGAAGATAAAATCATTTCAGCAGGAAATCTCTCCTCTTGCTGTATGTCAGAAATACAGAATCCAGCCATCTCCACTCTGGCACAGGGGAGGCAGCCTGAACACGTAATCTGAGAGAAAAAGCCCTATACTGCAACGAGACCTCAGGATTTCCGAGGCCTGAGACTGGGGTGTTCTGGCAAATAAGTGCAGCTTTGTTGAAGACTATCCCAAGAATAAAGGTCCAGAGCAGGGTAGACAATGTAGGAAGCAAACCTCTCCTGTGAGCAGTTTCAGCAGTGTTGACTTTCCGGCTCCATTGGGTCCAACGAGAGCTACACGGGTATCCAGGTCAATCCCAAACTCCAAGTTATTATAGATCCATGGCTGAAAACCACAAAAATCATGCCACATATTATGCTTTTTCACTGCTCCCCAGACCCCTCTGCTGCACCTGTAATGCTCTGTCCTCAGCAGACCCAGCATTAACACTGCCAAGGAGTTTGCTCCACTAGTCATATGCTGCAGCCTGATCAGGAAGCTCAGCCAAATGCCTCCCACTCCCAAACCAAGCAGAAGCACAAGGGATTTGTGTATGCACACTTCCCATACTCACCCCATCCTTGCTGTATCTGAAGCTGACATTCTGCACCATGATGACAGGAGGGGGGATTTTCCCACAGGGTGGGAAGTAGAATGACAGAGTCTGTTAACACAGAATATCCACCTGTGAGACACCCCGGAGCACGAGACAGCCCGGACATTCTGGTACAACCATCCCTCACTACCAACATCAACTGTAGACCAAGGCACCAGACTGCAACTTTTTATAAGCCCCTCTATCAACTTACTCACAGATATATTCTGATGAGCTGCTTGCAAGCTCATCTGCTGCCTAACAAGTCCCTATTTCTTCCCCCTTGAAGCAAATGTGGGCTTGTACTCTTCAAACCAGTAGGAGTTGCTCTGAGAATCCTCCCCCATCTCCTATGAGCCTTTGGCACCCATTTCTGATTTCTGTATCTGCAAAATAGCCTCAATGGTATGACAATTCCACTTTCCTCCCCTAAAAATTCCTCCTCCTCTTCCCACTGTTCAGCATTATTCCATGCTGAGTACAGGGATCCTTGGCATCAGGAAGGGTATCTTGTTCTTGCTCCCAGCTTTGTCAGCCATTCCTTCTGTCTGCTAAAGATCATTCTACTTCTGTAGCCCAGGTTTCCAACACTGATCCCTAGATGCAATCCCATGTGTGATCCTACCTTATCATTCACAACTCTCTCTGTCAAGCCAGAAGCCATCATCTTTTGAAGAGTCTTCTCCTTGCTCTGAGCTTGCCTGGCCAGCTTTGCACTGCCATGGCCAAATCGTGCAATGTAATTCTGCAACAAAGCAAAGTCAGCCAAAAGCCACAGAGACAAGGTTGAGAAGGGGCAGGGATGCCCACCTGCATGGGTAGGAAGGTGCTTATGCAGCCAGGCAGGTACCTTCATATGGGCGATCTGATCTTGCTCCCAGTGGAATCGCTTCATTTGATTTTCTTCTAGTTCCAAACGAGTCTTTACATACTGATCATAATTTCCCTGGAAAGAGACCATGGGATATCAGATGTGCCCAGAGAACAGCTCCTGTTTCTGCTGGTGGCACGGGGCACAATTTACTCACTGTGTAGTACTTGAGTTTGCGGTTGTGCATGTGGATGATGTTGGTGCAGACGCCATTCAGGAAGTCCTGGGAGTGGGATATCAGCACAAGGATCCGCTTAAACCTGGGGCACCACGTAAGTTGTTAGAGACTAAGCTAGGAAAAGAATTCCTGTTTGTTGGCCTTGATGGTGACAAAGGCTTCACATGCACCAGATTTCTCTTGCCTTCAATCAGATTAAGAACAAAAAGGTCACAGCCTGGGAGATGCTCTAGGAAACTGGCAGGAAAGCAGCTACAACCAGCTGCTGTGAGTAAATCCTGCCAACACCTTTCACTGTGGTAAAACACCCTGCACCACTGGACCAGTCTTTGTCTGTTGTCACAAGGAGCCCAGGGCTGGCTGCCCATGTGGCAGGTGACTCATGCTACTGATGTAGCTGACTTCATTAGCATCACACTTCCAAGAAGTTTCAACCTTCACTGCTCACTTTCCCCTTCGTGTAGACTCCCATCTGTTAGGCACCTTGTGCCTGGCTGCACTCCGATTCCGTACAACGATGGGTCAAAGCCTCCCAAAAAGAAGTTCAAACTACTTCCCTAAAACATCTGACTTTTAAAGGAAGGATGCAAAAGATTTAACTGACAAAGCCCATGGAAAAACCTCTGCAAAGGCAAAGCCCCTCTCACAATACAGTCCTTTTAATGTACACCCCAGATAACCTGAGTTTCATAACTATTCCTAAGCTTTTTGCCTTACACCTTCACATTTTACCTTTGTTTATGAAAACCAGTCACCAACACAATAGATGAAACCAGCACACTCAGATACTACAGTTCTGCTAAAACAGAGAAACGGTGGGCAGGGAGATGAGCTGGGAGCCAGGTCTAGAAAGCTCATGCTACTGGTACAGCACACGGTGCTTGTACACAGGCCGCCAAGGCCTGCTCCTGGCTTTCCAGGAAGCCTCTTTAACTTGGGAGTACAACCCAGCATTTCTCATTTCTTCAGTGACAGGGAGACGGGGCCTGTCTTGAATTTGTTACCCTTGCATCAAGAATCCCACACAGCAGCAAGCAGAAGATGTCACTGCGACCACAACAGTTATGTACCCACAAGAACCATAGACAGTTACTCCTGCAGCACTTGCTCACGTGCTGACAAGATGTTCCAGCAGAAAAGCGCAACCCACAGAAGCAGCAAACTCCTCTGTGCTTACGTTTTCAGCTCTTCCTCCAACCACACACAGGCATCCAGGTCAAGGTGGTTTGTGGGCTCATCGAGCAGCAGCATGAAAGGCCGAATGAAGAGGGCTCTGCAAGGACAGGGGAGATGACGGCGTAGGGTGAGAACGGGTAACCCAAAATCTCTTAGCTCTGCTCTGAGTTCTCAGAACTGTGTCCATGGCTCTTCAGAGTCAGGAGCAGGCGGGCATTCTCCCAGGAGGCAGCAGGCACTATAGCACTCACCTGGCAAGCGCCACCCTCATTCGCCAGCCACCACTGAAGTCCTTCAGCTTTTTCCTCTGCATGGCTGGCGTGAACCCCAAGCCGTGAAGGATACGTGAGGCCCGTGCTTCTGCCTTATCAGCATCCAGCTCCTCCAAACGTTCATACAGCTCCAAGAGTTTCTCACATTCCGCTGAAAGAGAGCCTGCCTGTCAGCACCTCTGCCAGTAAAGGGCTCTCAGCTGCACCTCTGCACAGCTAGGAAAGCTCGCAAGCCCTCTGCCCTACTTCTATTCAGCACCCTCCATTCCCAAGCCTGAGACGCTTCTTAAGAAGCTGCATGGAATAATTCATCCAAAGAATTGTCATTCCATTAGCATCACTGCCATGTGGCAGCTGGGGGAAATAGGTACCACAACATGTGAAAACTCCGCCAAGGAACCCAAATTTTCTTTGGTGGGGAAGGAAGTGGAGGAAATGTCCCCTGGGACTCGGAGAAGCTTTACCGTCTTCATGAGCCAGACGTTCTGCCTCTCGCTCCAGCATGGCCCTCTCTGTATCCACCTCCATCACACACTGCAGAGGGGTCTTGTCACTGGGGGGCATCTCTCGCGTCAGGTGATAGATGTCAATATGCTCTGGGATGGGCACTTCTCGCTTCCCAATAGCTGATAAAAGCATGGATTTCCCTGTGTGCAGATAACCACTCCACAATTAATTGTTGGATTCAGTGAGATCCAATGTCACAGCGAAACAGAAGAAATGCACTCAGATCCCATTGACTCCCTCCCTTTTCAAGCCCAGAAAATCCTGAGCAATTTCTTGCCCAAGAGGCCAGAAGACTTGGAGACACAGCAAAGCCCACTGCCTCACTGTGACAAGCTGCCCTCACAGCTAAGGCTCACCACCCCAAGGACAGGACTGAGACACGAAGAAGCTTTTTGGAAACCACTTCACTTCAGCCCTTGCTCAGATTTAGAGAACTTTGTTGTACTTCCTGCTGTCTAACCAGGTCTAACAGCTGTTACTAGGGCCCCATATTCCAAAGACTTCTAACATAGAGGGAAGTAAAGTACTCATCACTAGAGAACACTAGTGTTTTCCTGAAGGTTAAAGCAGCTGGTCACTCTTACTAGCACTTCTCCAATCACACCCATATTCTGCATCTCTCAATGTAGCGTCACCTTCTCCAGGCACTGTACAGTTGTTTTCCCAGTCAGGCCAAACCACACACTCTTTACTCCTCCATAATGTGCACGTTCTTTGACCAATACCATCAGTATTCGGTTTACTGGCACTACTAAGCAAATCATGTAAACAGGAATCAGACAGATTTACAGATCCCAGACATCTCATCCAATTCTCCACCGAAACAAGTTCAAATGCACGGTCCAAAGCCAGAATGCACTCTCAGACTTCTATCAGCAATCCTAGCAACTCCCCTCTCTGGGGAGAGACATGGGAGAACAGGAACTGCCATGGCCCAGCCATCTCTGTCCAACAGCCCTCTTTCCAGTTTCCAGCATCTCCCACCTGCACCCGCCCAGCTCCTCAGCAGCACAACACCCTCACTGAGCTCCAGGGAGCCACGTCACATCCCCACAGCTTACCAATGCCATTGAGTCCGATCAGACCATAGCGTCTCCCAGAGTTCAGCTCCAGTTTGGTGTCACTCAGCAGCTCCTGGCCGTGGAAGGTCAGGGAGAGGTTAATGATGTGCACATCAGTGCTGTTGGGGTGGGAGGCCAGCACTCCTGTCACAGCTCGGGCAGCAGCTTTCTTTAATTCAAAGTCCTCCAGCTCCTTTGTAAGAGCATCCACCTCTATACGCAGAAAGATCAGAAGCGTTACTGATTTACAAATACAAGGGAAGCCATAAGGCCCTGTACAGCAAGGCCCAGGGGTACAAAAACAACTCCCAGCCCCCATTTCTATGGAAGAGTTGAGGATGCTCAGATGCAATGACACTCAGCTTTTCATCTTAGCAGATGCATATACATAGTCTAACAGGAATTTCCACCTGCTAAATATCTAAATACCATATAAATGAAATAGGACCATCAGAATTAAGTCAGCAGCCAGAAGAGTGAGCCAGTTATCTGAGTGTCATGAGACTAACCCCTCCTGCAGGAAGTACTAGGATAGGAAGAGACCTTACAGAGTACTGCTTGCAAGCTTAAGGAAAGGGTTAGCCAAAAAAAAAATTGGCTAGAAAATGAATGAAGGGAAAGGTTAGAGAAGAAGTAGCAGCATTGGAACAGGCTCTACTCATTGTCGGAGAAGCTACTATGTTCATCTGCATGTTTCCCTCTTCCTTTCCTCCTACAGTAACAGCAAATCATACAATCACAGAATCCTAGAATGGTTTGGGTTGGACCTTAAAGAGCATCTAATTCCAAACCCCCTGCCAGGGGCAGGGACACTTTCCACAAGCCCAGGTTGCTCCAAGCCCCAGCCAACCTGGCCTGGAACACTTCCAGGGATGGGGCAGCCAGAGCTTCTCTGTGCAGCCTGTGCCAGGGCCTCGCTACTCTCTTTCCTGTCACGCTGACCTTCTGTTGCAGCCCAACTTCACTGCTCGGTGAGATGCTGCCCTTGGAAGCAGCAAACGGCACTGGGGATCTCGGCAGCGCCGCTGCTGCTCAGAGCAGAGAGCTGAACGACAGCCTGGCTGCTAGCATCTAGTGCTCCTGGCAAAATCACCCACTCAGCCAAATCACTGTGAACACCACAGTAAATGTGCCTCAGCCAAGGAGCACAAAATGTCGCTGGTGGTCACATGGGACCCCTCTGGACAGTGCCACAGAGCAGGAAGTAAAGAGGGGCAAGGGCGTTTTCCCCCTGATGTGTGAATAGCTCATGGAGAACTCCCAATAAGAAATATGCCAGTATCGACCC
>NW_021938954.1:270884-279511 GCF_001715985.3 Manacus vitellinus
CGAGGACTTCAGGCCCCGCATTGTGCCGTACTACAGAGACCCCAACAAGCCTTACAAAAAAGTGCTCAGGTAAGTTCTGTGCTTTTTGGCCCGGCTTTCCTTCAGGGAAAATAGTCACGTGTGGGTGGTATTTGGGGTTCTAAATCTCGGCGTGAGTGAACAGGTTCAAGGTGGAATTTGCCGTTTGAATTACCTTGTGTAGGAACAACGTGATGCAACAAGGCGATGGCCAAGATTGTCACCTTAAAGGAGTGGAAGACACTTGTTTAGGAAATTAACCTGAGGGGGGAAAAAAAGGCAACAAAAGTGCCCAAGAAGATTGAGAATATTTCTTTTCAATACGGGAGGGATTCTGCCCCTCTGCCCCCTCAGGTGAGACCCCACCTGCAGAGCTGCCTCCAGCCCTGGGGCCCAGCACAGGAAGGACATGGAGCTGTTGGTGCAAGTCCAGAGGAGGCACCAAGATGGTCAGAGGGGTGGAGCACCTCTGTTATAAGGAAAGACTGAGAGAATTGGGATTATTCAGATGGAGAAGAGAGGGTGGGGTGACCTGACTGTGGCCTTCCAGGACCTGAAGGAAACCTCTAGTAGAAATGGAGAGTGACTATTTACAAGGGCCTGGAGGGACAGGAAAAAGGGCAATGGCTTCAAACTGTCAGAGGGCAGGATTAGATGGGGTATTGGGAAGAAATTCTTCCCTGGGAGGGTGGTGAGGCCCTGGCACAGGTTGCCCAGAGGAGCTGTGGCTGCCCCATCCCTGGAAGTGTTCCAGGCCAGGTTGGACAGGGCTTGGAGCAACCTGGGCTAGTGGAAGGTGTCTCTGTCCGTGGCAGGGGGTGGGACTGGATGAGCTTCAAGGTCCCTTCCAACTGAACCGTTCTGGAATTCTATGATTCTTTTGTTACCTTTGTCTAATAGAACATGTTAAATTACTCTTCAAAAGTTTTCTAAGCAGTCTATTCATTAAGGAAATTTTGAGCAATTAACAATAATCTATTGATGTAATGTAATACACTACAGTAATATATTGTACGAAACTTTCCTGCCTCACCGTCCAGGGGCCACTCTGGGGGTCACACTGGCACCACCCAGACTGTCACTGCTGGGACCGGGGTCCCTTCGCAGTGGTGGCTCTGGTGACCCAACAGGTACCCCCTCGGCTCCTTCCACAAACCACAGTCACACTGTCAGACAAGTTCCCTCGACCCCAGGCTTCCTGTAGCAGAGTTTCTTTGGTTCCTTTAGGTATTTTATTTGTGGTGCAGCAACATCAGAACAGCTCAGGCTGGTGCCTCTGCAGAGGGACTCTGAGCAAAGGGACCCCTGGGCTGTTGTACCCTCACAATCTCTCTACATGCTCTTCACGTGCGTCCTCATGTGCCTTTTGGTCCAATGGTGAGCTTTGGTCTGGGGTCTTCTCATTGTTCACCGGGCCCTGCAGGGCTTTGGACCCTTTGTTAGGCCAAGGCCAGCAACTGTTGCTGGCTCATGGTCTGGGGCTCCAGTGATCTCCTGCCACTCGGGGCCCCACAGGCAGCTGGCACACCCCAGCCCCCAGCACTAGGGACTCCTTAACAGTCCTTCCTGTGGTTTAATTGAACAAATCTCCTAAGCTGCTAGTGGTTAGCTCTGTGGTATTTTAATTTTAATTACACTGGCATGGTTTTCTAGCTCACATAAATGATGTGAGATTGTAACTGCCTTGAAGGAAGCAAGTGTTTTCACAAAATGGGATTTTCACTAATGAGTTTTCTCTTAAAGCTTTGCATCTAGGCTTGACTGTTTCACCATGGGTTGACTCTAGCAAATAAGGATTTATCCCAAGTTACCATAATTCTCGATTTTTCTTCTCCAGCTCTTTGTCATATAGGTATGTCCTTCCTTTACAGAACTCGCTATATCCAGACAGAATTGGGATTCCATGAGAGACTGTTTGTGGCTGTGCTGACCTCCAAGGCCACCATGAACACGTTGGCAGTGGCAGTGAACAAGACGGTGGCCCACCACTTCCCACGCCTGCTGTACTTCACGGGGCTGCGCAGTGCCAAGGTGCCCCATGGAATGGTGCTGGTGGCCCATGGAGACGAGCGGCCCATTTGGCTCATGTACGAGACCATGAACTATATCCATCAGCATTTTGGTTCTGACTATGACTGGTTCTACATCATGCAAGATGACACCTATGCCCAGGCTGAGCAGGTCAAGGCTCTGGTGACGCACCTGAGCATTAACCAGGATGTGTACCTGGGGCGAGCGGAGGAGTTCATCGGGGGGGATGAGCAGGCTCGCTACTGTCATGGGGGCTTTGGCTACCTGCTCTCCCGTAGCCTGCTGCTGAAGCTCCACCCACACCTGGACAGCTGTCGCAATGAGATACTCAGTGTTCGGCCAGATGAGTGGCTGGGCCGTTGCATCATTGATTTCCTTGGCATCACTTGTGTTTCCCAGCTCCAGGTACTACCTCCCAGCTCAGGTTTTGTGTTAGCTGAGCCTGACAGAGCCCATGCTCTTACTTGGTCCCTGCTCTGTAGCAAAGTGGCTTTTTTGTGAGCTGCAGAGGAGGAAGGGGCTGTGTGCTATAGCAGCGTCGGGGAGGGGCCCAGAATCACAGCTGTGATGGTGAGATAGAGAGCGCACACGTGACTTAATTTTTGGCCTACTACCAGGGTCTGATCCGCGGGTTTTTGGAGGTAGGATAAAGGGCATGTTGGTACCAAGAAGAAAATGGAGGTTAGGGTGGGAGGGACGACTCATACCTTTTTATCTCAGTCCATATGGAAAGAGGGGCAGGTGCGTGTCTGGGGTGAGGGAAAGCTGCTCTGTGAACTTGGATTCTATTCCAGTCTTCCTGGCTTTTGTCTGCTTCAGGGCCAGCATTATCACACCTATGAACTGGCCAAGAATACTGAGCCAGAGAAGGAGGAAGAAGAGGAGTTCCAAGCAGCTCTTGCAGTGCACCCTGTTTCCGACATGACCCTGATGTACCGGCTGCACAAGCAGTTCAGCAGGATCCAGCTGGACAGAGCCTACCGGGAGATACAGGAGCTCCAGGTATGTGGTGAGAAATACCTGCAAAAAGTCCTTGACCAAACAGATTTTCTTCTATTTTGGTGCAGTAGAGGAAGATTGTTGCTTCCATTTGTGGATGACTGACAGCCAGACACAGGCTGCAGCCCTGTGTCTCACAAACAGCACTTCTGACACCCGAAACTGCTGGTGTGACATTTGTAGGTGGTGAGGTGGGCCTGGAGGGGAGCTGGCCTGGACCCCTTTGAGAACGTGGTGGGGCTCAGTTTGTGCTCTCTGTTTGCACAGATGCAGATCAGGAACTTGACAGCACTGACCCCTGCAGGCGAGGCAGGCGTGACCTGGCCTGTGGGAATAAACGCCCCGTTCCTTCCAAAGTCCCGCTTTGAGGTGATCAACTGGGACTACTTCACTGAGCAGCACCTCTTCTCCTGTCCTGACGGCTCCCCAAAGTGTGAGCTATCTGGAGCCAGCAAAGCAGATGTTGGTGAGATCATTGAGTCGGCGCTGGAGCAGCTGAACCGTCGGTACCAGCCCCTGCTCCGCTTCAGCAAGCGGCAGCTGCTCAACGGCTACCGGCGCTTTGACCCCACGCGGGGCATGGAGTACACACTGGACCTGCTGCTGGAGGCTGTCACCCAGAAGGGCCACAGTCACGTTCTGGCTAAGCGAGTGAGCTTGGTGCGACCCTTAAGTAAGGTGGAAATTATTCCCATGCCATATGTGACGGAGGCCACACGGGTGCAGCTGGTGCTTCCCTTGACAGTGCAGGACCTGGATTATGTGGCAAACTTCCTGGATATGTTTGCTATGAACACACTGGACACGCATGATAATGCCTTGCTGACTTTGCTTTTTGTCTACCATCCCTATGATGCCCAGAGAGTCGGTCAGGTGGATGTTTTTGCTGGAGTCAAAGCCATGGTAGGAGAGCTGGAGAAACGCTATGCAGAAGTTAAAATCCCATGGATTAGTGTTAAAACAGAGGTGCCATCACAAGTGAAGCTCATGGATATAGTCTCAAAGAAGCACCCTGTGGATACACTGTTCTTCTTGGCCAGTGTCTGGACAGAAATCAACATGGAGTTCCTGAACCGCTGCCGCATGAATACCATCAGCAACTGGCAGGTCTTTTTTCCTGTGCATTTCCAGGAGTTCAACCCCGCGCTGGTGTACCGTGGTGAGCAGACAGCTTCCTCCAGCACTGACTTCCTGAGGGATGGGCATTTTGACAGACATTCCTTTGCTGAGGCCTGCTTTTATAATTCTGACTATATGACAGCACGTACCAAGCTCGCAGCCGATATCCTGGACCGAGATGAGGTGCTGGAGAGCATGGAGGTATTTGATGTCTTCCTCCACTATTCTGGTCTGCACCTGTTCAGGGCTGTGGAGCCAGGGCTGGTGCAGAAGTACACCCTGAGGAGCTGCAACCCCCGGCTCAGTGAGGAGCTGTACCACCGCTGTGTGCTCAGCAACTTGGAAGGACTCGCGTCCCGCTCACATTTGGCCATGGCCCTCTTTGAGCAGGAACAGGCCAACAGCACTTGAGAGATGGAAACATCAAGAGCTTCTTAGCACCTTAACACTTGGCACTTTCCATCCCCTTTCCAGCCTTGCCATGGGTGAAGGGCATGTGAGGTCAAGGGAGGAGGAAGACTTTCTGGGCCCCACTCTGAGGCACACGGGCTATGGAGAGAGGCTGTTTCTGTGGAGGGGGTTTGGTTTGTTTGGTTTGGGTTTTTTTAATAAATTTAATTTTCTTTCCAGGCAGACTAATGTGGTCACTTGTAAACTTTGCAGCCTCTGGGATGAGGGAAGTGAGACAAGCTGTAGAGCTGACCTTAAAGCTGTGCAATTCTGCTGAGCAGTGCATGGAGAGAGCGAGCATGAGCTACATATTGGGACAGAGTTACCCTGACTTGGTACTCTCAGGGCTGTTGTTGAACCCTCCTATGTGTTTGTGTGTTTATGCATTCACTTTTTCAAGAGGCATAAACACAACTTGTCCAATTCAGCTGGGCAAAGCTGTTCAACCACTTTCACTTTGCTGTGTTTGACTCTTCCAGAGCTTCAGAGCTGTTCCAGTTTAAATGTCTTGGGGATGGAGACTCCACAATCCCTCCTGGCAGTATGCCCCTGTGTGTAGTAACTTTTACAGCCGAAAAGTCCTTTCTCATGTTTAAATGAAATTTTTTGCATTTCAGTTTGTGCCTGTTGCCTCTTGCAATGTCACCAGAGACCACTTAGCAGAAGCTGTTTGTGTCTTCCTTACATTCTCCCATCACTGAGACACACGTGGATGAGACTGTGCTGAGCCTGTTGTCCAGGTGAAACAATCCCAGTTCTTGCAGTCTCACTGTTAGGACTGACACTCCCATTACTTAACATCTCCACATTCCTTTGCTGGACTTGCTCCAGTATGTCCATGTCTGTCTTGTACTGGGGAGCCCAGACTGGACACAGGACTCCAGGTGTGTCTCACCTGTGCTGAGGAGATAGCTCATTGCCCTTTACCTGCTGGCCACAGCCCTCCTGCTGCAGCCCAGGATGCTGTCACCACCTTTGCTTGGAGGGAGCACTGCTGGCTTATGTTTAACCTGGTATCCATCAGGACCCCACTAATCTTTTTACTTTTCAGCTTTCCAGCATCATCTTTCCGGTGAATATCCCAGAAATCAAAGCCCCGATGTGAACTTGTGAGTTTGTGTGATGAGCCAGCAAGTGTGACTGACTCCCTTCATGGCTGCAGGGGTGCTGCTGAAGGAGAGAGGTTGTATTTCCTATACTCATCTCATGACGAGCACGAGGTGGAGCTCTGGTGTTGGCATCAAAAGAGATGCTGAAAAATTAGAAAAGTTTCAAAAGAAGTATTAAGAGTCAGGAGCATTAGTTCAAATTGATAGAAGTCTTGGATTTGTTTGTTTAACAAGTAAGGCATGTCTTGATTACATTTACATGGGAAGAAGCCAGATCTCTGCAGTGTCTTAGGGGGATGTGTGTTTGTGGCTAAGCAAACATTCACAGACTGAGGACAAGGGCAGCTACCTGGGAAACCCTCTGTTGTTAAAAGGGTTGTTTTGCACAGGGAGGTTATGATCCCAGTAGGAAAGGCAGTCGTACTGGGTAGGGTACCATTTAAAATGTGAGAGCTAACACGATAAAGAGAATAGTGTACATCATCTCACATCCTTTAAAGTCAGGGAACCCCAAATGGTGCAGTGTCAAATAGGCCTCTGATCCACACCCAGCATGCCATGCAGACCCCACCTGCAGAGCAGATTCTCCTTTTTTGGCCATTATAGCTATTATAGGATTGCCAGAAAACAGCTCTGTCTGTTATTCCTGCTGTCAGACAGAAAGGATGTTTGCCTGGGAATTTCTTGTCTCAGTTTTAGACTGAGGTCAGGACACAGGAGTGGAGGAATGGCTGGTCTGGTCCGAGAGTTGCCTGCAGGCCTTTCTGTACGATGAGCTGGCTGAGGCTGTCCTGTGGGCAACGAATTTGTGCAGCAAACCCAGGCCTGGCTGTGAGCAGCACAGGCCTGTGCACGCTCGGGTTTGCAGCGGCTGCCGGGCGGGGTCAGGTGCCACGGCAGAGACGGACAGAGCGAGAGCCCCGATGCTGCTCACCTTGGGATGGGGTGCTCGGTGTCCTGAGTGCAAAGGAGATTCTGCTGCATGAAAAACAACCTCCTGGTGCCGGAGAGGATGCAGAGCTTGAGAGAATCTGGAAGCTGATTCTATTATTTTTTAAAATCCAGCTCTTTGGGAAAGGAAAGGCAGAAAATACTGTCAGCAAACTGCCCAGTCCATAAGCTGGAGAGTCTGGTTTTTACTGGTGAACACTCTGCATTCCAAGGTGAGATTAGGTGATATGAAATGACCAACTTGGGTCTTGTTTGGTGTAATGCTGGATCAATTCATTCAACATTTAATTTGATTATTTTCTTTCCTCTTTACAGCATTTGCCTTATGGCATTTTTAGTTTACTATCCCCAGGCTGTTCCAGCCCTCGTGTAACTGGGAAGGTGAATGGGTCTGCCCAGGGGGGCAGTTCTCCAGCCAGTGTTGTTTCACACTTAATGGATTATTTGGAAGCAAATGTAAGATCTCTACTGATAAAATATGCAGATGATGTAAAAAACTGCAAAAAAATCGTGAAGAGAAGATAACAGTGGAGAAGAGTAGCAGAGTAATGCTCTTCACATCAATTTTTGTCTTAAAACAGTCAAGTGCAAACTTACATACTTGTGGAAGATTGAAGGCGTATCACTCCTCTGGAGAGGACTGCATGTTAAAAGAAAAAGGTAAGTCTGTGAAGCAATTGACTGTATTAAAGTGCCAGCAGCTTAATTTGTCTAGGACCCACTATTTTAGACACTAAAATCCAGAGCTGTCCCAGCCCTGTAAAGCTGACAGTATAGGATTAAGACATAACAGATCTTAACAGATAGACAGTCTTGGGGAAACAGATGCTGTTAATGTGAGACAGTAAAAAGGGCAGAGCTCACAGCCTTTTGGTTTTTGGTTTTTTTTTTAAGGCTTGAAGGGAAGAGAGAAAAAAAAAGAATGAAAAGAATGTATGAGAGATTCACAACACTTACTTGAAGATTGGAAAAATATTTTATGTGAGATGAACTCCTGTTGTGATAAGACAAGGAGTAATGGCTTTAAACTGAGCTTAATGGTTTTAAACTAAAAGAGGGTAGATTCAAACTAGATATAAGAAAGACCATTTTAAAAATGAGGGTGGTGAGGCCCTGGCACAAGTTGCCCAGAGAAGCTGAGGCTGCCCCATCCCTGGAAGTCTCCAAGGCCAGGTTGGACAGAGCTTGGAGTGACCCGATTGAGTGGAGATGTCCCTGCCTATGGTGAGGAGGGACCAGATGGCCTTTAAAAGCCCCTTCCAACCCAAACCTTTCTATGATTCTATGAACTCTAATGATTTAGACACTGATTAGAGTGTATGAATACATGTACTGAGTGAAAACACTGGATACTAAAGAGGCTTTTAATTGTCCAGGGGTAAGGCACAACAACCACTGAACTAACAGCTTTAAACTGTAACAAATAATTCCAAGGGGAAACAGGCACATGCTTTCAGTGCTGAAAGTGAGTAGCTAGTGAAATTACAGTGGTAACTTTTCCAGTGTACTACAATTTACTTGGTTTGTATAACAGAGATCATTGGAGGCCTGTGTGAAATTACTTGTCAAATGTAAGTGGGCAGAATTAATGGTCCTTCATGGCCTTAAGTTTCATGATTGTCAATATATAGTGGATGAAAGATACAAAAGAGAAATCCATCAAAGGCTGTTAACCACAAATCCAACAGCTCTGGCACAGAAGGTCTCTGAACCAGAAATCCCTTGGAGCTATGAGAACCTTCAGGAAATGAGCACTGTGATGATATTTTCTAGACATTCAGTGTTGGCCACTTTCAGTGACAGAGTATACGAGTCAGGTGTGCTTATGATTTGACTCTATACCACTATTTTTCGTCATTTTGGACTAGGGCATTTTGGACTAGGGCATTTTGGACTAGGGCATTTTGGACTAGGGCATTTTGGACTAGGGCATTTTGGACTAGGGCATTT
>NW_021938954.1:279531-281541 GCF_001715985.3 Manacus vitellinus
CTAGGGCATTTTGGACTAGGGCATTTTGGACTAGGGCATTTTGGACTAGGGCATTTTGGACTAGGGCATTTTGGACTAGGGCATTTTGGACTAGGACTAGGGCATTTTCAAGGATGCGCTTTAGTTCAGCCAGAAATGATGAACAATGTGAGGATCATGATACAGAGTTTGTGGACTATAGTGGGGTCATCTTTGACCTTGTACCCCTGAGGAAATGCATACCCTCATTTGGTGTCTGTGTTACCCCGACACTGGGAGTGTGTACTTCAGTACTTCACTTTCTTGTACATCACTCCATGCCCTTGGATAGTCTTCTTCCTTGTCATCAGTTGTAGTGAATTTCTTCCACTGGATGTCCTAGACTGGCTGATGTATCCTGTTGTCACAGTCTGCATTGATCCCAGAGAAAGACATACAGTATATGGTACAAACACAAAAAGCTTCTGTCCCTGCTGCATTTTTAACTTCAAGAAACAGGTGAAAACAAACTCTCCATCTTCTCACCTGTGACAGAACTGCCACTCTATCCCTAACTAACAGGTGTACTTAAAAAAAACCAAACCCAGATATTGTGAACTCAGATACTGTATCTGATCATGGTGTACATCAGTCTTCTCCAAGACTGGAATATAAGTGATGTGGTTCTGCCATGTGAGTGGGATGTGCAGCCCATCTCCCCTGGGAGAGGGGGCTGTTCCCCCCTCCTCCCTGGGACACACTTGGCAGCATTCAGGTGTGTCTGGGCAGGTCCTGGGATGGCTGCACTGAATCACAGCTCACAAGTGCTGAATCTTATCCCTCCAAAGTGGAGCAGAGCCAATTTCCAACACTCTGGAGAGTGCAAGCCTGGCAGTTACAGATGGTCTAGGCTATTCCACAAAAGTTTTGGAGTTTCTGTTGGTCAGATCAGATGAGCAGATACAGAGGACACGATACTCTCATGAACAGGTGCACATTTCCCCAGCTACTACAGCGAGGTATTCTTGCTTAGCAGACTCTCCTCCATTCTTAACTCCAGCATGAAGAGGTCTTTTCCAAGGAGCTTGCTCTCTTCTGTTTGGCCTTGAGCGTGGCCTTGACACACATTCATCATGAAACATTCTGTACAGCACTGCAGAGCATGTCCAGGTACAAGTGCCAGTTGAGTCTCCTGCCAGGAGTCCTAGCCTGAACCACTATACCAGGTGCTTTTGTGCCCTGCTGTCCCAGGGCTCACCCCTCCTGAGTCCTGTACCTTGGCCAAGAAAGTCACCCTCTCATATTCCCATTTCAGGCTCTTTCCTGGATGTTCTGAGCACTTAAGGTACCTTAACTTCTCAGCATGCACGCTGAACCATTGCTGCTGACAGGTAACAGAAACTCATTTTCCATTTGCAACTGTGTTTTGCTGGTGCAAGTAACTGTAGAAAAAGCTTGAAAATGTGACAGGTGAAAAATACAGTGGAAAAGATGAATGCGTGTATTCGTGCCAGAGAGACGTAAATCCACCTTAGAATCTTCACAGTGTTTTACTTCATCTTTTAGGCTTAAACCCTTTTTGAACATGAGGAGCTGGAGGCTTGCTTGGCTCCCTGATGGAGCTCAGTCCTTTCACTGCTTCCTTGCAGCTCCTTGGAGCATCATCCCAAAGTGTTCACTGTCAGTGCTCATCCTGTCCAAACTGCCCTCCTCATCCTCATGGACCACAGGACTCCCGCAGGTCCCACTGAGAGTACCTTCACCTTACTCTGTCAAAGTGCACACATAGAGATGGTCTGTGTTCATGAAGCAGTTTTCCTTTTCCCGTTATAATTGGCACTGCACCACAGACCCATGGTCTGCCAGGCCCAGCACCCTTTTCTTCACCCTTTGGGAATCACCAGCTTCTTAAGACAAGGAAAATCGTGTGGATAGTGGATCGCAGCTCTGGGCTGGTTCTGCATTTGAAGGATCAGATGTGGCTTTGAGCTACCCTCATCCCATTACGGCTGAGCAGGAATTCTCACCGTGTCCTGGAGGCTGTCGAGCTCT
>NW_021938954.1:282983-354950 GCF_001715985.3 Manacus vitellinus
CATCCGACGGCTGCGGCGCCGGTCTCTCCGTTCTTCCCCGCGGACTTGGCTTTGCGCGGTGCAGCCCGCGCCGAGTGTCCCAGCGCGGGCCTCGCGTCCTCGGCCGAGCCGCGGCTTTGCTGCCTCGCAGGGACTTGGCTGGCTCGGAGGGGCAGAGAGGGGGAGCCCAGTGCGCGTTTACCGCTCCCGAATGCGGGCTGCAGGCCCCCTCGGGAGGGTCTTCTTTAGCAGGGACTGACTTTTCCGCGGGAGACACCATCACTCATCTGGAATTGCCCATCCTGTCCTGACACGATCCTCTGGAGAGGAGGGGTCCTCCTAACAGCCTGTCCCTGGAAACACTGCACACCCAGCGCTTCCCTGTGGCTAACTGACCGCTGTCTCCGATGTTCCAGGAACAACCAGCCTTCACACAGGAGAAGGCAGCTTTTGAGAGAGAGCATTTGTCTTGCTGCCTCTAAGCTGCCCCTCAGTTCTGTCTTCAGAGGGAGATACATGGTCCCAGATGTTCTCAGGACTAACTGATCCATGTCTGTAGGAGACTGGTGCTCTGCATGGCCTTCCAGAAGATCTTCTTGACTTCCCACACATACAAACCATCTCACTAGTGCCAGGAGCTTGCTGCTGGAGATTGCTGCTCACTTCCTCCTGTTCCCTGAGGCCTGAACTCTCCTCCGTTTCCTGCATCGCCATGGCCTTTGGAGGGTTCCTGTGTGCAAGTTGCTTCTGGGAAGACTGAGGTAGAATTAAAATGGGGGACTGAGGAGCAAGCAACGTTATCTACCAAGTTAACATGACCTGGGAGAGTGTTTGTGCAGTATCCTCACCTGCTGCTGTCAGCACTGCCCTTATTGGAGAGACTGGCTTCATCCTACTGCCCGTCCGAGGGAGTCCTACAGCTTCTGAAAATACCCAGTTCCTTGGTGTTGTCTCGGGAGCAATCAATGACCTGCTGTTTTCCATGGGAACACCAGCAAAGCCAGCCCGTCTTCCCTTGCTGAATCCCCTGACCCCTCTCTGAGGAGGAAACTTGTGGCCTGGCCTTGCCCCTGAGGCAGGGTGAGGGTGAGATTCCCAACACTCAGCCTTTGCTCTCCTTTTCCTCAGTGCCGCAGTGATGTTCCTTTCTGTACCTTGTGCACTCTCCCTTCTCACTTGCACTGCCTCCACTGCGGTGTTTGCCTTAGCCCCTGCTTGCCTGGGCTCTGTCCTTCCTTGACTTCAGCTCTGTTTTAGCAGAACTCACCATGATCTTCTTTCTGCCCTTGGTTCTTCCCTTGTTCTGACCCCGCTAGACCCAGAACCTTGGTTCTGTCCCTGGTGGAGTTATCTTTGCTTGTGCTGCACGGCACTGGCCAGGCTGGCACTGTCATGCTCGTACTTCCCTTTCTTGCCTGTCTGTTCTTTGAACAGTTGTGTCTAACTGCATGCCTAGGTATGAGCTTACACCTGGGAACGCTGTGTGTGCTGGTGACACCTGTTCTGCTGTAATGCTGCTTTTCTTCATCAGCTGCAGTACAGAGCTGTCAGGAGCAGCAGGGCTTTGTATGTGCACATGCAGCTGGCTCAGCTCTTCCCAGCTTCTTTTCCTTCTTACTCTGGTTCATCTTCTCTGGGACCTATCATAAGTATGCAGACACTGAAGCTGTCTGAACTATACCCTAAATCTGTGGGATCATTAGTTCTCCCAGTCTGCAACACTCTCACCGTCCTACTGGGGCAGCTGATGGTGGCTGCTGAACCGCTGCAGTGTTCTGGTAGCCTTTAAGGAGTTGATTTCTTTAAGGATGAAGGCAAGCAGACTTGATTGATGCTTCTGAACTGGTCTCCATTCCCAAGGGTGACCAGAGATGTCTGATGGCAGAAACACAACTGAGAACACCTTTGTGAGAAAATACCCTTGCTTCTTGGTTAGACCAGGCAAATTCCAGGGATCTCCTCCAATCCTACCCACCCTATTGATCTCATCAGTCTTCTCAATATGTTCACAAGTTGTAGGCAAGTGGTGACTTTCTGCATGCTCTTTCCAATCTTCTCAATTTCAGGCTGGCTCTTGTGGGGAAGTTGAACAGCCCACATGGATTGGCCATGTGGGAAAATGGCTGTCCTGGCAGCCTGGACGTGCCCCCGTGTGCAGGGTCTGCAGAGAAGCCCTGAACCACTATGTCAGTTGCATCTCCCCTTTCTTGCTTTTTCCCCCTTTCCCCCCCCCAAGTTGTGCTGCTTTTGAAGTGTCCCATGAATTGATGCTGTTCTAGGAAATGTTATTTATACTGTATATTATTTCCCTCTCACCCAGAATGTGCTTTTCTTTTTTTCAGAGTTGGATCCAAATGCATCCTCATCCTGCTTGCCTTAGAGCTGATGCTACTTCAGGTCATTGAGAACATCTCCTACTAATTCAGCATGACATAATATCTGGTCTCCTGCCTCATCCACAGGATAAGTTTCTTGCTTCTTCTTGGTCTATACAGATGTGAATCCAGGTGTTCAGCTGTCTTGTCTGGTACAGGTAGGTTTTAGCTCTTTGAAAAGTGACCTGTTGTAGTTGGGAAGGATGTGTCTGTGCTTTGTATCAGGGCTGGAAAATGTTTGCCTTTGGGCTTATGGGAAATGTTATGTTGTGAATAAGTCCTGAACTGTCAGCTTGCCTAAAGGACCTAAACTGGTGTTTTGAATAGCCAACTACTTCTGTGATAGTTTGTGGTAGTTCTGGCAGGAAGATGCTGATCTGGCAGGAACATGCCGATCTGGCAAAGTAGACTGGCTCAGAGCACATGACATTGGGGGATGCAGTTGCTAAGAGGAGTAGTAGTAGCAGGAATTCTTTGTGGTAATTCATTACTCCATTTGCCACAAGTAAATGGGATTAGTTCTTGTCAGGTGCTACTTGTTTTGTAGGGTTCCCACGCTTCTCAGAGCAAGTTTAAATTAGCTCTTCCCAGGTGGTAGACTTCTCCAGTATCTACTGTTGTTGGATGAGCATTGGTCATCTCCATGACAAGGTGCTCAAATCTGCCACTCAGATATTTACTTTCTACCATTAATTCCATTCTTCACGTTGCTTCCACTGGTGAATATGCACCTGTATCCATCTGTCTGTTTTCCCAGCCGGTACACGGCGTGCCTGTAAGGGACTTTTTTTTTCACAGCTGGATTGGTGACTTCTCACATTTCACAGCCTGCACAGGTCACCCCACTGGTTGTGTAAATTGTCTGGTAGAAGAAATGCATTCTATTTTGGTTTGGAAATAAGTAGCTTGGGTTATAACTATTTTATTTTTCTATTTTAAGACACCTTAGGCTTGTTATTGTCACCTGATGTGGCCCTTCCCTCACAGTACTGCACAGCCGGCTGCAGAGTATGCACAGTGCCCAGTGCTGCTGCCTCTGCCTGCGTGGTTCTGGGTGAGCCAGGGCAAGCCTGGCACAGAGGTACCAGCCCCAGCCTGCCAGTGGGAACTCAGGCTAATTTAAGGACTGTGTGCGCTGAGTCAGACCAAAATTTCCCATCTCAACTCGTATTGGAGGTGTGGAACAGGAATAGGAAAATGAGGCAAATAATAGAATAATTTTTTTCTTGCACATACATTTTAAGTTTTTGCAGTCATCTATGGAATAAACAGTGTTAGAAAATCCCCTGTATTCCTAGATATGCTGGTTAAATGATAAGTTATCCTCATTGGAAGGAGTTGTTCCAGTTTTCTGTGATTATCTTTTTTGTCACAATTCTGTCCTTTTCTGTTCAGCTGGGTGTTCCCTTGGATTCTAAGTCCAGGGAGGATTATAGGACCATTCACTTTGGCACATCCTTAATGGCAGTGGGTACCTGTAAGCAGCTCCCAGCTGTCCCTGAGGAAGGGTATGCCTTTTTGAAAGGCAGTTTGGCAATTCTCCTCATTGAGGTTCCAAATGATTGAAAACTGAGAGCTGCTTGGCAGGAGGAGAGACCAGACAAAAAGGGGGTGACTGCAGATGTTTGGTGAAAAAAACTGGAAGTAAAGACAGTGAGAACAATAACCTGGTAACCAGGAACTGCTCTTGTGATTTTTTTTACTCGTGTTTGCACTTCTGGATGGTGTTGGGTTCAAGATGAGCACTCAGTGTCAGGCAGTAAATGTGGCAAAAGGCTTCTTCTAGCTGACATCTGAGAAAGTTTCTTTCTTTTCCAGTTCTGACATCCTACTCTTATTTCCTCCTGTTCCTGTACCTATCACATGCCATGTTCTCTGTGCCCATTAGCTTGTTAAGAATCCACTGATGTTAAAGTTAATGCAGAAAATACCTGCTAATGTATATTCCTGCAGAGAGTCCACAATTCTCACTGGAATCAGAAGAGCTTGTGTATTAAAACTCCTTTAGCTTTTTGATGAAGGTAAGATATTAATGGTAACCCTCAGTTCTCTCAATCACTCAGAGCTCTTTCCTCTTCCAGTGCAGTGTTGCCACATCAGTTTCCAAACAAAGTGCTTGGACTAAAACCTGGAATTTGCTGGTCTCCCCTTAAACTCAACAGCATTCCAGGAGGTTCTCTTTTCTGGAAAAATGCATCTACAGGAATCGAATGGTTCTTAATTTAAAATGTAAAGGATTAAGAGTTCTGGTGTTATACCCAGGGAGTTATCCAGGTTTTGCATTTATGCAGAAGTGTCGTGAGTGCATTGAAACAAGCAGATATCTACAATTTACATGCCTTTTCTTCTTGCTCACAGGGTTTTCTATAATACTGTCAAAATGCAGACACTGGCTAGTAGGTCCTGTTCAGGGAATATTCCTCAGAAGTCAACAAGTGAGGTGTGTCTGATTTTTGTGAATTGACAGTCTGTGATGCCCTTGTTTTTGATGTGTGCTGAGTAAATGTGAAAGTAACAGTCATACTGTCGTTCCTGTACCTGGATGTATTTGAGAGCACTGGCACCTCAGTGCTGGACAAAGGCCCCATGAGTTTTATGTAAAGCTGTTTGGGTCCTCCTTCCATATTTTTAAAAACTCTATTCATTGGGTTCTATTCATTGGTTCCAGTGTTTGAGAGACAAACTTCTGTCCTTTCCAGTATGGCCTCTGACAGTCCTGTAGGAGCCTCTGCTCTCTGCTCTGTTCTGGAGTCCCCAAATCTCAAGGTAAGGACTGGGGAATGAAGTCTTGCCCATTGTAGGAGAAGATCAGATCCTAGACCGTCTGAGGAACGTGGACATACACACATCCATGAAAGCTGATGAAACGCATGCCAGGGTCCTGAGGGAACTGGCTGATGGTGAATCCTCTCTCTCCCCAGTAATATTCATCAAAGAACATCCCATGATTGTAGAAGCTGAAGCCCTGGTGTCAACACCAGCCCTGAAGCCGAGTGTTGATCTACGTTGCTCATGGTCGTTTACAGATTAATGGATCTTACGGCTAAAAGAGACTTTTGGATCATGTGACACCCATATTTTACTGAGCACTAATGGATTGCCATATGTGCTTACTGTGACCCTTATACTTCCCACAAAGACAAACTGCAGTTTGGTTAACTGTTGGAAACTTAAAATTGAATATACTGCTTGTAGACCTTCTATCCATGGAGGGTTTAAGAACTTAGACAAATACTTCTTAAGAATGGCTTTGGCAGGTCAGTACTGACTTGGGGCCCGGAAGGATCTGAAGCTCTAAAGGCCATGCCAGCCCCTCTGCTTTGGTTCTGTAAATCCTCTGTTTGTGACAGTAAGACTGCCCTGAGGGCCAGGGGTGAAGGTTGGGGTGGTGTCACTGACCTGTGAGGAGAGCGAGCCCGCCCTGCTACCGGCTGGCAGGTGCTGTGTGGCAGCTTTTGTGGCAGAGTTTGTTCATGTCATCTCTTGTCCACTGGCTCTTGTTCTGTCTTTCTTTTTCTATCTCATTTTATAGCTTTTTATCATTTGGGATTTTGTGATTGTACTTATATTGAATGTCCTTAAATGCTATCACTGCATTCATATCTCAGCTTTATGTTTAGATCATTAAACATTTTGCATTACTTAAATCTTTCATGGACAGCATTTTTCAGACTTCTTGACTGTACTTGGCACTACTTTATTCAGTGTTCCAACATGGATTTCTCTAGTGATTGAAGTATACAAACTCATCCTACTGTCCTTGCTTTCTGCTCTTCATAAATCCAAAGGTTCCTTTGGCTGTCTCTGCCACAGTGTGGCACAGTATGAGTTGTTTTCCCACTGTGATCTCCACTTCCTTTTCACGTTTTCCACTTTTCAAGACATGATCTCCCACTTAGAGGGATGTTTTTCATTCTTTGTTCTCAGGTCGTTGCTTTTAAACACACTTTGAATGGGTCCATCTTAGTAAGGTGGCTTGATCAAACAGTTCTGCCCTGTGCTCCAGTTCATTAGAAAGGACTTTGTATTCATTTTCATGTGCTGAATGACACTGCTGAGTGTTGTCTGACTAGTTACTAACCCTTCCTGTAACTACATTTGCTGTTTAACTTGGGCTAGAAAATGGGGGACATTACTGATATATCATAGCTTATTCGTAATCAGAAAAAAACAGTCTAACAATACCCAGTCATCTCTCTAGAATGGTTTTTCAAATCCCTCACGATTAATGAGGGATTCATTAATGAGGGATTCATTATTGATTAGTAAGCTGCTTTTCAGAAGCATCCTGTTAGTTCCCAGTAGAGCCTGGCTTTCGTTCCGTGGGCTTTTTTCTTCACAAAAATTGTCATTGTTCACTTAATACTGAGCATTACAACTCTGGATATTCTCGTATGAATGAAAGTCTCTAGTCCAAGGGTATCCATTTGTGGTTTGTAAGTAATCCTTGTGCCAGTTTTGTGCTTGGTAGTCCAGATCTACCTTAAAAAGGAAGCGAACCAGTGTGGACTGCCAAAAACAGCATCCCTGGGTTTCCCTGGGATCCAGGGGTGTACACAGACCAGCTGGGGCTCAAGGCAATGTGGTGGGACATGAGAGACACCTGCTGTCATAACTGTGCTGTGGACTGTCTGGTACTTTTAGTCTCCAGCATCCTCTGAAGTAACTGGTGGTGTGTGTCTTGTGGACGTTTGACATATACAGATTTTGCTGAGTGGCTCACAAGGTCAGAAACTCGGATACTCCTTACCTAGTGTCCTGGGTTAAAAAGGGTTTTTCCCTGGAGTTGGAAAGTGGTTAACCCCAGGGGGGTGGTGTTTCTTGGTGTTGACCCAGTCAGCGCCCCTGCAAAATTAAAACATATCACACCAGACCAGAAAAGAAGGAGGATGACGTAGCTGGAAGAGAGGCAGCCATGGTCTGAGCCATGAGGAGGTAGAGGCCAGCGAGCCCCGCTGGGGGCCAAAGCCCCCAGCCCCCTGGCTGGGGGCTGCAGGAGCTTGGAACAGTGTTAAACTGGGCCAAGTACTGTAGCTAAGAGCTGGAGGAAATTTCCTTGCCGTGAGTGGGCAGCAGAAGATGGAAAAGAGGCAGCAGAGACAGCACCGAATAGAGAACTGTGGCTGAGAGCCAAAAAAGATGGCAAGCAGTGAGATGGCACATAGCCAGGCTGGGAGATGCAGAGATGTACCTGCAAGGAGGGAGAGCTGGCAACAGAGCAGAGAAACTCAGCAGGGACTGTTCTTGGGGTAAGACTGAATTACTTTCCCAAAAACCCTTGGAGACCCCTCTTAAAGGGAAGGAGTGGACTTCCATTTGAAGGGAGTCCTGAAATGCAGCAGCACCGGAGAGAGGAGCTGAGAAGCTCAGAGACGTTCTGAAGCTGGATCAGAACGGGCCGGACGGAATGCAGAGGAGGTGGCCTTGCCCCCACTGCTGCTGCCAGGCTGGCAGTTTGAGACAGAACAAAGGAGCTCTGGTAGGACACTTGGGGCAAAGACTGAACCGAGAGCTGCCCTAAATGTACTGACTCAGAAGGAACTGGAATCTCCTGAGGAAGGGACTTTCACGAGATGCCCTGCACTTTGTGATATGACTGTGGTGAAGCAAGTTTTGTCCCTGCTTTGCAGCCCACGGGAGAGAGACCTTTGGTTGGAGCTGAAGGGGTGAGAGGGGTGAGAGAAGACCCCTTGTATTGTAATGAAGAGAGAAATCTTCCAGCTACAACTCCAGCTACGACTGCTGCATTGAAGAGGAGAGACACTGCTGCCCTGGAAGTGGAAAGGATCTTTCCTTCTTCCCTTCTGAGAGGAGGGACTTGGTCTAATATAAATATTGCTTTACCATAGGAGAGATAGTTAGGATTGTGTATATAATGTGTTATAGTATTCATTTAAGTAATAATTGTAATATAATTCCCTTCCCCCCATACTGAGTCTTGTGTTATGTCTGGAAAACCCTCTCACACTGAAGCAAATTGTGGGAGGGGGGCTTTGGACTTGGAAATTGGATTTTTGGGGGTCTCAAACTACGACACCTAGTAACTGCTTTTTACATCTTCAGAGTCTCTTGGCAAGTCCTATGGCAGTTAGTGCCCCAGGCTGACTATTTTACATCAAAAAGCTTTTGTTGATTTTGAACTTACTGTCCTCTGTTTTGTTTGTGGTCCTCTAGTTCTTCTGCTACAAGATCATGTGCTCCTTTCTTCTCAGTGATAGTCTTAATTCTGTATGTTTCCCCCCTCCTCTGCAATGTAAACAAGCATTCTGCTTCAGTTCCTCTTCCTAAGAGGATATTTTTGTACCTGGTCTTTCCATATCTGTATGGTTAGTAATTCTGCTTTTAGAGATGTGACCAGCACCAGCTGCAGTGTGATAAAAGTGGGAGAGAACTACTGACGGATACCATGTTCTGTAATGTCTTCTGTCAGGCTCTTCAAAGCTCAGATTTTATATTCTGAGTGAATGCTTCTGTCAAGGCTGCAGCCATTCTCATCTGTTAATATCATTAGTGATGTAAATTGCACATGAAGTTGTAATTAGTGAAGTCCTGTCTTTTGTCCCAAGGCTTGGTGTGTTAGCATGCCAGTGCAGGTAAGGAGTCAGCGTGTCTTCTGTAGAGACAAATGGTACCTCATGAGTCTGTTACATTCTTGTTCTATTCTCTGTTGTGCCCCTGTTTTATTAGGATTAGAATTCTTTGTTAGGTCATATAAATATAAGAGTGGGCCTGTCAGCATATTGTACTTCAATGTTTTGAAAATGCTCTTGTGGCTTCTGGCTCTTCAGATTGCACAGTCACATAGGACTCATCTTCCCTCTTTCCCTCCTTGAACTGCTCTGTGGAGGCCTGTTCCACACATCACATCTGGACTCTCTTTGATCTGTGCCTGCTGCACAGCCTGTTGTTCCTGTGCACCTCTGCTTTCAGTCAGAGCTGGCAGCTACACACTTTTGCATCAGTATGGAAATGTCACCTGAGTGCTTGTTGGAGCACTCAGCTTAAGGAGGGGTCAGAAGGCAGAGGAGCAGTGCTGGGCTAGGAAGCAGAGCCCTGAAAAAGGTAGGAAAATACAGAAAAGGATAAGTGATAGAGGTAGGGGTAAGGAGCTCTGGTGAATGACCAGCATTCTGGAAGTGAGCTTGGGGGTTGTTTTGACATCAAATACAGATTAGGAAACAAAAAACAGACAGCAGCAGAGTATGGCAGAAGTGCTGTGGAAAAAAGCTGTACATGCAGAGAGCTTCTTTATCCAGGACAACTTAACCTCTTTTGCCTGCCACCTACTCATGCTCTTGTAGGAAAAAAAGGTAGGAAAAAGAAATGGTGGGAAGTAGTTTCGGTTTGTTTAGGAAGTGGTTTTTGGCTTCAGGAATGGTCTGAGGTTCAGCAGCACCAAGTGCCCGGGTGCTGTCCTTGGGTCAACACAACCTCCTCCAGGGGTTGGCTGGGGCAGAGTGGCTGTAAAACTGCCCAGTGGTGCTGGTGACAGTGGCTGGACATGAACCAGGTGTGCCCAGGTGGGCAGGAAGGCCAATGGCACCTGGGCCGTACGAGTCTCAGTGAGGGCACAGACCCAGGGCAGTGCCTGTCCCTGTGCTGGCACTGCTGAGGCACCTCCTCAAATCCTGGGGGCAGTTCTGCGCCCCCCACAAGAAGGACATTGAGGGGCTGGAGCGTGTGCAGGGAAGGGAAGGGAGCTGGGAAGGGGCTGGAGCACTGGGAGTGGCTGAGGGAGCTGGGGGGGCTCAGTCTGGAGAAAAGGAGGCTCAGGGGGGACCTTCTGGCTCTGCAACTGCCTGACAGAAGGGGGAAGCCAGGTGGGGGTTGGGCTCTGCTCCCGGGGAACAAGGGGCAGGACAAGAGGAAACAGCCTGAAGTTGTCAGGAAATATTTCTTTACCAAAAGGGTTGTGAAAACCTGGCACAGGCTACTCAGGGAAGTGGTGGGATCACCGTTCATGTAGGGATTTAAAAGACATGTAGACATGGTGCTTGGGGACATGGTTTAGTGGTGGCTTTGGCAGTGCTGGGCTTATGTTGGACTTGGTGATCTTGAAGGTCTTTTCCAACCTAAATGATTCTGTAATTCTATTCTGTGATTAGTAACTGGACTGTGTTCCCCTTCACTCTTAGGGTACTATACTCATTCTAGAAATTAAGGGTGGAGAAGGGGCCTCTGCTGCCAGAAATGCCAACCCTTCAGGCTCCATTATGGGACATGCTATCCACTGCTCCTTTGGGCCCAGTCTCCAGCTGTCTTTCCTTCCTAACATCAGGTACATGGGAGCAGAGGGCCCCTGTTTCAGTTGATGCTCCCTCCCCAAATTGCAAATCTCGACTGTCAGTGCAGTTTTTTCAGAAGGATGGGAAAAAGGTTGTGAGGGAGGAAAGACTGTGAAAAGGGACGGGGTGGCACCAGCAGTGCAGTGGGCACTGTGTCCTGCAGCCCAGGGAACTACCTTGCTGCTCCTGAGTGGCTGTGGTGCAGATCCCACCTCCACCGAGGTCCCAGGCTGTAGAATCTCTCCCTGGTGAACTGGCCGAGGTGGCCACAGAGCAGCAGTGGGGAACTGCTGGGGCAGCATCCATGCTTACCCCCCAGCTGTGCTGACCTGGCTGTGCTGAGCCTGGCCATGCTGACCCCAGCTCTATGGACCTGCAGTGGCCATGCTGACCCTGGCCATGCTGACCCCAGCTGTATGGACCTGCAGTGGCTGTGCTGACCCCAGCTGTATGGACCTGCAGTGGCCATGCTGACCCTGGCCATGCTGACCCCAGCTGTATGGACCTGCAGTGGCTGTGCTGACCCTGGCCATGCTGAGCTGTAGTGACCGTGCTGACCCCGGGTGCACAGAGCTGCTCCCACGCTGACAGCAAAGCTCGGGAACACTGCGGGAATCTGCCACGTGCTGCTGTCCGGCACTGCCACCCTGAGGCCTCCAGCGTACAGAGCCCGCCTTTACAGACCTGTTCAAATGGACACTGGCTTTACCAACCAGTTTGTCTGGAAGCACAGGTCTAGACCACAGGAAACCCAAGGAGAGGAAGGAATCAGTTTTACTGCATGTTAGATCAGTGAGAGTGAATTGGAAGAGCTACAGAACAGGAGAAAAGATTTGCAGGCATACAGAGGTGTGTAGGTTGGCAATGTCATTTTAAACGTTGATATCAAAACCAGATATTAGACATAATCTGACGTATTATAGCAAAATGCTTAAAACATTTTCTGAAAAATACGAATGGGAGGATGATTGATGTGTATAACTGGGGGAGGTGATTATGACTGTATAAAGCTCCTTATGATCTTAAAGATGCTGAAATGATTTGGGCACAGTGTTCACCAGTCTCTAAAAGCAGTGGCTGTCTCCTTGGCAACAGGAAGGCATGTGTCTGTTCCCATGGCAATGGACCAAGGCTGCTCAGGGAGGCTGTGCAGAGCTCAGCAGCAAAGGCTCACAGCTCTTTGTAGTTCATACCTGGAGCAGAGGCTGTTGGCACATTCAAGTGCTCTGATCCTGCATCTGAAAAGGAGGAGTGAGCTGCAATAATGTGGTACTGTTCCTGCTCCCTATGTAAAACAGATTGTGTTGTTCAATCTGAGGAGTTCCTTCCTGAGTCCCTAATTGCCAGCATTAAAGACTTCTTTGCAGCCCTCCATAAGAAAAGCAGGACTTTTGTTATCCAGAGAGGCATCAGAGAGTGTCTGATACTGATTCTTTCAAAGGAGTGGACAGACAAATCTGAAAAACAGGAAACAAAGTAAATGCAGGGTGTCTGCATCTCAGCAATCCTTTCTGGTGTCTGAAAGGAGAAAAGGAGAACTGTGCAGAGGCACTGACAGGTCTACCTGCACTAGATCCACCACATAAGAACTGCTAATACAGTGAAAAAATTATGTGTAATAGGTACCACTTCTAAGCCCCCTCTGATGCTCTTCTGAGGGAGCAAACTTATATTTAGCAGGGACCAGAAGTATGATGCAAGCATGGTTTGATGTTTTTATCTTTTTTAAATATGAGGCGTGGGATGCAGAAGCACTATGGGAACAGTGATCACTTCAAAGAGATGAACTGGGAAAATTATTTTAGAAGTAGCATTTTGCATGCATTTCTATGCATTTCCTATAGGTATTACTAAGCAGTATTTGTTTTAATTTTTTTTCATCAATGGCCTGCTTTTCGTTCCAGTAGCTTCTTCCTAGTCCTGCATTAAAGGATAGCAAAATAGAAATATATTATTTACCTTCATTATGCTACTGTTTTGCCCCCTGATACCTACCTGTTAAGGTAAAAAGCATTTTCAGTTGCTGTTCCTGAACTGGCATATATGCTTCCAGGTAAGGGCACTCTAGGTGTTTTGTCTTTGCCTTGTTTCTGCTCCAGTCTCCAGGCTGCAGTTCCTCCTGTGAATCAACTGCATGTTGACTGGGCAAGTTGACTGAATTTCTCATAAAGCTTAAATCTTTCCTGAGAGGAATCATAAAATCATAAAATGGTTGAAGTTAAAAGGGACCTCTGGAAATAGTGTGGTCCAGCCTTCTTCCTCGGAGCTGGATCAGCATGAACAACTTGCTGAGTATCAAGTTCAGTGAACTTTTGAATATCTGCAGGGATGGAATGAAGTTGGTCTCTAGGCCACCTTTTTTAAGTAAAAACCTGTCCAGCTGGGTTAAACATTCCCTAATCTTGTCTTCCTTCACCTAGGGCAAGTCTTCCTTGCTCCAGACTTTCTTAGTTGTCTCAGAAGCCTGGCATTTTTGATGGCATGGATTCTTGCCAGTAAAGAAAGAGGCAAAGAAGGCATTCACTACTTCAACCTTTTCTATGTTTGTTCTCAGCAAGTCCCCTCCCAAGTAAGCCCACATTCTTCCATGTCTGTCTTTTACTGCTGAGATATTTGTAAAAGCTTTTCTGTCTGCCCTTCCTGTTCCTCACCAGATTCAGCTCCAGGTGGGCTTTTGTTATCCTAATTGCACCCCTGCATGCTTGGACAGTGTATTTGTCCTGAGTCACCTGTCCCTGCTTTGGCCTCTTGTAATGCTTGAGCTCAGTCAGGAGCTCCTTGTTCATGCATGCAGGCCTCCTGCTGCTTTTGGTTATTTTCCTGCCTGTGGGGTGAAGCAGTCTTGAATTTGGAGGAGATGATCTTTGAAAATCAACCAGATCTCCTGGAACCCTCTTCTTTCCAAGGCCATAACTCAAAGTCAGATCCCTGAATAGGTCAAAGTCTGCTCTCCAGAAGTCTAGGGCTGTGATCCTGTTTTCTACCCTGCTTCGTCCTCTTCTGTTCTTGAAATGCTCCATCTTGTGGTCCAGCCAAGGCTGCTCTGGACCCTCACATTCCTGACCAGTTCTTGCATGTCCAGCAGGCCACCTGTCCTTGTCTGCTCCTCAGTCATCTTCAGTGTGCCCCAGAAGCCTCAGGGATTGCTTGTGCCTCGCTCTGTTATCCCCACAGCAGATACTGGAGTGGCTGAAGTCTCCCATGAGGACCACAGACGAGAGATTGTGAACTTGGGGATTTTTCCTGCTGTCTGTGGTCTCACTACTTCACCTGCAGCAGGTGGTCCAGAGCAGACACCCACCACAGCATACGTGTTAGTCTGCCTCCTAACTCTGGCCCTGAGCTCTCAGCTGATTCTCTGTCCATGCCAAGGTGGAGCTCCGTGCGCTCCAGCTGCACTCGGCTGAAGGGCAGCTCCCCCTCCTCACCCCAGCCTGCCCTTCCTAGAAAGTCTGTCTTCAGCCATCACAGCACTCCTGTCCTGTGCTGTGATTCTAGTCACCTTGGAATTCAGTGCATGTTCAGGATGGAAAGGGGTCAGAGAGAGCATCAGTGACAGTGTGTGGATGATTGGAAGCTTCCTGTGAGGAGGGAGAGGTGGGCTGTCACTCTGGGAGCAGACACTGTGCTGTTGTAGGAATCAAGAAAACACATCACAGCTTCACCAGTCTGAAGAGAGGGAGTGAGGGCTTTCTGTCCCCCAGCCAGAGGCAAATGACAGAAAGAGCATTTGACTGCTTCCTGCTCTCTCACGTGCTTAGTTGCAGGGAGGATCCTGACCATTTTTATTCTGGGAGACTGCAACAGGATCAGGAGCTGAAATACTAGGTATTTGAGCTATATGTCATCCAATCTTTACCAGCTGCCAGACAAAACACTCATTTTCTGGGTGTTCTTCAGGGCTTTGTCTTGTTTGAAATGTCAGAGAACTGTGTCCTGCAGGCAGGCAAGAGGGTTCACAGCACTGGTCCTTTGGTAGACAAATGGAGTTGAAGGATAAGGGGAGATCAATGCTAAGCCTTAAAATAAGGCCATAACAAGAGGTGTAGGTCTGCAACTGATTTTTTATTAAATTAATTCTCACGGGGAATTGTGACTGTTGACTCTTTCGACAAGACAAGGCATCCTGGAGTTGAGTGGCATGAGAAGTGTGTGGCAAAGCAGGTGCAGGGCATGGTAAAATCAGCAAATGCATCAGGCAGAGTGATACAGAATTGGGCCTTTTTACTCCTGTTTTTGGCATTTAGACAGTTTCAGAGCAAATTTTTGCCAGTGGTATTCCAGGTGGATTTAAATCAGAGTGAAAAAAGTATTTGCCAAGTTCAGAAAAGACAGAATTGCAGTGGTGTGATATGCAATGGCAGGAGCTTGAACTGGGGAAAGGAAGGATTGACTCAAATAGAAGGAAGTGGAGAAACTGAAAATTAAAAAAGGAGTAAGTGTTAAGAAAAAAATCAGCCAAGAGGAATTGTTGATAAAGATTGGATGCAGTAAGAAAGAATCAGTTACATGATAGACAAAAGAAGTTATTCTGAAGAACAGAAATACAACAAGCTTTTTTTTGTGTTGAATATTTCTTGGGCAAGATTCTGCTCCCTGTATTTCTTATGGTTGGAATAATAGTGATTAACCTTCCATTACAGAAACTTTTCACTAATTTTTTAAGTTTGTTTTGTGCTTGTTTAGATTAGGTGAATACCCTAGTGGAAATCAATGTTCAAGATCTTAACTAAAGGAATTTAAAGAAATTTTTTTTTAATTTTCATGGTATCTCAGACTTTTAACTAATAATTTAGAAAGCCTTTCTCTCTATAACCTTAGCAGAGATTTATGTGCTATTATTTGGCATCATATTTATAACTAACACTCAGTGTTGCTGTATCATATGTCCATGTACCAGCTTGGCTGTGGCACTGGAGCACTAGGGAATCTCTTTGAAGAAGGAACCATAGTTATTTCCCAAGAGAGAACAGGGTACTCAAAATCCCCCACAAGTGCATTGTTTCTATGGTTTCAAGTTGCAGGCTGGGTGTAAACTGATCAGAAAACAGGTGCCAAGGATGGGGCGCACAGGGTAGGAATCTGGTGGCTATTCCAAACAAGTGTAGCCAGACAGCTGCTGTGCCAAGTCCCTGCCTGTCGGGATGACTGGTGCTCTCTGTTCCACTGGGCTCCTTCTATTTCCATCTGTTAACTTCATCTGAGAGCTCTAAAGGTCAGAGACTACACTGTTCTTAGCTGTACCTCCTCATACTCTCAGGCATCAGAAGCTACCGAATCCCAAGAATGGGAAGAATTGTGACATGTGGCAGAGGATGTGACATAAGGTAGAACACACACCCCTTCTCCCTCTGACAGTTCATGGCCACGCACAAACAAGCCCTTCTGCTGTGCAAGTTCTCCATCGTAAACTTTTGTTTTGAAAAGCACTGAATGCCATAATGATTCAACTTATGTTTCTTCTGCCTGTGTTTCTTCTCCACGTGTTTTGAAGCTGATTTAACAAGGAACTTGTTCCCCCACTCCTGCGCCCTGTCATTCCAACGTGCTGTTTCCTGGGGTCACACACAGTGCGTTGCTGTGACCCCACTGCTGAGGGCAGGCTGTTGCTCTGAGCTGGGAGCTGCCAGCCCACTGTGCCTGCGCTCTGGTGAGGGAGACAGCAGACAAACTGCTGGGCTGTGCTGGAGCCAGACGGTTCCACTGCTGCCAAACAATGTCGCTCAGAAGGAGCCTCAGTCGAAAGCCCAGCTGGGGCCCAAGCGCCGTGATCGTGTCTTGGTGTCACAAACTGCTGTGCTCGTGGTCCTGTGATTTCATACATGTATTTATGTACAGGGTGAATGGACTCTGAAAAGATTAGCAAACCATCCTACCTGCTCAACAGACATAGTGCAGTTCTTCCACCTCAGGATTTATCTTCCACCACCAGCTTGAATTTTTCCAGCTTAAATCTCCTGTCGAACACTTTAGGTCCAATTGAGGGGTTTTTTTATCCTCTGTCTTGGCTGGTTGTGAAAATTCTCCAAAATCTTCTTGTGAGGATTTAATCTGCATGTCTTCCGTCTCTTAGATCTTTGAAGATGGTAAAACAATCTGTGTGTAACAATCAGTTGGAGTCCTTAGTAGCCACTTTCCTTCCACTTGTTTTTATTATTTCTTTATAACCTTTCAGTAATGTTACATACAAATTACATACAAATTATGTTCCTATCAAGAATTTCAGGCATATGATGATGTTTTACTATATTGCCTTTAAGTCACATTTGCCATTTCCCACTGGCTGCAATTTCCAAAGCCATTGATGTTTGCTGTAATCAGGTACCATTTGAGATTGACTTTTTTGGAGTAACCTGTTTGTAATTGTTGCAATTATTCTGCCAAATAAAATAATTTAAAAAGACATTTGGGCTTGTCTGGCAATGCAATTTTTTTATGATTACTACTATTCCTTGCTCTCAATTCCACCATGCTCTAAGGCTGATGTGGTTGTATTCCCCTGTTGATTGTTCTACCAGTGCAGTTGAAGTGTGAGCTAGATTTATGAGACAGTCCATGCCAAGATTGCTCTGTTTTCCTTCTTTGGTTCTGTGCTTTCTCCAGCCTCCTAGTGCTCAGTTCTTATGCAGCTTTGCATATTAATACATCCTTCAGTCTATATTTACTTACTATTGATTTGCTTAAACTATAGACACTTTTCAAATTATTTTCAGTGAGAATAGGACATAATTCCTAGCATTACTAATTTTAATCAAAACGGACTTTAAATTTGTTTTTCCTGACAAACAGGCAGTCCTGTAGGTTTTCTTAAAATACAGAAGGACAAGAATACTAAAGGCAGTTGCATTTACTTGCAACTAAGTCCATGCAAGGCTAAAGAATGATTTTTAAAAGAGAAAATAACTGAGCACAAGGAGCATGTGCATGGTATGAAAAAGCATCCTAAGTTTATTAACCTACTCTTTCTTAGATAACTAATTTTCTACACAAAGGAATTAATGTCTTAGTTGTGTAGACTTGGGTGAAGCCTTTGATACAGTGCTATCTGAAAATCTGTCTGAGACTCAGAAGAGAGGTAGTAGCAGAACTACAGCATAGGTACAGAGCTCAGTAAAGAAGACACAAGACATTGCAATTTCTTCAGGATCTGCCTTGGAATTGATGTAATTTAATATTTTCAGTAATGCCCACAGCACAAAAATAGGCAGTCTAATAACTAAATTTGCTGATGATGCAAAATAGATAGTTATAGTTACATGGGGAGAACCACTTGACTCTCAACTGCACAAACAGAAAGCAGCTGCTATCTGGTGGCTGGGGTCCTGTCCCAGGAGTCAGCACTGTACACAAGACGTGGTCTAATGGCAGTGATTAGGAAGGAAGAACAGCCCAGTACATCAGTCCATGCGTAGGAGAATGCGAGGTTGTCACTGCCAGGATGCTGTGGAAGGCAGCTGTGGGCCAAGAGAGGTTTGGAAGATTTCTGCTGGTGAGAGAACTGTTAATGCCACACAAGGATGTGGCCTGGAGACTGGAGGTGCAGTTCTGCCTGCTCTCATTCTAGCCAGGTTAACTGGGACTGACAGGAAAAAGGCTGATGGAATGATGAGAAATGGGCACTCAATTTTAAGAGAACAAATAACAGTTTCACTTGTTTAGTCTGACAAAAGGAGGAGTCGAGTGTGGGTGTGACTGCTGTGTAGAAATGCTTCAAAGCATAAACATCAGACAAAAAATTAACCATTAAGGATAATGTTGGTAAAATAATAAATGGAAATAGCTACATAAACAAAACTCAAGAATTCATAGCAGCTGTCCCCTATGAATTTAAAGTGCTGTGCAATAAATTTATGTCAGAAAGGGTTATATGTGACATGGTTGCTATTGATTATACATAGAATCAGAGAATCCTAGCATGGTTTGGTTTGGAAGGGACCTTAAAGACCATCCAGTAGATAGGTTGCTCCAAGCCTTGTCCAGCCAAGATTTGAATACTTCCAGGGATAGGGCAGCCACAGCTTTTCTGGGCAGCCTGTGCCAGGGATCACCACCCTCACAGGGAAGAACCAACAGTTCCCAGTTGCTGACCCAGCAGTTCCCTCAGCTGTTTCCTGTCAGTGAATGACAGCAGGTGAATCCTTTATGATGCTCTTACAAACATACCCCAAAGTCATCGTTCTAACCATCAAATACAGGGAAGATACCTACTTTTTGGACTAGGGGCAGTTGGTTTGGAGGTAGTTGTTGACAGGCGTTTTCTCTGCTCCACCAGGATTTCCCACCAAGAATTCCTCTATTTCCTTCACTTTTGAAAAACTGAAATCCATACTGCCAACTCTTCTCCTTGCAGGACCAAAGTCTTCCTACTAACCTCTCACACTCGGCTCTGCCCTGCCCTAGGTCAGCAGATGGGCACTGTGGCCTTGCCTGCAGAGCTCTGGTTCTTTGCTCAGGTGTGTGAACTGTGCATAGCTGTCCCTGCACAGGCTGTGTAAAGGAGGTTTGTTGAGGTAAAGGTAGAATAGGGCTGGACAGCTTACCATGAGGTCATGCAGAATTGTACCGAGCTGGCTAAAATACAAGTATGGTTGATGACATGATAATTCTGATGACTCATTATTTTGCATCCTACAGTATTATCTATATATTTCCATCTCCTGGGATCCCTGCTGTTGCCTTTGATTACTTTTAAAATGGTCAGGAGGTAAATTTGTCATTATCTCTCTAACTCTGCAGCATAATGTTTGGAACCTCTGAAGACTAAGACAAACACTTCTTTGCCCTCACTTATTAATTTTTTTGCCTTTATTTCAAGTCTTCTTTCTTTCTCGATGTGTACTGCAAATTGCTTGTGTTATTTCTTCATTGCAGACAGATTTTAGAAACAGTGGAAAGGCCTAACACAGAAAGAAGGGTCTGTGGGACAGTGATGCAAGATCTGGGAGTCCAGGAGAGAGGAAAAAAGCTGCAGTATAAAAGCTGTATGGCACTTGGGAATCCCCGAAGGATAACTGGTAGCATTCGGCATATGCATATTCCTCATTCTTACATTGCCATTACAATCAGATGTGTACTTTTTCCCCCCCAAAAAATTTAGGGGACCCTTTTTGATCAGTTTAGACTTTTTTGCATGAGATCTGTGAAATCTGTCAAGGGAAACTACTCTGCATAGAAAAAAAAGGCTTATCTTTGTCTTATGAAATTCCATACAGTTTCCATAGGGAAATAAGGCAAAAGGAACTTCTGGAAGTCATCTGGTCCTTTGTCCTGCCCCAAGTCAGAATTTACACCACCTACATTACTCTGGACAGATGCTAGTCTAACCCGTTCTTGAAAGATCTTTGGCAATGGAGATTCCCATCCTTGCTGGACAAACTATCCCAGAACATCTCTAGTGTCACTGTTGTGCTGTTCCTTAATATCGGACATAAATCTTCATGGGAGAAATTTTAATCCATTATTTCCTGTACTGTGTGTATGGGGAGCAGCTCTTCCCTGTATTTGCAGCACCCTTTTGGATACCTAACGACTGTTGTTTTCTCTTTATTTTTTGGGCCTAACAGTTCTTGTCACTTCCTGTTCTCCCCTGAACCATGCTGCTGTTTCCCACATTTCCTCTAATGCACAGAGATGCAAGTGCAAAGGCTGGTCTGGTTGGGACACTGACAATTAATACCACAACAGGATTGCTTTGGAAGAGTTCCTCCGCAATTCTGGCAAAATTTAATTTGCAGCCTCAGGGAAGTGTTGAGCTGGGACAGCTTGTGCCCTAGAGAGCTCAAGGGATGCAGGGAAGGAGGAGAGACAAAATGAGGAGAAAAAGAAGAATCTAGAGTATCATTGACACTGCTTATGCTGCCACCAAGGGGATGAGAGCAGTGGGGCAGCATTCCTGCAGTTCCTGCTCTTCTGTGGGTTTATCTGCTTATTTTGTGTCAGTGTCATATTGATAACTCACATTTATTTTATGATCTATTATATCCACAGATATTTCTTCGGGAAAAAAAACTCTTCAGCCAATTTTTCCCCATCTTCTGTTTAGACAGTTGTTGATTTCTATTCTGATGTGGAACCTTGCACTGTTTCTGATTGAACTGTGGTTTGAAAAAACAGGACATATCTCCAGGTTCTCAGGATTTTAATTTAAATAATCTCTTGTAGCAAACCTGTAACCCCTCCAAACCATATGTTGCTAGGAAATTTAATAAGCATGTTCTCTAGTTGATTATCTGTACTGTTCATGAGCATATTGAGTAATTTTGAACTCAGGAAAAAGTGGTCATTTCTTTAGATTAAGCAGAGCCTCAATCTTCGGATATTTTCTGTTCGGTTTCAGCGTGTTTTCTGTGCCATATTGCATCAATTCCAAAACTGTTGGGAATACTTTGAGTTTCAGTGAACAGAGTGCTGCTGACTTTAATGAAAACTGGATGAGGGAAACCATGCCTGCTTAAGGAAACCAGCACCTTCATGTACTTCTGTAACTACCCACAGATCAAAAAATTGCAAACAGCTGCAAGTCTGGGTCCCTAAAACAACAACTTGGTTCTTCTCTTTTCTAACCTGACCATTGTAGTTTAACAGCCTGAAAAGCCTGAGTAGCAGCACAGAAGTAAAACCAAAGCACACACACCCAGCAGACCAGGTGGGCTCTTGGGGCCCCAGGAGGTACTGAGGAAGGATGTCAGCCTTTCTCTGAAATCAGACAGGCTGGGAACATGGCATGAAGTGAGCTGGTAGTGATCAGCTGGTAGTGACCTGCTGGTGGCATGAACTGACCCCAGTGCTTGCTCAGCCTCCAAGAACCAGTGGAGAAACACGAGCCTTGTAGGGAGCCCCATGGCACGGAGATCTTCCAGGCCAGAGATGGCTGGGTACTTGCAGCAGTTGGGGAAGACTTGGGATGAACCATGAACTTTTTTAAAGAACACTGGCAATTATTTCCTACAGTTGTATGAAAAAAAAAAGTTGGGAAAATAGAAAAACATTTTAAAATGAAATTATATGCTGTTTCTCTTAACATGGGAGAAGACATTCTTGCACTGTAACCTTTACCCATTTGTGCAAATGCCTGGCACAGTAGTTTTCCTGGACACTATTGTGGAGGGTGGAAGAATCACAGGAAATGGGTTTCATTCTCAGCTAGGTGATGTTGGGCAAGTCACTTCCATCCATTTTTGTACCTTATTTTCCATTTGCAAAACAAAAGAGCTGCTTCTACTGATTTATTTTCTAAAGTACTTGGAGAATTAAAATCATACTAAGTTAGAGCTGAGTTTTTATTACTACATGATTTATTTTTTTTTTACTTTTACGCAGTCAATGGCTAAAGCGAGTTTGCCGATCTTTTATTGTAATGTCTGGCCTTGGAATTTGACGTTCCAAGACTGTGTTTATTCGATGCCTGTTAAGAACAACCAGGTAGATTACAATACATATTGTGTGGTTGGTGTTCAGCTGAGATCCGTAGCAGATGTCCTCCTACTCCAGGAAGCCATCAGTGCCTATCGCCGGAGATGGGGCAGCTGCGGCTCATTGTTGTATCTAGTGCTGAGGAGAAAAATAAGAAAAACCCGCAGCCAAGCGCACGCCCCGGCGGGGGCACAAAGGGCCGGGGCTCCGTGCCTTCGTCCGTCCCGGGAACCGCCCAACCCCGCCCTGTCCTGCACGGCCCCGGCCCCGGCCCGAGCTCCCTCTCCGGCGGCGGGCGGCCCCAGCCCCGCTCTCGGCCCCGCCGGGCGGTGCTGAGGTTAAGGCGCCGAAGGGGTTAAGCCGCTCCCGCCCGCGCGTCCCGCCGGGCCCGCGCTGACCTTCACGGGCCGCGCCGGGCATGCGCGCGCCCGGCGCGGGGCCGCGCTCCGCTGGCCGCGGTCCGGCTCGCCCGGCCCGACCCGACCCGGCTCGGGGCCAGCGGCACGGCCCGGCCCCCGCCCGCCCGCCCGCGGGGCGCGCCCGGGACCGCGGCCGGCGCACGCCCTGCCCGTGCCGGGCGCGCCGTTGCCATTCGGTGCCGATGGTGCTGGCGGCGGGAGCGCGGGGGGACGCGAGGGGGACCGCGCCGCCGCGCCGAGCTCGGAGCCGCCGCCGCCCCTTCCCGCGGCCGGGCGGGCGGGGCCGTCACGGCGCTGCCGGCCCGGAGCCGCTGCGGCCCCGCCGTGGTGCCATTTCGCGCGGTGAGGGTCCGCACGGCACCCCACGAGCAGGGGAACAGCCGCATCCGCACAGGCCCGGGCCGGTGACCCGCCCGCCCGGACCACCGGCCAGTGCGGCCTGTGAGGACAATGCACGGCGTCTGCCGGGAGCAGGGAGGGGGCTCACACGATGGGAGCCAGCATTTATGTGTGAGTCTGGGATCTGAAAAACATAGCCGATGCCGGCCTGACACTGCCTTGCCAGCCGTGCTGGCGTGTAGCATCAGAGTCGTTTAGGTTGGAAAAAAACCCTTCAGATGAGTTAATCCAACATTACTACGTCCACCAGACACATAGCAATTGGTTCCAGATTACACGTGCCTTTAGTTCAGCTAGAACTGCAAGAATAGTTGTAGCACTGAATAAGGCCATGTTACTTTGCTTAGCATGTTCCTTCTGAGGGGCTGAGAGGGGGAACAGTGCCCACCCTCCCAGAATTTTTGTGATTCCTACGGGTGTTGCCACAGAGTAGCACTTGGATTGGGGTGACCCTAAAAATCAATGGAGCTCGCTGTCTCCATCCCCATGTGCAGAAGGCCATATGATCTTCATGGCTTGCACTTCACTGCTGGACAATGCAGTGTCTTTTCTGTGCTTGTTTTTATTACTGGCTGAGGGCAGAATTTTATTTATTTGTTTCAGATACGACTCTCTTCTGTTTGCAGTCTTGCCAGAAAAGTCACAGCCCCCAGACAAGAGTTTCAAGCAGAGGAAGAGAATAAACCCCTCTTGTAACCTGGCAACGTGTCGCCCGTTGCTGTGCTAGGCAGGCCGCGGAGCATCGGCCCCTGCGAGCCGTGGGCACGGGGAGCTGTGAGAGCTGTCGGGAGGCAGAGCGGTGCCCCAGGCCACCACTGCGGGCTCGGCCATCATGGAGGAGCTGCGCTCTGCTCATGGAATGGCCGCCGTGCCGCCAGCGCCGCGCTCTGCCCCGGCCCTCCAGGGCCGCACGGGGGCCGTCTGCTGCTCTCTTCCCCCTTCCCCGGGGTGGCCCGTGGGCTCCGTTCCTAGCAGCTTCCTGGGATGCCACACGCTGTTGTGCAGGGCTTTGTGTGACAATCGGTGAGCTGCTCATGTCTCACGGCAGCTGTGGTGTTAATAGTTTGTCCGTGCCTGTCAGTCACCTGGGGTCTCTCATGGATCTGTCGCAGTGGTACCAGGGCATCCCGAGGGCGGTCACTGGAGAGCGGCGGTGGGCGCGGGAGCGTGGAGGCGAGTCGGGAGCTGTGCCGCCATGCTGCCCCCTGCCCCCTCCCTCCGCCGCTCTCACACTCTTTCTTTCCCCTCGCTCCCACATGCTGTCCCTCCCTGTTCCCAGCTCCTGCCTCCCGCTGCTTCTCTCTCTTGTCCAGAGGGGTTAGTTCTCGTCTCTCATGCTGGAAATGCTGCCAGCAAATGTTTCTGTGTGCTGCCTGCCAGGTCCCTGGGGAAAGGGCCTGGAAATGCAGTGCGGGAGGAGCAGTGGGAGCAAGGGAAAACCATTGTTTCTCACTGCTCGCCTGCTGCATTTTCTAGTGGGAAAACATCTCTGTGAGGTGCTGAGCTCTGTCACTGCTGGAGTTGCCCCCTCCCCCTTCCTCTTGCCCCAGAATTTCCTATCCCCAGTGCAGAGGAGGAGAGGCTGCAGCACCACCATGGAAAAGCTGAGATGTGTTTTCAATTTGCCTCCTGCTTATCTCTGCTGTTTGGACAGAGAGGTTTAAAAAGCTGGATTTTCTGTCCCTGCAGAGTAAACAGACAGAGCCCGGCAGCACAAACTATTTCTGGCTTATCAGTGGAGGAATGCAGCAGCTGAGGCTGAGTGCGAGTGGGCCGTCAGGAAGGCCCTGAAGGGGCCCCCTCCCCACTCCGCGCTATTAGAAGTGTGAGAGCCCAGCAGGACTCAGAGGGGAGAGTTGGAGAAAAAGGCAGAAAAGGGAAAGAAAGAGGAAGAGAGAGAGTGAGAGAGGCTGAGCAGACCCTGATGGCTACAGACGAAGTTACAGGAGGGGCTCGCAAAGCTACGAAAAGCAAACTTTTTGAGTTTCTGGTCCATGGGGTGGTGAGTCGGGAAAGTTAGTGAGCTGGCTGGCTCTGAATAGAGGGATGAGTGGAAACTGGAGGCTCTGTGCTGGGCTGGATCGGCTCCTGCTGTGTGCTCCTGGGGCGCTGGTAGCTGCCTCGCCAGGAGAACACTGGGGGTCTGTGGAGCCCCCGGCATAGGCACTGATTCATTGATAATATAGGCTTGTGTCTGGGGGGATGTGTGCTGTGCTTTTTGCTGTGATTCTCCATGAATGGCGAATAGCATGCTTTTAAGTCTGATCATGGTGCAGAATCTGCACTGGATCTAACCCAAATGGGCTTGTAGGACACTTTGTTCTGTAATCAAACTTGTGTTTTGAAAAACAATTCTGATGAAAGCCTGATGAAGCCTTGTGGTACTGCCTCTGGTTCTTGTCTCCAATCTTGGCTCGTATGTATCTCCTCTGGCTACTTAACAGGTGACTTTCAGGGGCTTGAAGAGATTAGCTCTGCAGATCTGTAACAGTCTATGGGAACTCACCCACGAGAGAATTTCAGGGTGCCATGCTTAATTAAAGCAATCCTTCATGTCTTTAAAAATGTTCCAGTTTATGTTTAAGAATCAGGTCTTCGATCTCCATTTAAGGGGAAATGCTAACCCTGTTTTGCTGCCATTGGAAACAGTGTTCTTTAAATGACTCTTGTGTTTGAGAGCAGTCACCATTTATAACATTTGGATTTTTGGTATTGATACACATTTAACAAATAAGGCTGTTAAAGAGCCCCAAGGAATGCAGATATTGTTTGGATACTGATAGTCCCCCGTGTTTCTCTTTTGAGGAATCTGGCACCTCCTGTGACACCTTTTTGAAGGCATCAGGTGGGGGGGCTCTTGTGCAGAGATCATAGAAGTCTGTGGTGCTCACGGCAGGCTCCCGAGTTGTCTCCGTGATTCAGGCTTACTCCAGCTGTGCGGGATCTTGCGCATGTCCTGCAGATCCTGGATATGGTGGGACTTGAAAGGCTAAGAACTTTGAGGTGGCATTCTGTGTTGGCGAGAGCCGTGGAGAGGTGATGTGGTGCCGGTGCACAGGACAGCCTGGTGGCTCTTCGGGGCTGATGGAGGGCAGGTGGGAGCAGTGGTTTTGCCGGGACATGTGGGTTCATCAGGGTGGTCTGGATCAGGATGGCTGTATCCGGGCAGAACCATAGGAAAGTTGTGAGTGTGGCAGATGGGATGGCTTTGCCTTTTCCAAAGTTTCTCTTGACATTTGCCCACCAGTGATCTTGTTTAGTGTCAAGAAGAGCAGCAAAAATAGTTATGTGAATCTGCTTATTCCACATCTAGCTGGGCTTCATGTGAAAGCAGCACGGAGGCCTCTTAAGCCTGGGAAATTTTAATTCATAACAGAATGAATATAGCAGAACTCATTTCCATTACTTATTTGGATGCCAGGAAAGTCTGCCTTTTCTGCCATGGGAGTTTTGTTGCTAGTGGCATCTTACTTGAACGTATGTGTTAGCCTGGAATATCTGCATGTGTTTGTCATCTTCCTGCTCCTTGTTGCTGAGGCTTCTTGGCTGTTATTCTGGGGCTTGAACATCTCTTGTATCACCCTCTCTTCCATTAGCATCTCCCTTAATTCTGCTTTGTTGCCTGGTTTATTCTTTTCTTTAGTTTCTTCCTGATCTCAGGTTCATTTTGATCATAGCACGGGTTGGGGTACTCACTCTTCCATTATTTAAAAAAGATGAAAAAAACTATAACTTCATTTTATCTCTTCAGGCCTTGTATCCTACCAAATTAGAGAATGTGCCATGCCAGCCAGTACCTTGAGTTTACATAGTGCTGGCTCCTGCATTTAATTACCACCCAAAGTGTGTCAACATCTGAATTAATTCCTTGAAAAATCAAGTTACATAGCAAACTTTAGTGGAATTCCTTGGAGTCAGATTCTGCTCTAATTTCAGGGACCAGTCTTCTCTTCAAATGACTTACTTTTATTCTGTCTATGATAACATTATTTAATTTGGTTATTGAAAATTATTTTCTTTACCCCCCTCAAAAAATCTGGAGAAGCAAATAATGGTAGAATGTTGAGAGAAATATTTTTTTGCTCTGTGGGCACTTAAATGAACAGGGTAATTCTGCAGCATTTCCTAAGGGCAGTCAGCTTCTGGATTCACTTGATCTTTCTGAAAACATATGTTCCTTTGGTAAGGTCACTTTACCCTTTGCTCTTGTGCACCTGATCCTGCCTTTGTTCTTTTCCATATTGCCAGCTTAGAAGATGTCTTCTTCCTTGTTTGTCCCAGGCAAATAGGATCCCCCTGAACGGTGAAATCTCTTAACAGTTAAAAATCTCAAGTTGGATGCTTCATTCTCCTCTTGCTTGAGTCATTGATAGTTTGTTACACCTCTAGTTAGCACTTGGGCTCTTAAAAAGGTTAAATTTTCTTTCAGTTATTTATTTTTACAGTGCTTTAAAATGTTTTTTACTCCTATTTCATTGCTTTGCACATTGTTTTTGTGGGGAGAGATTTTTTTTTCCCCAAAGGCTTCATCCTGTATTTTGTTCTTTTTTTCCTTCTCTATTTCTAGCATTTTTATGGATAAATATGGCTTTAATCACCTCATTTATGTTGATTTATCTCTTTATTGATGTGTTTTCTGCTATCCAGTAGTACCTTTCAGGCAGTCTTTATGACATATCTCTAGATGTCCAGCTGTTGCCTTATATTTTGTTGACCAAGTTATGAATTTTTCTGCCAGCCGTTCCTTTCCTCAGTTTCCTCTATCCCCTAGGCCCTACCATAGGCCTCACTGCTGGCTGAATCCCTTCAATGGATCCTACCTTTGTCTCCCTCCTACCCCCATCTTTTTTTGTTTCTTTCTTTTGGTTTTTTTTCTTACTCAAACAGGTATCTGCCCGTTTAGCCCTGGGAAGGTCCGCGGTGCAGGTCTTGTCAAAGCTCTTGTCCAGACATCTGTGCTCTTATGACTCGATTGCAGCCCCCTTCCCTGAGTGCCCTGTGCTGGTGACCTTGCCTGTGTCATCTGCACACAAGACCTGCTGAGAGGTTCGTTTTCTTGTCCTGTTGTTATGACCTTTTTAATCTGCTTCTGTGTCCTTTTTCGGTTCCCACTTTATCTTCCTTCCAAAGCCAATCTTCTTGCCTTTTATTCACCAGATACCCCTGTAAAGGTCTATGTCCCTCTCTTAACTACCGAGTCATAGCTGTATTTACAATGTACTTGCTGTCAGTTCAAATCACCTTCTTTTTCCCATAGTCATCTTGGTCTTTGTCCTCTGTGCTATGCTTAGGAAGCTCTCCGTGGTAATATAAGTCCTCGTCCATATTTTTTTCTCTAATAGGTGTTATTTTATGGTTCCTGCTAATCTCTACAGTTTAGTATTAGTTACACACCAAGATTGCTAATGCATACAAATCTGTATATAACTGATGTGACTTCTTTGCTTATCCTCAGTCCTCTTGTTGTTTGCTTACCTACCTCTCAAATCTGGTCATAGAATTTCATGGTAAATACAGAAACTATCTTAAATGAAATGGCATTTAATACAGCGAAAGAAGGTTCTCAGAGCATACCAGCATGTAAACAAATATTTAATATAGTGATAAATAACTTCTTGCCAGTGTTAGAACAGACAATATGACAGGTCTGATGCCCCAAAGATAGGTATGGAATGTCTAATAGATTTATCAGTGATTTGGAAAAGGGGATGAGCGATGAATTTCATAAACAAATTTTGCATCTTCTGATATGTTGCTGGGTTTAGATCAACTGTCACCATTCAGGAGGAAGGCTTGGATGTCCTGTGATCTGCCTTAGTGTGTAGCTAATAGGAAGTCAAGTAAACTGTTAGCCTAATTGGGAAGTGGGGCAGGGAATAATGCAAAAGCAATTGTAAATCCGTGGCGTATACTTACAGGAATGTTTTTCTGATTTTGGTAATCTGTATGACTAACAAGCCAAAAGAATGGGAACTTGGAGGGCAGTAGTAGTGGGAGGCCTCTGAAGACTTCATCAATAAGAGAATAGGATTTTTTTGTTTTATTTGTAGTATCTAAGCATAGAAACTGATTATGAAGGTTGTAAAATCTCTGTCACTGGAGATTCTTAGGCACTGGTTAAAGAAGTAAACATCTTTCAAAGAGGATGGAGATACTGGTGATATTTCTTTGAGACAAGGAAGGGCTGGATGACATCAAGGACTTGTAGTTCAGTATATTATAAAAATTATGTTTGTTTTATTAGAATGGGAAGAACTAAAGATATTTTCCCCAAATTGAATGGTGATCTGTTTTAAGTGGGTAAAAGTGACTATTTCTTCCAGCCAGTCACAGATTTGTAGAGATCACTACTGGAAGTAGTGAGGTGAGGAGAGTATGGTGAGGTTGGAAGAAAAGTAAAGCTTTGCTAATGAAAAATATCCCACTAATTTTTATACTGTCATGGATATCGATACTGTCTTGTCAGAGCATAAGTCAGCTGACACTAGAATAACTAGACAAGAATGTCGTGAACTGTTGGTTTTGGACAGTTTGTTCCACTTCCCTACCACAGGGTGGTTCTCTCTGTGAGGGCATCCTCTGGGAATGGGGCCTTGAGCAGAGGCACTGGTTTGCCGTGTTGGGGTAAACAAGGAGATGTTTGGGGAGTGTAGGGCAGCCTGGAGAAATCAAGGGACCTTACTGCAGGCAAGCAGTTTGATTGGGAAGGTACTTGCAGGGCACTGTTAGAGTGAAAACCTTGTACAACCTTTAACTGTGTGAGCAAGCTGCTGGTAGAGACTGAAGGTTTGTCCTTTCCTAGCCCTGGACTGATTGCAGGCTGACAAATAGAGAAAAGTTCACATATAATTAAGAAAAGAAAATTGTATTAATTCTAGCCAAGGCTTTAATAGAGATCAGTGTGATTTTGTGCAATATGGGCTTGTTAAACAAATTTGAGTTGCTGATTAAAAGAACTTGTATTTGCTGATGAATGTAGGTGCACAGATGTAATTGATCTGTGGGATGTGTGAATTGCACTTCTCTTTTTTTAAAAAATAAATACTGTAGGAATAAAAAACCAGTCACACTGGATCATTTAGCTCAGTGTGCCTGGTTGCAGGGAGCATGGAAGGCTGCATGGAAGTACAGGAGCAAGGCAAAACCTCAGTGATTCTTCATACAAATACTCCATGATTTGCAGCTCAGGAGCTTTCTGACCCAAAGCTGCCCTCTGTGTAGTGCCTTTATATGGATTTTATTTATGGACATTAGTCCAATGACGTCTTCCTTAACCCATATAAACTTTTAGCATTCAGTGTTTTGTGTCAGGAATTTTTTAGTTTTGCAGCTTATCTTACATAAGGAATTACCTGATCCTGCCAACTGTTGTCTGATTCTTGTAAGGGAAGAGACAATGAGGTCTTGATCAGCCTCTCCTCTCTCAATGCTCCTGTCTCACAATGCTGCAGAGCTCTGTTGTTCCTCTCCCTCCCAAAGCCATCCTTTTCACAGAGCCAAGAGGCACATTCTTGTGGTTCCCTTCCATACGTTAGATCACAGCAATGATGTGATCAGGTCTATTAAAGCTGGTGGAACTCAAAGCTGATCTATAGGGTTTGTTCCGAAGAGTGTGGTTTTTTTCTTGGTTGCATCCAAATGTTCCACTTGAGGTTGGTGGCTGATTTCTCTGAGCTGTGAAGAGACACTCATGAATTAGAAGGATGGTCCCTGACATTTGTCTTGCGTTACAATTCACAGTTCTGTAAATGGGATGTTTTCTAAGTTAAAGACTTTTGGATTGTCGTAAACATTATATAAAAAGGGGTGGAACCTGGAACACCTGGACTTCTAGGTTGTGAGAGCTTTTGGAAAATGGAGAAAGGTGAATATGGCAGAGAAACAAGAATTGCAGTACTGAATCTCTAAAAGATTCATAGACATTAAAGAAAAAGGAACTTATGAGGTAGCATCTGTAGTTACAGGGGAGGAGAGAAGCCTTGTACAACTTTTATTTCTTGTACTTCTAAGAGTCCATTTTGAAATAACACATCAAATTGGGAAACAATTTGTGCAGCCAGAAACCTGTTGCCATCAGACAATAACAGTCTAGTTTAAATTTCTTAAGGGTTCCACGTACTTCTAGTGACCCATTCTTGCCTCCAGATAGCATCTGATGTCTCCTCCTGCTTATGTTTATGCCTTCTAGAAGTCACAGAATGATAGAATGGTTTGGGTTGGAAGGGCCCTTAAAGCTCACCCAGTGCCACCCCCTGCCATGGGCAGGGACACCTTCCACTAGCTCAGGTTGCTCCAAGCCCCATCCAGCCTGGCCTTGGACACTTCCAGGGATGGGGCAACCAGAGCTTCTCGGGGCAACCTGTGCCAGGGCCTCTCTACCCTCTCAGGGAAGAATTCTTTCCCAATATCCCATCTAACCCTGCCCTCTGGCAGTGGGAAGCCATTTCCCACTTGTCCTGTCACTCATGCCCTTGTAAGTAGTCTCTCTCCATGTTTATTGTAGGCTCCCTTTGGTAGCTACTGTAACACCTTGACAAGGTCTGTTGTCTAGCCAAGGTAGCTTCTATTTTTAGTTAAAAAATATGCTGTTTGAATACTTGGTGGTGATTGTTCTCAAGATCTGTCAGTGTCTCTTTAACAAGAATCCAGAAGCTGTTCACCACGAGCCATCAGAGCCTGCAGTGTGGAGCCAAGGTGGATGGAGCCTGTCAGGACAGGACATTGCTGTAGGTGTAGCTCAGCACTCCACTGCAATGCAGCGACTCCCCACTCTGTTCAATCCCTTTCTGAGGATTTTGTAGGTGTTTTTGATTTTCTTTTCTTGATTCTTTCTGTCCAGGGCAGTGTTTGTGCAGAGTAGTACCTGTAAATGGAATCAATGTAGGTAAAAAGGAAATAGGTCTATGGGTAAGAATAGAGATGTGCTGGGGAGAGGAGTCTAGGGTAGATGATTTCCCAGGAAGGAGGATGTGTCAGTGCTGTTTGACACTGCAGCCTTCCCCGTGGATGCTACTTGACTAGGACAGATTCCATCCCTCTGAGGAAGAGGGGAGAAACAGATCCTAACCCATAGACAAATGCACCTCTAAGATCTCTTTCAAAAACCGTAATGATATTGGAATACTCTTTAGTATCAAGACTTCCTTTTTTTTAATGTCAGTATTGTAAAAAATATGACATATTGTCCATCACTATCTTGACTTGCACATGCATTTGAGAGCAAAATAAGCTTTTGGATAAGGTAAGGTACTGCTTCTATGTTCTTCTTTTGTAAGAGTTTAGAGAGAGAAAGCATTTCTGTATCTTGAGAGTCTGGTGGGCTTGCAGCAGGGAGGTGGTGTAGTGAGTAATGCTTTATCTCTGGGTGATATCGGAGATAGGAACATGAGAACAGAGGGGAAGAAATGAGGCAGTGGAGGGATGAGATCAAACGTGCTTTTGCTAGAGCTGTCTCCTTGTTCTCATGTTTGTCTTTTCTCTACATTTCTCTATTTTGATGCTTTACAAAGGGAACTGAAGAAAGTTCAAAGACATCAGACCAAGATTGAGAGTAGATTTGGCTTTCTGACTTGGTTCTCCAAGGCTTAAGATATCCTTTAGAGCAGCAGCAAAGTGGGCCTGCAGTTTGATCCGTGTGGCCAGTCAGTGTCCGTGAGATGGCTGTGCTCAGGATCCGGGCTCTTCTGAAAGACTGTCAGTGGTCCCTGGCTGACTGACGGGCAGCAGCCAGCCCAGTGGTCTGCCCTTTGCTGGAAGAAGGCCACAATGTGTGGCTTGACAGATGACAGAGGGATCTTAAATGCAGACTCAAGAGAGAAGCATTTTCTGGACCATTTCTGTCTGCTGACTCTCCCTGGGTCAGAGGGTGGGGGCGAGTACGTGGGAACGGAGAGCACTGTTCCCTTCCAGCCGCTCTCAGAGCTCCTTGCTCATGGCAGAAGGCGTTTCCAGCTTTGCTCAAAGCTGCATTTTTGCCTATTTGCTGCCTGCTGCTCTCTCCATGGCCACACCCACCACTGGTTTCTTACATGCACACTTGCTGAATTCACCTGAACTCACCTTCCTGCACTGGTCACTCTCATGCCTCAGCCTTGCTTCTCTGTCTGTACCAGTTATAGCCCATATTGGTTCTTTGCTGGTCATGCATTCCCCTCCTTTCTCTGGTTTCCTTTGTAGATACAAGCACAAGGAGGGTCCAAGATGTGATCAGGGATGGCACTGAACTGGAGCTACAGTGGATTTGGGTGGTTAATAGGAGATATAGGTCCAAATTATATTTAAAATTATGTTTTGTTATAATATATTTAATAATTAAATATTTAGAAATTGTAAAAAGGATGAGATAAAGATGAAATAAACTTTTTATTATTATTATTTAACTTATCAACTGTGCACAAACCGTTTTCTTGGTTTATAATGAAAGCCACCTCCAGTGGCTCGCATACCCTCAGGGGTGCAGGCACCCCCCTTTAGAGACCACTAGTATACTTCTCCCAGGTACTTTCTCAGTCTGTAACTGTTGCGCCAGGTATGTCTTCCATGCTGTTAGCACCCCTTTGGAAGGGGGTTCCACAGCCTGATAGCCACAGTGGGGCAAACTCACCCCTTCGGTGGTCTGAGAGCCTGACCCCTCTGCTGGTGGCCGGGGTTCACTGATCTGGCAAGGGCAGTGAACAGTCAATCCCCAGCTGCCCTCTCCAGGCCACACCTGATTCTGCAGAGCTCTGGCAAATGCCCCCTTAGATCGCCTTGGATCACCTCTTTCCAGATGGAAAATATATTTACTGTTACTTTTACTTTACTTCCATGGATGCAGTTCCATACATTAAGAATTTATGTGCCGTTCCTTATCCTTATTTGAGCTCTGCTCTGCCATCACTGAGCTGCAGGAGCCAGAACTGCACACAGCCTTCACACGTGGGCACACCATGGGCAGTGGCACACTGATACTTTCTGTTCCCCCCATTCTCATTTCTTTTGTTTAATGGCTTTTTTTGACCTCTAGTAAGCAGTGAACTGATATTTTTTTTCTGGAAGTGTCTGTTTAAACAAGATCTTGCTTCTGCTGGGCAGCAGTCAGCTCAGGGCCCATTGCTTTCTGTGTGATACTTGGATTGTTTTTTCCCCATTCACTTCAATATGTATTGAAATACATTTGCATCTTCCTTTTAAGTGTTAAATCTGGCCCATAAAGTCCTTCTTTGAAGCTGGCCTTTGTCCCTATTAGTGTGAATAACTTAGCTTTACCAACAAACTTTTTCACTTCCTTGCTTTTTTTCTTGCCTTTCTTTTGGTTTGTTTTTTTTTTTTCTCCAGGTTGTTAAGAATATGCTGAAAAGCAGGAGGCCCAGCAAAATTTTGTGTGTGCCTTCATTTTCAGAACCAATTACTTTTACTTTAAACAATTATTTATCCATAATGGATTCCATTGCCTTTTGATTTCCTTAAAAGACTTTGTGGACGGACTTGACTTTCAAAGGCCTTTTGTGTATGGTTATTTTTATTCACATCCTGGTTCAGATGCCTAGAGAGTGTGTGTGTGTCTGTATTTTTGCATATACATAGACATATAATAAACATCTTGGTAATTCTTAGTATGAAACTAAGCTCTTCTCTCTGTTTTGAATTGCATTTTAGAGGTGGTAATTGTTTTACTGATGTTTTTCCTTGATGACTATAAACTTGTAGGATTTAGAATTGGGTTTACTGTGTGTCTTGTGCAACGTTAAGCTTGTGATTTGACCCAAAGTGTCTCTCCAGAGCACGCTGAAGTCAACATAAATGTCAGGGTTTTAGAATGCCTACAGGGCCTGCTGACAAACTACCACATCCATTCCATTGTTTTCCTTATTTCAAAGGCTTGATCAGAGACGTGACCTTTTTTAAAGGATTTGTGTCACGTTATGAACTTACGCTGCTCTCCATTGTTGGTGAAGGAGAAAGCTCTTAATGGAAAATGTTTATCGCTGTGTTTCTGTGTTTTGCCTGTGCTGGCTCCTGTCTCCAGCTGCTCAGAGCCGCCTGCTCGGCAGTGCGGAGCCTGCAGTGGGAGCTGAGCAGCTCTGAGCAGCATACGAGCTGCACCACTTTGGGCTGCGCGTCGCTGCCATGGGGCGTTTCCTTTGGGCTGGAAGTAGAGCTTTCAGCTGTAGCGTGGCCTGGATATGTTACTGAACACTGAGTGTTTTCCCAAGCCTAGTATTTTTCATCCCTGTTTCCTGTCTACTTTATCCCTGAATGCCTCTTTATGACGTCCAGGAAACACCAGTCACAGAGCTCATGTGCTTTGTGTTGCTGCTTAGCGCTTGTCAGGACGATCAAAATGGGGAACCTGCTGGAGCCAGTGTCTCATGATGTACAAATGTCCTGGCAGCTGGAGAAACAGGGACTAAAGTGGCTCTTCTTTCTGTTTCGCTTTTCCTCCAGCGCCCTGGGATGCCATCAGGAGCTCGAATGCCCCATCAGGGGGCTCCCATGGGTCCTCCAGGCCCCCCGTACGTCGGAAGCCCCTCCGTGCGACCTGGGATGCCCCAGACTGTGATGGAAACAACAAGAAAACGCACTGCACCACAGCAGGTCCAGCAGCAGCAGGTGCAGCAGCAGGTGCAGCAGCAGCAGCAAGCCACCCAGAACCGAGCTAGGAGGTGAGTGCTCCGGGAGGAAAACATGGGAGGACAATCTGAGGAAGAAAAAGCGGTATCTTTTTAGAAGTAGGTAAGACCTTTAAGATCAAATGAGACAGAGTAGAAGATATACGTATTGTCAGGTTTTTAAAGCAGGAAAAACATTGGCAGATTTTACTTTTTACTTTGTTTGTGAATGGTCTTGAACAAACTGACCTTCACTAATGTCTTATTTTGCAGTTACACTGCTTTTACCTTGCAGGTTTGTCGGGCCATGAATCATTCGAGTATATTTAACCTTAGAGTTAACGAACAGTTCTCTTCTAATATAGTACAATTATTGTATTATTTGTTACCTGTTCTGTATTGTTGCTCTGATTCTGACTGGCTAACAGAATAGTTTGTAAATGAGACAAGTGGAAAGAATTTTGGTTGGTCATGTGAATACGAGTACTATGGTCACTCAGGAGAGTGGCCATAAAACTTGCAGTTGTCCCAGACATTTGTACATATAAAGTAAAGAAATATGCACAGGAAGTAATTTCATAGAATTAGAGGGATTTTTATAAGGAGTTGTCTTCTTTAAATATGCTTGCTTTGTATGTTGTTGAGTGCATTCTCTCTTAAATAAGTTAGCTAATTTCTTTTTGCAACTTATTAGACCTTAACAGTCTGGAGTATTATTGAGTGTGGTCCAAACACATTCAGTTACCTAGGTGGGCTGCCTTTTGCAAAATCATTATAGGTGTATGTACAGCTTCAGACAGTGGTCTGGTAGTGTCATGGAATCCAGTTGTAGGTAAAACGACTCTCTAAGCTCAGTGCTTCAGGAGCCCTGCTCTGTCGAGGTTATATGCCTTGGATCAGCAAGCCAGACTTGGGCATACTTGTATCTGGGATGCATCTGGAAAGGACACCAATCTTGAGAGTATTAATACATTATGGTTGAAAAAGATTGAACACAGAAGGATGTGTGTGAGTGCAGCATATGAGCACAAGCGATGGATGTGTGTCTTGGAGGCCTTGCCCAGCACCAGCCAAAATGCATATTCCACAGCACCTCCCAGGATACTGTCCAGGAAACTGCAGAAAATAATGCCCAGCCTTCAGGCACACAGGGTGGATATAAAGTGAAAAATTGCCCCTGCTGGTTAATTAAGGTAAACTTTATCACTAATTAGTTTCCAGGGAGCATTGAAGGACAGTATTTTCTAAAAGTTAATGGCCTAACTCACAGAAGAAAGCAGTTCCCCTCCCCAGTTCTTAACTGCAGTGCTTCTGATTTAGGACCCAGCAGTGATCTCTACTGCCTTGAGCTCAGCTCACACCAATGCTCCCTGGGTACTCAGGAGCATTGTTCCTTCTGCCATGCCTTCCCTCCAGATAACGTGTTGAATGTTTTCCCTTTGTTTGTTTCCACCTCCCTGTCATTTCTCATTCTGTTTTTTCAGGCACACTTTTCTGGCACCTTGTGTCCAATTCTGGGAGTAATTGAGTTCTATGTCTTCTAGCATGAATGGGCCAAGAAGGTTGTACTTGTCCTTTCTTGGCAGGTTTGATGGAGGCAAAAATCTCATTTCTGTAACAGACTCTTGAAGAAATGGTTGAGCCCCAAGTTGTTTGGGGATGTTGGTTTGTTACTTGCTTTTTAACTGCAAGCCTGTGGGGTTTTGCAGGTTGTTGCATGTCCCGCTCCCTTTGGGAGGCTGGGACTTGCTCATCCTTTACTTCCAGATTCTGTGAAGTGTTTCAGTGCAGATTTGATTTTGTGGGCTGTGAAAGGTGTTGGAGGTTCACACCGAGTAACATTCCAGTCCCATTATTCCTACACTTTTAAAAAGGGACATTGTTCACCTATTAAGTTGGATGTAACTGTATAGATGAATTTTCTACCCCCAAGGAAGGATATATTTGAACCTCCAGGCACAAAGAGTTCCTCAGCCTTGGCTTATATGGGGATGGGGAAGACTCTAAGAATCTGGTATTTCAGGCCAGGCTTATTATTAACAAACATAGGAAGAGAGTATGTCACACCAGTGTGTGGAGAAAACTTTTATGTGGACATGGCTGATGACTGGCTTCCTGTATGAAGACAGCAGGTGCTTTGCTTTCTCTCATTTGTCTATCATAGATGGAGTGGTTCATCTCCTGCTTAAGATAAAGGCTTCACAAATTACAGAGGTGAAGAATAAGGCCTGAATTCCCTCTTGGCCCTGTTAGAGAAAGCTGGGTGACAGGTTTGGTGGCCACAAATGGGTCTTAGAATCTGAAGAATTCAAAAGACAGTGTATTTGACAATCTTCGCTACAGTATCATTTCTCCTGTATGTACAGGAGCACAAGTGTATTTTTCAAAGCATAGATATGGAAATGTGCCTATGTATGGGTATGGAAACAGTGTGTATATACACTGCAGGCACACATACATCTTCCCTCATGTGCGTTCATAAAGATGAACAAATATGGAAACATCAGGCCTCTTACCTTTGCACGTCACTTGTGCAGATCGTTACAGTCAAACAGGTGTAAGTACATAGGGAAGTGTGTGCATGTGTGTGTTTTCATACATCATATGAAATGCACACATATATGTGTGTTTGCCTCAGCACTCGATTTTGGGCATGCTTGAACAAATGTGTGTGGTCTGTTTGAACAAGTTCATGTGCTGTTTGCAGGCACTCAGCCAGATGTGCACACGCACAGGGGTGTCTGTGCACACCACACGAGACTGTCCTGCACACTCATCTGTACCCAGAGGCAGCGTGTGCACATGCACTTGCATACGTTGCCACCCTGCACTACAGAAGGTGCTGTGATCAAAGAACTTGCAGACTTCTTTCCAGGATGCATAACAGACAGCCCTGATTTGTTCTTAGCTAACTGCCTCCCCAGGCTGCTGAGAGAAGGGGTCTGAGGTCCTGGGCATGGGTGAGGCCCTTTTGCTGATGCATGCACAGCTGTGCACCAGCATGTGGAGATGTCAGGATAATTTAGCAGGTGGCCTCGTTACTCCTAGATCTGTCACCATGGTAACGTGTTTTTTTCTTTAAAAAATGTACAGTGCCAAGAGGAGGAAGATGGCTGACAAAATTCTCCCTCAGAGGGTGAGTCGCTTTCATTTCCTATTCCCTTCACAATCAGTTCAGCATCTTAGTGTAATTAGAGGGATTTTAGAAAATTCTTTCACTTTTTGTTTAAAAATCTAATTAAAAAGTAAGTAGGCAGTGAAAGTCTGGAGAGCCAGGCTGGGGCTGGGCTGGGGGCTGGGAGCGTGGAGCAGCCTGGCCTGCACGGCCTCGCGCCTGGGTTGGCCGAGCCAGCACTGCCGCTTGCTGGAGGGACTGCGGTGCTGGGCCACCAGGCAATGCCTGCGCCGGGGCCCTCAGGTCTCCACCGTGCTTTTGATCCATTTTTGGGGCTGCCCAAAACATGGTCCAGAGCACAGCTGTGCCCGAGGGGGCAGGCTCGGCCTCAGATCTCTGGCCCAGTAGAGCTGCCAGGTTGTGATTTTTGTGGTTGTGTCCCAGTAGGACTGAAGCGCACCCGTGCAAACAACAAAGTTCAGGGGTCTGTATTGTCTGGAGAGTTACTAATTCTCTTATCTCTGGGGATATGTCTAGCTTTTGGTGTCTGCCTATGCTTGATCCTCAATGCTTAAATCTTCTAATTCCTTTCTAAACACTGAGATTTCTCTCTGCTCCCCTTCTCTTTCATTATTCCCAGACTTTTCCTTTCCTTTACCCTCTTCAGTACGGTTCCCCAAGAACCTGCTTGGTCCCAAAAGGCGAGCTTCCTTAGGCTTCAAAACACACACCCTTGTCACATCCTAGTCCCAGTTTCTTTGGCTGCTGGTGCTGTTTCTGGGCTCAGAATCCCTTGGACAGGTGTGCCCTTTTACTCCACATCTTTTTCAAGCTTACCTCTTCACTGCTCATGTGAGCCCAAACTTACTGACAGGCTCCAGAGTCTCTTCTGTTACTGTTTCATAGGTGCCTTCTACCAGCCACCAGAGGAGGTGAGCCCACTTTGGTACTATTGGTGTCATGTTATTACTTCTTCTCTTGTCATTCCTGCCATCATCTGAAAGCAAAGCCTCTCATAGATCAGCCATGAGATCTCTCATACTGCAGGCTTGAAAGGACGAAGCTACCATTAAACCCAGACCTTTGAACTGCTTGCAGCCTCCCTGGTATTTGATGTTGAAGCCTCATTTCTGCTCTGCTGGGGGTCTGTACTTTCTTATAATGAAAGCTAAGTGTCTTGTACTGTCGGTTTTGTCTGTCCCACACAAACTGTTTTCACAGACAATGATACATGCTGGATGGTGAGGCTGTCCCTGGAAATATATATCCATTTCAAGGCACTTTTTATTTTATTGTTTTGAATTTTTTGGTTGGCTGGTTGTGGAGGTGTTTTATTTTGTTTGGTTGGTTTTTTGTCTGGCACCTTTATAAGATGGTCTCATAACAGAGGTAACCAAACTTTTTTGGCAACAGAAGACCAGTGCCTGTATTTGTCAAGTCCATAATAATTCTTTCATAGGTAGAGCCTTATTTTAGTATGTCAGAAATCTCTACAGGTGCTTTCAGAACCAAGCTGTCACCAAGTCTTCTTGCCTCTCAGTACCTTTGTTGGTGTCAGCTAATAGTTTTAACTGATGGAGTGATAAGGCAACACAGATTGCTAGAGGTCTGTCTGCAGTGGGGTTCTTATCAGTGCAGCTGCAGTGCTGGTGTCAATGATGTGATGCTCTGTCTGGGTTAAGGTTCTCTGTTAGACTGCTAGTCAGTGTGTCAGAAACCCCTTACTCTCACCGTCTGTGGGATGGGGAAATCCTGTCCTGTCAAGTGGAAGATTTGCACTGGTTGCTGTGGAATGCATGTGAAACACAGGGTAAAACTTCCAACTTTCTGGAACTACTTCTGCAGTGTTTTCCAGCCAGTCAGCATCTGTTACCCACAGACTTTTTACAGACTCTTGCTTATGTTTTCTGGGATCTGCACAGGGGAGAGAGGAAGATATTAAATACACTTTACTCTTTAAAACCATCTTTATGTAGTAGTGGAAAAGGAGATGGGTTCTCAGTGTTCCTTGCTTGTGGTAGTGACTCAGGCAGTTGGCACAGATAACCCACAGCTGGATTTCCAAGCTCTCTGGTCAAGCCTGTGCCATAGTGCTGGAGCATATCACTGGTCAGTAGGGTCACTCAACTGCTACAGGTCAGCTATCTGAGAAGGATTTAATTTTGCAGGAATCTAATGGTGTGAAAAATTTAACCCAGCAAACTATTACACATAGGAAAACTGGATTATGGAACTGCATGGGACCTCCTGGCACATCCAGTCTGGTTCCCTCTGTTATGGAAGCCATGACACAATTGCCACCTCGAGACTAGTTAGGTTCCTTACTTCTGACTTAGATCTGGCAGCTCGCTTTCTTTTTCTATTTTGTTAGGCAAGGCAAGTCTTTTAGCTTGACAAGTAAAAGGGGCTTTCTTCTTGAAATCCTTGCAGTTCTTTATCTATTCCAAGTTAAATTCATCTATTTCAAACCTTTTTAAATCTACTTCTCAAGAAATCAGAACTATACATAGTATTACAGATTACTAGTGTTACCAGTGGTCGTTCTGTGATTGACTCAAAAGTATTTCTGCTTTCTATTATTTGCAACTGATGAATTCCCATATTAGAGCAGGAATTAGACTCTGAGGAACATGATCCTGTGCTTTGTAATGCTATATTTCATCCCATTTCCATTATAGAGTTCTGAGCTTCCTTACCTTCTCTGTACTATCCTCTGCCTTGTGATGGCAGTGCCACCCAAATTTGTCATTATTAAGTTTTGTTAGCATATTTCTCCTTTTGGTACAGGAACTATTAATGAATGCATTTAAATAAAATCAGTTTCAGAAGTGGTCCATGAGGTACTTCCTGCTTAATACTTTTCTCCTATCCCAGTTCTTTACCATATATAGTTCTTGTTGTAATCCCCATTTTTCAGTCTTAAGCAGTGGGTCCCTTTATGACTGTATGTCCAGTGCTTTACTTAAATGCAGGTCAGTTGTATCAACTGCATCTCTTTTGTCTAAAATGCAGTTTTAATGACCACAAAGACTTGGTTAAGCCCAGGCTGACATACTGTAAGGAAACAAGGCCTAGTATTTTTTATAGTGTATTCAACATTAACTCCGGTCCTGCGCAGCAGGCTGTTTCCCACCCCATTTTCCTCACCTCTGGATCCTTCCCGTGTTCTCATGTCACTGAAACCCTCATTCAGTTTTTAAGCAGTTCACAGGCGTCTTCATTCATAGCTGGGGACCTAAATCCGTGGAGCCGATGGGGCCTTTGTGACCCAAGTCTAGCAGTTGAGCCTCAGTTTTGACCTCAGGCCACAGACTGTCTGTAGGGAAACATGACTGCACCTCAGATTGCTCCTCTTCTTTCTCCAGGCCTTGCCTTCTCATTACTTCTGGTCAGTCTTATTTTCTCTTCATTCGGAGTCATTACATTTTTTCCCAGGAACTGTGACTGTGATTCACTGTTCTGTTTCTTCAGCTTCCTTGCCTACCCTTTCTAATGCAAGAATCTAAGCTGAGAACCATTCTGGCTCTAGAGCTGCATGTCTCTGCTTTTCCTGTTTAACTTGCTGAGTGGAGTGCAACTTTGAAACAGCAAACTGCTCCTCCTTCAGTGGCATGGCATCTCTCAGTATTGGCCGCTGTTCTTCTCACTGGGGCCCAGATTCCTGTGAGGACTTTTACTCTAGTTGTGCTGACAGGTTTTTGTACAGCTGTCCTCCCCTTTCATCCTCTCTACTTCATTTTCCTTTACACAAATATTTAGTCAACTTCTGCTGCTGCTGTTCACTGACCACCATGTGGGATTCTCTGCACAGATCCCATGCCATAATAGCTGTCCTGTTCTGGTTTGGTCACTGCATGGCTGTTGTGCACCTCTTTCTCCGTCTGAGCCAACCAGAGGTGAAGAACACCTGGATCTGCCATTCACTCATAAGAAAGAAATGGTTGGGAATGTGATAATCAGTGGTAGCCTTGGATGTAGCAACTGTGAAATAATGAAGATCAAGATCTTGCAGGGAATGAGGAAGGAGAATAGCCAAGTACAGACCCTGGACTTCAGACAAGCAGAGTTTGGCTTATTCAGGGAATTGAATAAGTAGGTGTCATGCCTTGGGAAGCAGCTTGGAAGGGCAAAGTGGCCCAGGGCAGCTGGCAGGTCTTTAAGGATGTTTAAGAGCAGCCTGTGTTGAAATGCAGGAAAATGAGCAGATTTATGAGGATCCCAGCACAGGGAACTCACACCGGTGGTCCCAACATCAAAAGGTAGCGTACGAGGTGGAAGCAGGACAAGCTACAAAGGAGGAGTTTAGAAATGTTGCGTGGGTATATAGGGAATGGTACTGGCAAAGTCAAAGCTCAGCTGTAGTTGAGATCTTCAAGGACATCAAGGACAAGAAAAGCTTCTACTATTATGTTAGTAATAAAGGCTAACCAAGGAGAATGTGTGCCCATGCTGAGTGGGCTGGGTGACACAGTGACAACAGAGACAGTAAGTCTGAGGCACTCAAAACCTTCTTTGTCTCAGTCTGCACTAACGATGTCTTCCATACCTTATGATCAGTGAACACATCCAAGAGGAGCAGCTGACAGTGGACAGGGTTTGAGCCACGTATTTCTTGAGAAAACTTGATTTGTACAACTTCATGGTACCCAGCAGGCTGCAGCTGAGGGAACTGGCCCATGTCCTTGCAAGGCCACTCTCTCACATATAATAGTCTTGTATCCAGGCTGGGACATTTTGGTCTAGATGGTCTGACAACCATCTGGTTTAGTGATGGGGCTTAGAGCGTAGTGGCTAATGGTTGCACTCGTCCAGGAATACGGTTGACATCAGAGTCACTGCAGGGATCTGTCCTGTCAGATGGTCAGTCCAGCATCTTTGTCACTGGAGGAGGCAGTGCAATACTTGCTTATAAAATCTGCGGATGACACCAAATCACTGGGGGGGAAACTGGTCAATATGCTTGTGGACCAGCTGGGGGAATGAACCAACAAGAACTTTATGAAATCCAACAACTCTCAAAGATAGAAATTTTATGGTAGCTTAATTCTAAAGGAGCTGCCAAATCTCTATTTATTAGTGATTTTTTTTAAAAAAAGCAAATTGCTGAAACTGTTTTGTTTGTCCTGCTTAGGCAGTGAAGAATGCAGCTCCAGTTGTTCCTGCCTAGGTCCAATTTTATTTATTGGGCTTTTTTCTGAGACCTTGGAGGTGCATGACAATAGAATGAGAGGCAGCAGAAACACACTGCAACATGGTCAGTTGACTCCCTATAAGGGACCGCTTTAAAAAAAACTCCGACAAAACAAACATACGCTGGTATCACAACATGGGAACAGGCTGCCAAAAGATGCTGTGGGATGTCCATCCTTGGAGGTATTCAGAGCCTGGCTGGACAAGGTCCTGAGCAAACTGATGTGATTTGAACCTGTTTTGTGCGACAGTTGGCCTGCATGACTTGCAGAGGTCCTTTGGATCCAAATTATTTTGTGATTACTGGGGCTTAAACAGTTGTCTACACAAATCATGGCTTTGCCAGATGTTCAATGAATCCTTTGTGTGTTTGAGGACTATTCATCAGCATAATTCCAGAGGCTCAAACGGATCAGTCCCAGGATGTGAGTGCCCTTGGCCTTGCCTGCTGTTGGAGGGCACTGTGATGGGGGCTTCTGATATGTCTTGACTAGCAAAGAAGCAGAGACTGCCTTAACGCCGGAGAGTTGGGGAGATCAAGGAAGGCTGAGCTGCAGATAGACTTCTTTAGTAGCCAGCAGGGCTCCTGTCAGGTCTCCACTTGAAGAAGCTCAGATTCCTTCAGAATTCAGTATCTTACAATGTGACATTTGTGGCAGAACGGTTTATACTCAGTCAGCAGGAAAGGTTTGATAATGTAGTCAGTGAGACTGACAGAGACCTATTCCTTAGGTTTGCTGGTAACCATACTTCACCTCAGGATGCAAAGGAAAACCTAAACAACCTCCTCTAGAAAACTGTCTATGGCAAAAATGCACTTTCCAGATTCTCTGTTTTCTGATGGCAGAAGCTGCAGAAATGATTACTGTAAGTTTTTTTTCAACAGGCAGGAATCAAGAGCTAATCTGTTTGCAGTAGGAGAATGTTGGAGATCTATTCTGTAATCTGTCCATGTAGTGTTGTGAATGTGGGAGATGGCTTTATCCTGTGCAGAAATGTAAAATTTCACATCTGTTCCTCCTTACACCTCTGGTCTTGGATCTGCCAGGGGCAATGAGCGCAGAAAACCTCTTTCTCCAGCTTAAGCTCAGATTTTCAATCACTGACTCTGATTTTTTCCTGTCAGTTCCTATCAGTATTCTGTCTGTTCTTTATAGTCTGCATACTTGTATATCAGCTCCTAATAGTTGTATTAAGAGGTCTTTTTATTTTACTGGAGAGTGGCAAGCTTTCTTATGAAGACTCTGAAAAGAAGGAGGACATATTTGATCTTCTGGGAGGAAAAAAAATACTAGTTTATTTTTAGTGTCATACAACTAGACAATCTGAAGTCCAGCCCTATCATGAGAACTTACTGCTACTTTGTTTTGCTTTTGGTATACAAGACAGACCTCAGAGTATTGAAAATCACTACCGATGATATATTCCCTGCAGTCATTGTCCATTTTTTTCAGTATTTGGCTACACTCACTCCTAAGAATTTTCACCTTACTTCTCAGCTGAACTTAAACAATTTCAGGATCATTATGTTGTCACTTTGATAGGCAAAGAAACTATTTTTTCTTTCTGTATAGGTAGATACATACTCGTAAGTGAAGCAATTGATTTGCTTTATGGAACTTTGTATTATAGAGGATGTTTTCCTGTCTCCTGATATTCTCAATAGCTTTTCTCAGAATTTTGTGGAGTTTTCTTGAGTCTGTCAGTAGATTTCTTCATTTATGACTCTAGTGTTCTTTTGGTGATTAATGTATTGCCAAGCATGGCAGTAATTGTAAAATCCTTAATCTTGCTCCAGGTGTTTTTGCTCATGTATTTAGAACTGCACTGACCTGTTAGGCTACGGTGTTTTTCTGGACTATTGTTTTCTCCCCTACCATTTCCTAAATCCTTTTAAGATTTCCCTGGGAAGCAGTGAGAGTCCCCATGCTGTAGCTATGCCATAGAATCATAGAATCACAGAATGATTTAGGTTGGAAGGGACTTTAAACCTCATCCCATTCCACCTCCTGCCATGGCCAGGGACACCTTCCATAGACCAGGTTGCTCCAAACCCCATCCAAACATGCCCTGAACACTTCCAGGGTTGGGGCAGCCACAGCTTCTCTGGGCTTTACCTCTATTTTTTTTGATTGTACAACTACCTTTAATGATTTGTATTGTTTTCTTTCTCCCAGTTTACCATGGTATGGATGCATGTCCTGTGCTCTTCTTTTTTTTCTGATTTCCCCATCCTGCATCACTTGTAGATTCTGCTTCTTACATTCAGGTTACATTATAAAAGCCCCAGCACCATTCCTGTTTTTTATACCTGGCATCTTTGGCTATTTGTTGCTGCTCATGCAGATGACTTCGTTAACTTACCTGCAGTGAGTTTGGGTCACTGTCATTGGCAGCTGTGGTCTCACCAGTACCCGCCCATACAGATAAATTGCTTTACTGGGCATTCCACTGCATGTGTTCAGTGTTGCAGCTCAGTCAGCAAACTCAGAAGCAGCCTTTTCTGAAGGGTCTTACAGTCTTTTCAGGTTCTGATGGCAGGAGCAGAACTTCGCCTTTACTGTGTTAAGCTGCCATCCTGTTCCTGCAGCCTGTCAGGGTCCCTCTGAACAGCCCTGCTGCCCTGACTGACGTGGGCTTGGGGCCCTGGGAGGACTGAGACCAGGACTTAGCCAGGAGCAATGGAGCCAAAGACAGCACACAATACCACGGCCTTCTCCGGGGCTTTGGACACGAGGGGCAGAACCAGACCCAGACCTGGGTCTTCCTGAGCCTTCCTTCTGTTGCTGATCCACTTGCAGAAGGCTTTCTTCTTGTCTTCCCTGGCCTGCAGCCTGCTGTCAAGCTGTTGTGCTGTGGCAGCTGTAGAAGCTATCCCATGATGTTGTTCATGTCCCAGAATTTGTAGTGGTGCAGCTGTTCCCTAGTTTCTGCTTCTGTCTTGCAAGCCTTGCACATCTGTTTTACAGACAGGTGTGGTGGGGCCCCCACATTGTGCTGCTTCTACAAGGAAATCGTGAAAGCCTCTTCCATCATGTCATTCCCTCCACACTCTCCTCAGTGCCCCCACTTGCAAGTTTGCCATTCCTTTGTCACCACCAATAAAAATAAACTTATGGAAATCAAGGACAAAAGTGCATAATTTAATCATAATCTGTTCTTACTAATTTTTAAATGTTTGAAACATTTGTATTTTCACAATAAGAAAAAAAATAACCCCAACATCCAGAAAGACACTACCTTACTAATATTATTAGTAATCTCTTCCAGTTATCTCTGTAATTCTAAGATAAGGTGTAACAGACATGCTTCAAAACCTTGGCCAGTGAGATGCTGCTAATAGGTGCTTTCTGGAGTTTTTTTCAAATAGATGAAGGCAAGAATGGAGAATTCAAATGTCAAAATATTCTTAACACATTTGTAGTTAGAACTTTAGTAGAAGAAGACTGGAGACTTTCATGGAGCTATGAACTTTTCATTTAGGGCAAACCATGCAAGAAGAAGGACCACCCAGATAACTGGGGTTCAGTTACCTGTGAAGAAAACTGAAAATTAATTATGTACTACTGGCTGGGAGTGTAAGAGTACCCTTATCTTTTGGAGCTAAGGTATACCAAAACCTAAGAAAATTCTTCATTGTGATGTGATACTGCTGGGGCTTCCCTTTGATTTTCCTGAGGGGAAATTGGGAAAGGATATGAAATGGGAACATTATCATGCCTCTAAAAGATTATTCCAGTAGTAGAGTGAGAAACCAAAGCACTGTAAGAACTGCCAAAACTGGCCTGAGTGAACCTTTGGTCTAGCCCAAAATCCCGTCTTTGCTGTGACCACAACACATCTCTAGAGAAGAGTACAAAGACAGCAAGTACAATTCTTCTCTCAAATGCTCTCCCAACCTGTGACCATTTGCAGTTCAGGGAATTATATGCAGTATTGTCTTTGGCTGATTTTAAAGTGTTTGTGCTTTTTAACATCTTATAATATTTAACATGCAGTTTGGTTATAGGAATGGAATAGGAAATACCATTTCACTTTCATGTGGTAAACGATGTAAAGGTGTGGAATAGAAATATTTATTGAAGATTACTGCTGTTTCTACAAACTTACTAGAAACCTCATTAGATCCTGGCTCTAGTACCCTGCAAACCAGATGGGAAGATTGTATCACCTGTGTGGTATAGCCTGTATCCTAAAGGCTGTGTAGGCCTCTCCCTGCATCACCATGAGACTGGGGATTCATGAACTGACTCTGATGGAGCTCAGTGTTAAAGGTCTGAAACTCTTTTCTCAGTCCAGAATTTTTAGTTGACTGCAGTACACCACAATTAATTTCCTCAGGCAAGGAACTGAGGAATCTTTTCATCAGTGTGGGACGGGATAAAAGCACTGGGGTATTTTGTTGGGTCCAGAGGTTTGTACTCACTGGGAGGAAGCACCGCTGTCCTTTGCAAGCTATCTGGCAACTCCTTGATGTTTCCAGGGGAATGCTTGCTCTTCGTGCTTTGCTCTTAGAAATGTTCCTGTTCCTTTATTATTCTGCTAATACTAACACTTTGAGAAAGCATATGAGCAGTTAGAAATATAATGGTTCAGTTAAAGCTGAACAGAGTTTTTGGCTCTGTGGTTTAGCTTTCTCCCAAGTGTCAGTCTTACTGTAAACAGAGCAGGTGTTCTAGTATCTCAAAACAAATAGAGTAGGTTGGAAGAGACATTTATTTGATAATCTTAATCAGTCTAAATACAGCAGGGAACAGTTGTTCATCTTCAGGCTGGAAAAGAAAATTATTAAGAAAGGGATGACAAAAAACTGTAAGGTGTATGGAGAAGGTGCCTAGGGAATGCCTGACCACTGCTGCCCCAGCTGTGCACAGGGATGGCATCAAATGAAGCTCAGTGGTGGCAGGTTCCAAATGAGCAAAAGGAGGTAGTTCCTCCCACACTGCCTGGTGAGGTTCTGAAATGCTGAGCCTCGAGCTGTTATGGGTACTTAAAGGCAGCAACTTTCAACTACTGTTAGAGATGCAATGCTAGAAGAGATGACTGTTGGGATGAGCTCATTCAGGAGTTCTCATGTCCTTGCAGAACACAGTGAACAGATGTGTGCCTGATGTCTCTCACATAGGTGTTTGTGTCTTACACCAAATTTAAACTGTAGATTTCTGATTCTAAAGCAAAACAGGAATACCAACTGACTTTTAATTCCTATAGAAGTATTCTAACAGTTAAATGTATTATTTAAAAACATAAATATATTAGTTACATAGGTGACAGCTAGGGTGAGTATTGTAGAAATAGACAAGGCAGTCCCATATATTTATTTTTATTATTTACAGTTCCTTTCTTATACGGTTTGCCCCAAATTAAGAATGAACTTTTTCATTTAAGGGTATACTTGCCCATTTCTAAGTTCAGATCATGAGGTCTTCCTTCCAGCCTACTTCATATTCCCTTCTCTACTGACTTCTCCATCAAACAGAAAATAAAAAGGATATTTGTCAATAGAACTAACATAGTCTAGCTAATGCATTAAAATATCAATAAAAGTTGGCAGGATCGTAGGTTGACACCTGATAGCTGATCATGTGGAAACTTTGGTGTGAAGGTCAATTCCACCTCAGCCAGGAAGATGAGCTGGCAAAGGCTTGCATCCTACGTGGCAGTTTTTACTTACAATGGGTAACACTTGTTTTTGAAACATCAGATGAACATCCCCTCTTTTTTAATCTAGAGAGATGCAGCACTCTTTTAGTTTGAACAGGACAAATTTACTGGACTTTGGATTGCTGACAGCAGTGGCTCCTGGGCTGCTGGTAGCTAAGCCGCACTTGAAAATTCAAGCGGCTATGGTTCAGGCCTTGTGAATCTAGCCGGGGTCTTCCAGAATCCATTAGCTTCAGTTCTGTGCTCCCACTCTTCAGTCTGTGCTTGTCCCATGCCCCTGAGACCTGCCTCACTGTCTGGGAACTGCAGGAGGGAGAACAACTCTGGGCACATCTGTCCGAGGGCATGGAACGGGTCGGTATTGCTGCTCTGGAACATGGCAGATTCGTGCTTCCAGTGCTTGGATATTCCTTGCTTCCTTCTCAGATCCGGGAGCTGGTTCCTGAGTCGCAGGCCTACATGGATCTCTTGGCCTTTGAACGCAAGCTGGACCAGACCATTATGCGGAAGCGTGTGGATATTCAGGAAGCGCTGAAGAGGCCAATGAAGGTAATGTTGTGAAAAATTTGTAGGTTGTGTTGAGTGGGGAAATAGTTCTTGTATTAAACGGTGAAATGATCTTTTCAATAAAAGTCCTGTTACAGGAATATTTTGGAGTGGGTCAGACAAAGCTCCAAAGATTCAGCAGCTGGGGATCAGCATGCATGGAAAAGTGGTAGAGAAAATTCTGTGGTTATTGCCAGCTCTAGCTTCTGAAAGCCTTTAATAAGGGGAATAATAGCTTAGGGATAAATAAACACTGATTTTGAAATTTTGTATCAGAATGATTAAAAACAAGAAAATAAGAGATTAGAGGGGTGTGCTGAAGAGATGTATTAAATTTCCAATTCTGATTCAGTCAAAAGCTGAACTTGTGGAATAACTGAACATATGATGGGAAGAATTACTTACAGAAAAATTGTTAAAGATCCTGCAAAAATGTACACATATCCTGTATAAGGATTATTCATGTCAGAAAAAGAATGTCAGATCAAGTCCAGCACATCACTCTTCATAATATCCCACTGAAATGGTCTTTTGCTAAGTTTTTTGAGTCTATTCATTGGAATCATGGAAAAGTTTAGGTAGGAAGAAACTGTGGAAGCTGTCTAGTTCAACCTCCTGCTCAAAATAGGGTTGTTCAAGGCCTTGTTGAGTTTTGAAAATCCATAAGGATGGAAGTTTCACAGCCTCCTCAGGCAATCTGTTACGATGTTTGTCCACTCTCATTGTGAAGAATTTCTTTTCACACCTTGAATTTAAGTTCTTTTGACTGTATAGGGTGCTCATAGTCATTCATCTAGTAAATCCTGTAGTACAAAGGGTTTTGCAGCTATATGTCTGCAGTGAGGTAAAGCCGACATTCTCGTTTGTACCAGGGTGATGGGTGTCAGCCCAACTGAGATCAAGATTCTGTTGTGTTTGTCACTGTACAGGTATCTGATAAGACATAGAACACTTTAACTCCTGATGTTTTTCCAATTGATATATTGAAACAGAAAAAAAGAAACAAGATCCATTAACGTACCTAGATAGACAGGAAACTGAAATGTGGATGGCTTAAATCACAAGTTCATTGTCGCAAAGTGTTGTATATACTAAATTGGACTCTCAGAAGGAGTAATTTGCTGTAGCTTCTTGATATGGGCAGAACATTATTTTAAACTAACCAGGAATGTGGACGTGTTTAAAAATTATTGGAGACTTGGACTTGCATTCATGAATCTGTTTAGTTTGTGGCACAGTCTTTAATTAGGGAAGTAACAGGTATAGGAGGTCCCAGCTGTAAGCTGTGCAATGGAGATCTGGAGCAGGGAACAGTGTAAGAGACACAACACTACAGAAAATTCTGTGTCCACCTAGGGTTCAGCAAATACATTTTAAATATCAGTTACTCAGTTACTTAACATCTAGAGAATGATCAAACAGATGTTTTTCAAATTCATGTATAAATAGCCCTAGCATGTAGCAGTTGTGAAAGTCAAGACCTGTCGAACTAGGTCTAAGTCTAGATAAATTTGAGTTGTTCTAATGTTAAGTATTTTCATTTTATTACAGTTGGAGCATTAGTAACAGCAATGAAAGTTATCCCTGCATTTCCATCTCTTATCACAGCTCTTGTAATTTTGAAGTATTTGCCTTAAAACAGTGATTCCCAAACTGGGGTTGTAATCCTGGGGAAAATTTGAATTTGTCTGAGGTAGGTGATGTAGGGAATATGCAGGACTGCAAACTGGAGATTGTCATCCAGGGACCATCACTCTTCCGCCAGGGACTGGTGTGGGCCACTGAGTTTACCAGACCTGTGTATAGTTGCAGTTTCTCAGACCAAATGATCTATTCCCAGGTTCTCCGTTTTTAGCTTAAAAACGAGTAGTAGCATCAGACTGCTATCACAGTGTCTCTCTCCCTGGTTCTGTGAATTGAGATTCTTTCCCTGCTTTCAGGTTTTAAGATGACTGAGGAATTGCTCTTGGATTTGCACTGTTTCTGAAACATTTCTGACGTAATTTTGCATGTTCTGCTTTTTGTGTTGTGAGATAAGGAAAATGCAAACACCTAATCTCCTTCTTTAATCAGTCTATGTTTTAAATATGTCTTTCAAGTTCATTAATGGTTTGTTTTCTTAGGTAAAAAATTCAGTTCTCCCAATCACTGCAGAGGAAGATTTTTTTTAGTGCACCTAGCTTGTTCTTACCACCCACATTGGCTTGTTCTTATACACCTCCTCATTCTCTCCTGAGAAAGTACAGTATACAACTACCAAATAAACTGCTATAGTGGGTTTTATAGACTATTGTGCATACTATTTTCCATTTTATTCCTCTATAACCTCTGCTTCACTTTCTTTGTTGGTTGTTTTTGCTGTAGTTGTTGAAGTTTTCATAGAACTGTCTACATGTGTTTTTCATGTGTCAGTGCAGTTTTGAACTCAGTAAATATTGTCTAGTTCCTTTTAGTCTTCATGATACTTGTGTAGTCTACCAAGTCACTGATTTTTCTGCTTTGGTTGGATATTTTTAAGGTTTTGTTCATTTTTTTTTCATTAGTTACCTAACTAATTTTGTTTCTTCTACAAATTTTGACATATCTGTTTGCTGCTGCTCTGGGTGAGAGACGCCTCTATATTCCAGTTCTGATATGGACACTCTCTGTGGAGCTGGACGTTGTTACTAACTTGGTTTTAGGTGGACTGTACAAGGCAGCTAGAGCCTGGAGACTAGGAGAAAGGGAGACATCTAAAATACTCAGATTTGAATAAGGATGTTATTGCAGAGGATTATCTTGGTGATGAAATGTCAGACTTCTGAGAAAACAGACACAGTTCCTATCTGGATATTGAGAGAGATGAGGAAAGAAGGAGTTTCCAGGGCAATGGGAGAATGGAGATAATGTCTTTGGAAATTGAAAGAAGAGGAAATGGAATGAGCGATATAAACCTGAAATATTAGTATGAGTATCTAGGAGGAACTATTAAGTGAAAATGCTGTTTATGAAGATTATGAAGACTTGCAGTTCTGCAAGCAATCCAGGTGGGGATAAAGTTTAGGAATGGTTCATAAAATGGACAAGATAATTTGAAGAGTTGTGAATTTAGGAATGTGAAGTCCTTCACAAGTCTACCACACCAAACAGAGATTCTGGGTCATTAAAAAAAATAGGTATTATGAAAGAGCATTTTAGCAACAGAAATCCCATGGGAAAGGATGGAGAAAGAATGTAGATTCCCAGAAATGTTTTTCTACCTATCTGCCTGTTCTTACCTGTGCCGACCTGTCATTTTCTGGACTCATGGCACTTTGGAAGATCCTGTTCCCTGTCAGTGCATACAACTGACACTCCATTTCTGTCAAACCTTCCTGTCACTATCTTCTCCAGATTTGGCAAAATGTAGTCATTTCCTTGTTCCTCTTCAGGCATAAATCTCTTCCTTTCCCATTCCTCCATGACAGATTATGCTCTATAACATGCTGTCTGTAACTTCCTTCTCTCCTATATGTGAGTGTGAAAGCTTTACAAGACTACTCCTTTCTTATATTGTATGAAGATTGTTTTGTCTGCATTAACTTGACAACTGTAGCCTTTTCGTTGTTGTATTATAAATAGATATTGGAGATTAGAGTCCCAGAGTAATTTTTGGCAATATCTTGTCTGGAATCTGTGCATCAGACTTAATGGCTGGGTTTTCTGTGTGGTGCATGGGAGGAAAAGTGCTGAGAAATGACACAGCCAAAAGCCACCACAGTGATTGGAAACCTCAGGTAGCCTGTAAAAATGGCAGCAGGTAGGCATGATTGTATCTCTCACAGACTTGAGTGCCTGGGTTAGGAATGAAGTGTGGTGCCTTCCTCCACTCAGGTCTCACAGCAGGGTGGAGCTGAAACCTTTGCTGAAGGTGAAGAAAGTTAAAGAGGAGGGTAAGGCAACAAGGGGGTGTGTGTCTCTGTGTTCAGGTGTGTTTGCAGGAGGACTGTTACCAGATGCTGCATGATTGTAGGATGCAGATGGGCAGAAATGTGCAGGGCAGATGGTTTGCAGCATGAGCTGTATTTGTGACTGTCATTTACAAATCTGAACTGATTCAAATTTGAAAGGCATTCATGTTGCAAGAGGTTTGCAGATGAGTTTTAGCAATCTAGGTAGGTCCAGCTAGGACCTTCCAGCCAGGGAGGGCATCAAATCATGCTTTTCTTACAACAATTTCTCAAGTATCTAATCCAGAAGTAGAGGATGTATTGCCTCTTGGGCTTGGCCCTGCAACCTCCTGTCTTCCTCCACTTACAGCAAATTTCAGTATGTTTGTATAGCCAAGAAAGGAAGTTTCAGATTCAGCTTTTCAGTATATTTTCTTACATGTAACCAAATCCTATATTCTAGTATAACCTGGTGCAACTGTACTAAACATGTAGATTCTCTACTAAATGTGTAACTGTCACCTTTCCTGTGGCTTCCTCAGGTCTTGGACTTTAACTGGAATTGTCCTTTTTTTTTTCTCTGTGTGTGCAACAGCAAAAGCGGAAACTGAGACTTTACATCTCCAACACGTTCAATCCTGCGAAGGCGGATGCCGAGGACTCCGACGGCAGCATTGCCTCGTGGGAGCTGCGTGTGGAGGGGAAGCTCCTGGATGACGTACGACTGCCCCGTGCTTCCCTGGGGCTGGCAGGGCTCTAGAGATTGTCCTGTGGAGTGGTGGGGACACCAGCAGAGACAAGACATCTCTTAATGGCAGCGCTAGCTTGTTGCTGCTGGGAAGGCACCATGTCCAACCGGAGAGAGGGATAAGGCCCTAATGGGAGTGTTGGGGAGAGCAGCAGGAGGTGAAACAGACTTAAGGACAGGATAGGTAGGGGGAGGTGGAGAGAAGAGGGCTGAGATGATTCCCTTAAAAGAGAAGGCAGGGTTCAGGTCACAAGAGGTATGAAAAGTCAGGCCTACAGCAGGCATTGCATCTTGTGAAGAGCAGGATAACAAGAAGGCAGTACTTCATATTCCTAGGGAGAACAATATGATGGTGAGAGCAAGGATGGGAGAAATGTTTTATCATTATGAAGTCCTCAGAAACCTCAGTGATGGATTTAGATTTCCTTGGGGAAGGCTGGACTTTCCTAATAAAGATGTCACCTATTTGAATAGACTTCACAAGCTGAGTATTTACAGGCTAAACAGATTAAGAACTTGCATGCGTGGAGAGGGCAAGGCTTTCGGCTGTCTAGAGGTAACTGTACATGAATCAGAATCATAATCTTCCTGGAAGATGAAGTGATGACAAAGTGCAACATCTGGGAATTGAAGTTAGACAAATTCAGTTTAGAAATTAGAGCATATATTTTAACAAGAAAAAGAGATTCTTTATTGGAACAAAATATCTTTTCAATTACTGTCATTTTTTAATAAAATATTATCTTCATTAAATACAAATAAATAAATTGGAATCCCATAGACTATATTCTATGGAAAGTCAGATTATGTGCTTATAAGCCTTCCAGTTTTTAATGTAGACAGTATGAGCTGTGGAGTAAACAGTGAATACTGATAATTAAATGGAAAGACAAAATGTAAAAGGAAATAGTTTTACCTAGTGTATGATCAATCTGTAAAATTTACTATTATCTGATAAATCAGACCAAGAAATTAGCATTCATTAAAAAACCTCAAGCTGTTAAAATGAAAGGTATACAGTGGCCTTAGGATCATAGAATGGTTTGGGTTGGAAGGGACCTTCAAGACCACCCAGTCCCACCCCCTCCCATGGGCAGGACACCTTCCACTATCCCGCGTTGCTCCAAGCCCCGTCCAGCCTGACCTTGGACACTTCCGGGGGTGGGGCAGTCACAGCTTCTCTGGGCAGCCTGGGCCAGGGCCTGCCCACCTCCTGAGTAAAAAATGACCAGTCTAAACCTGCCGTCTTTCATTTTAAAGCCATTACCCCTTGTCCCATCACTAGAGGCCTTGGTAAAAAGTCTCTCTCCATCTTTCTAACAAGCCCCTTTTAAATACCCCCCAAACCCTTCTCTTCTCTGAGCTGAACAACCCCAGTTCTCCTAGCCTGCCCTCAGGAGAGGTGCTCCAGCCCTCAGATAATTTTCATGGCCCTTCTCTGGACCTGCTCTCACGAGTGCCACGTTCACATGACAAGCCAGTCCTTTCCAATAACATTAAGAGAGTCAGGGAAATCTTCCCTACCGTTCTGTTTTATTGTTCCACCACTGCTGAGATTTTTGCATCTTATCCTGTGTTTGTCAGAGGGAAAACTCAATTAGAGTGAGCGCACTTGTGGTCTACATGGGATTTAATGTTCAAGACAAGAGAGAGGCTGAGAAGGAAGCCTAGGACACAAGCTAATACACATAGCCTTAAACATATCTGGTTCTTCTGCTTGTACAGCTCAGCAAACAGAAACGGAAGTTTTCGTCTTTTTTTAAGAGTTTGGTTATAGAACTGGACAAAGATCTTTATGGACCTGACAACCATCTTGTGGAGGTGAGAGGGTTGTGCACGCTTCGTATACACATGTGATAGTGGCACACATAAGCCCCCAGGTGCCTGTTGTCTCTTTCGTTTAGGTGACCTTATATTTGTTATCTCGTTTAAGGTATTTTCAAAGTTTTCAAAACTCCATTCTTCTTAAGAATGTTTGCTAACAGAATCTAGTCCAAAAACATAGATGTAGTAGTGATGTAGTGCACATCTTGAACAGAATGTGTGAAAAGATGAAAAAATCATGCACATTTTTCCTATCAAGTGTAACAGCAGTACAGATTCTGCACTAAAGCTGAATTGAAATCTTTTGCGGGGGGTTGTTGTGGTTTGGTTTTGTTGTTGTTGGGTTTCTTTTTTAAATTGCCAAATCTTCAGAAGGCTTGTACTTGTCTTATTCTGGCACGATGTGCTGTGCAAGATGCACCTTCATGGACATCAGTGAAAAAAACACTGACGGTCTTGTTTCTCCCTTTGTCAGTGGCACAGAACTCCCACGACCCAGGAAACGGATGGATTCCAGGTGAAGAGACCTGGGGATGTCAGTGTGCGATGCACGTTACTCCTCATGTTGGACTACCAGGTCAGTGCAGCCATTGGGACACGGTGCAACAGAGCAAATTCATCCTGTCACACACATCAAAAAACAATATACGTGGGCTCAGAATGTCACGTGGTCCACTGAAGTTAGAATGATACCCAACTGATAGATTACTTAAGATTTAAAGGGGACACATCAAGTGAGCTTCTCATGTAGTCCAGCAAAATAATAGGTCTTGGCACTATGATAATTAGTATTTTTTTTACCCACCTGCAGAAAGAATATGCATTTCCTCCTCTGGCTTCTTAGAGAATAGTCAGATAAGTTGAACATGAGTTACATGTGTGGTTCTTTAAAAAGATTCAAAGGAGTGGCTTTTGCTAGTTCAGTGGTACCTGAACCAGCTGTGTAATTCCAAATTATCCAGGGAATTTGTATTACTAGGGCTGCAGACCAGGGTAGTTGAGTTGTATCACAGAGGTCAGAAGAAATATATTCTATTGACTGATTGTGGTTGGGTAAATGTTCTGGTATGCACCAGAATGGTGGAAACATGCCTGAAAAAACAGAGTTCCAAGACAGCTTGTTGATGAGCAGTCATTACAACAGTGGAAGCATCATCATGACTTCCTTCTCCCTCTGTAGTTAACCTCCAGTAGTTCAGAGGAAGGGCTGTTCTATTTCTTCTCCCACTCCTTACAGTAAAATTATGCATCAATGTTGAAAAGGAGAATTGTTTCCTGAGTCTTTGTGCAAGTTATTATTATTTAAAGCATATGCTACAGTTAAGTCTGTGTGCATGGCACAGGTACAGTGTCCCCCTTCCTTCTTCCAGAGCATCAGCAGTAGGATACAGAAATGCAAAGTTGTGTTTTTTCAATCTCTGCCATTGAATGGGGTGCTTCTCCCAAGGAACAGAGTGCCCTGAGAATTAATACTGAAACTCCATACTGTGTGTCTGTCTGCTTTCCTCTCCACTGCCCCCTCCTTCTCTTCCTGTTCCAGCCCCCCCAGTTCAAGCTGGACCCACGGCTGGCGCGGCTGCTGGGGATCCACACGCAGACACGCTCAGCCATCATCCAGGCACTCTGGCAGTACATCAAAACTAACAAGCTGCAGGACTCTCACGATAAGGAATACATCAACTGCGACAAGTATTTCCAACAGGTAACTCCTTTTTGGGCACAGTAGCTCTTTAGAAGCAAACTATAACATCCATCCATGAGTTTGGGATGAGTTGGAATTGGAATGAAAATTACTCATTTTTATCTTCCCTTAATGATTTGCAGTATCCTCAGTACTGAATGGCTTTCAGCATACACTACAAGTAATATCATTAGCACCCTCCCCATGTGCCAGTGTTGTCAAAATCCCCCACATCTGGTGGTTCAGCACTCCCACAGAAGCTGTAGCCTTTCCAGAAAGGAGGACTTCTGTATTGATTTGGTGGAATTTTTTTCCCCAGTATATCATTTTGTACTAAGAAACATGAAATAATCTGCTGATTCTGATTATCAAATCATATATAGACCTGTTTTCTTCCCTTCTCTTTCGCTGTTCATGAAGGATAGAAGACATGGAAGATATAATTAGAAAAGTTATTTTCTCTTAAGTCTACTTCAGACAATAGAATACCCTTAATGATCTGCATGATATTTTGAAAGCTGCACATTAAGACTTTTTGTCTTTCAAAGTGACTTCTAGAATTAACTCAGAAGGCCACTTAAAAGCATCTCCACCCTTTCTGTAGATACAATTATATTTATTTGTAAAGATAATGTTATCTGAGCTGTCACTGTCTTAATTGACTTTGTTTTCCTGTAGGTTTAGGCTTACATGATTTGTAGCAGATCCTGTGTCTAAAAAAGTACACACGTTCGTATCTTACATTCGTTAAGCGGGAGGACTTTCTCACTTTTTTTTAATTTTCCATTTAAGAACTTCACTAGAATAAGAACTTGCTGAAGCCACCTTCTCTTTGTGTGTCTCATTAGGTGCTTATTAGCTTGTAGGTCTCCTTTATGTTACAACTCTTCAGGAATGTCATCAGACCTGGTAGATGTCTTCTCATTCTCAGAAGATGAATCAGATGAGAGAGTTGGGAAGTACCTGATTGCCTTTCTAGAAGACTGAACCTCACACCCTGCAAGAGCTGTCTAAGCTGGAATAGTTGCATAAGAATGCAGCGCTTGCATAGATTTAAATCATAAATAGGATTGATTTGAGTGTTTCTGTTTTCCTTAGGTCTCTGGCAAAATTGTCCTAATTAGCTAATCTTGCTTTCAAAACTTGACATTAGTGCTTAGGGATATAAATCCCATTCATCAAATGAAACATTTCATGATGAGGGTTTTTTTGTTTTTCACTCTAAGATTGAGAGATGGAGGGCAAAGGATTTGGGTTAATAATGCCTTCCAGTCTGATAGTATTTCTGTAGACTATATAGTTTCAGTCATATAACTCCTGGAAAAAAACGTGGTCCTAGCTGGAAGTGTGCGGGTCCCTTAGGGGAGCAGTACATAACACATTCTCACTCCATTCATTTAGATACATGTCTTCTCATTCGCTGTGCCAGCTGTTCTGAGTCGTGCACTGGTGTGCTTGTGGTTGTATCTAAAAAATACTGCTGAATGAGTTACCTGACACACCAGTATCACTGTGGCCAGAGAGCCTTCAAAGCCAGGGATTACAAGTTTATACCATTAACTGCAGTTCAGAAGGAATGTGAGAAGTTTTAGGAAAATTCCATGTAGCCTTAGTTTCTGGGCTCCCACCCTCCTCTAACTAGTGTGTATCCTTGATCCCTTTTCCATTCTTCAAGCTCTTGTCTCTTGGGCACCCATGTTAGGAGTTTGACAGGAGTGTTGAGCCAGCAGTGACAGCAGATTGGATGTAGCTGGTATGCGGAGATTTTGGGTGGGAATTCCACGGTCGTCTCTATCAAGTGTCAGAATTCAGAACTGAAACAAAGAGTGAGCTGCACACTCAGTAGATCCTGTTACTTCCTTGTTCTTTAGAAACTAGCTGACTGAATTCCTGGATGCAGGCAAGTCCAACAAATCAGACAAATTTTAGAGTTGATGAAGGTGGATCCTTTTCTGTATAGAAACACTGTTTACATCAACAAGGAGATTTGAAATACATTATGTTACAAGTGAAAGCAAGAAAAAAGGTTCAAAGGTATTTCAAAAGTCAGAGGTGGCTTCTAGGTATTTCTGCTGCCAAATTCCCTGACTTTCTCACCGAGAAAATTATAGGTTTCAGAAGATACTGTATCTGGGGAACTACAGCATCTGAGTTTGTATGTCTGTCCTACAACCTCATAGTCCTTTCTTTTCAACCCTGCCTTTGTCCTTTGTCTCTGGAGCTGCAAAGCTTGTCTCTCTTTATAGATACAATACTACAAGTAGTGTATCTCTTTTATCAGGTGAAAATAGTTTCCCTAACATTTGCATAGGCCTCAATGTTTTCACAGATTGCCTTTACATAAGGGTATGTTTTAAGGCAAATGTTAATATATAGAAGGCGGGGGAGGGTTAAATCAGTTTAAATGGAATACCTTCAGAGAAAAGCCTGTTCATCTGTTCAGAGCATTAAAAATCCCAGTAGGAAAAAAAGGTGGTAATAATTATATTTCTGAAAATTCCAGGTGCAAGGAGTGTTTCTAGATTCATGGCAATGTACTGCAGTTACTCACAGAAAATTTCCAAAACCTACAGCTTTTAATCCTTTTCAGAATAAATTTTTTTTCTGAAGTCAGTACCTATTTGTGGTGTGATTTTCAGGGTTGTCCTGTGCAGGACCAGAAGTTGGACTTGATGACCCTTGTGGGTCCCTTCCAACCTGAGATATTCAATGAGTCCATGATTCTGTTTAGCTTCTGGACCATAGTGAAGAGACGGTAACCATGAATTGTTGTTCAGAAAGGGGTGGGTTCCTTCAAGAGGCTGTTCAGGCTGTGGTTAAAAATATGTAATACCACATTGAGTTTATTTTTCCTTAATCTTAAAAAAAATAAATTGTGAATAGTTTTAAAATTCAGAAGTGTTTTCTTGTATTTTTCTTTACTACAAAATACTTCAGGAAACATTCCTTGGGGAAAAAAAAAAGCAAGCTGTTTTTATGTTTCCTCTGGTAAAAAAAATTAAATAAAATTTTCTTTAAAATGTGCTACTGCAAACCCTCAGTGAGAAAGGGAGTGTTTGCTTCTCTCTCATTATTGATACAGTTGATCCTTATGTCCCATTAAAATGTCCTGTGCCCTTCAGCAGCTAAACCAAAAGTGGAACACCTGAAATTGTCATCATCTGATGCATCTCTCTGTGAGCCCAGATGTAAGTACAGCAGCAGTTTACAGGGACAGAAGTGACCAAAAATGTATTCTGTGCAAGGAACCGGAATTACAGTTTTCAAAATCACCTTCCTTATGAGCTGCTGATTTCTTACTTTCTCATTTAATTGCAAGTTAGGTTTTGGACAGACAACATTTTTTGTTTATTGTGTTGCAGATCTTTGACTGTCCACGGCTAAAGTTTTCTGAAATTCCTCAGAGACTCACTAACCTACTGCTGCCACCAGACCCAATAGTGATAAACCACATCATCAGGTAAGCTGGTCAGTCAGCTCAGCACTGTCATGTGCAAAACACTCACTAGATAAAGTACAGAAACAGCTGTAGTAGTAGGCACCAGAATTCAGTACTTCCAGGTGAATACCTAGGACTTTGTTGCATGCTCATTCTCTGTGTCATTCTAGTCTCTGTAATTCTGAATTATTTTCAGTAGAATGGCACCAATTCTCTAGAGGTATGCAAAACAACTTTTATTTTTATTCCTACTAGAAATACCATTGAGAGAGTTGGTTGGATTTCTTTCCCAAGGGGAGAGGAATGAGAGTTTGAACCCACAAAAAGAGATAAAAAAGGAATTGAAATAAGAAGTTGTACATCATGGGCAATCCTGTAAATCACTGAGCTCTTATGTAAAGTGTACAACAGCATTACAGTTTCAAATGCAGTGACCAGTCCATGCATGCTTTGTTGGGATTGAGTCAGCTGTTTGGGTGTTAGTCGTATCCTGAGAATGCCAAGAAGCCAAGAGATCTCCAGAGATGTACAAAAAAGAATGCCTGGATTCAGAGAAGGCCATTGTGACCAAGATACTGAGCTCTCGCATCCTTGTCAAAACAGATGTTTTTCTGGATAGCAGATAAAATACAGCTTTCAGCTGTCTGGGGCACTTCAAGCACATGCCATATTTAAGTGACAACTGTGTGTGGAGAAGGGGGACAAAGAGACTTCTGCGGATTGCAGTCTTACTGTTTAGGTATTTCAATCCGTCACAAGCTTCTCTGTGGTCTTGGTCAAAACTCTGATTCTAGGTGTTTAAACATTATTGTTACTTGAATGTAGTGATTTGATTTTCTACAGAATATTGACAACAAATGTTTCTGAATATGCTTAAAATTTGATCCTTTATTTTAAATTTGTAATGTGATATAAAGTTTAAATATTACATAGACTATGAAAATAAAATTTGCTTTTTGATTCATTTCAATGTATCAAACAGAGTAGTCAAGAAGCAGCTTGACTGCCATGCAGCTTGATAGCTGTGTACATACTGTCATCAGTCATAACCCAGTGGCCTCTCTGACGGACCACAAAAAAGCTGAAGTCCTCAGAGATATGTAGTCATTGCTTAGAGAAAAATGACAAGGAACTGGTGGTTATGTGTGACAATGACTGAAGTCTGATTTACCAACTACGGGATTGAAAACTGTTTGTTAAGAAACTTTAAAGATAAAGTAAATGTTAAGTCTAAATGCCAACAAATTAAATATAAATTTGGGACAGGACAAGCCAAAGAAAGATACTGGTATTTAGCTTATTAATAGGTCTCAGGAGGACGTTAGGCAATTTAATGAAGACTATGTCTATCAGTAGCTTTTAAATTTGGTGGTCTGGACAAAAGCTCCAGCTTAAAAATCTGTGAAATCCGATGGATGAAAGAGGAGAGAATATACTAGAATATACGTATATATAAAGATATCCTGGTCTTACACTCTTTTCCCAGCATCTGCAACAGGCTTTATCAAAGAGTGTATTCTGGGCTGGACGGATATTTATTCTGACTCATTTTGGCTGTTTTCATGATCTTGTGTTGTACTCCCCATAGCGTTGATCCCAACGACCAGAAGAAGACGGCGTGTTATGACATAGATGTAGAAGTTGAAGACCCATTAAAAGGCCAGATGAGTAGTTTTCTTCTCTCAACAGCTAACCAACAGGAGATTACAGCATTGGACAACAAGGTACTAGCCCAATAGTAAAGTATCCCATGGTACATGCACTCATTGTGTGGCTTCATATGGGTTTGGTGTCACATGTCAAAGACAGTAATGTCTTGAGACAGGGACTTCTCAAGGGGATGTGCTTTCAAGGGGTGAATTGGCCACATGCAGTGGGAATACACAGGGGTGAGTGGTGTTCCCACTCAGGATTTGATCCAGAGCCTGACATGGTTATCAGGGTGATAGAAGTAGAATTTCACAGGTAGTGTAATGAGTCCTCTGACATTCGAGAACCACCTGAACTGTATGACTAACCTTTTATTGAGGGGTTGTGATATCTTGCTAAATTGCTAAGGCAAAGCTGGCAGAATCTCATACTCGGGTGTGGGATTTGAATCCATGACTGCAGAACAGCTCTCTGCAGTAGGTGCAAATATGGGACATGCATGGCAGGAAAATCACCTGGAGCAGTTTGGTGGTTTTAAGTGTTATTGAAAGAGGATCATGTGCACTTCAAATAATAGTGTTTGTCTTAGGGCAGTGGTGGGCTCTGCAGGCTGTATTAGGGGTTCATGTCACTGTTGGCCAGCTTCTGCCATGTGTCAATGTCTGATTTGGCTTGGTAAGGAATAAACAAAAGTGGCTTCTCAGAGCAAGGCACAGCTTCTGTTTGTTTACCTCTAATACAAACAAATATGTTAAACTCTGGTCTTGGTGCAATTTTAAAGGGAGTCTGGACACCAGCAATCCTCGTGGATTCTGGTAACTGTTGCAGCATCTTTTCTTTTATGGCTCTCCAGGAAGGTCCTTTTCAGCAGGGCAGCTGCTCAGTGAGTTGGTTCCCAGCCTATATAAGCTTGCAAGCAGCATGCATGGTGATATCCTGTTTCCAGTCCAGCTCACCTTTTCCTGTGCCTTGTCTCAGCTCTTTTTTGAGCATTTGCTAGAGCACAGGGCAAGCTGTGATGAGAAGTTATAATCACTGCTGGGTGGATGGGCACAGGCTGCTGCTGTTCCCCTTCAGTGCCTTGCATTGCTGTGCTGACACAGATCCTCTCCTGGGAACTCGGCGCGTGCCGATGGAGTTCACTCCACACAGCACACACTCCACACTAGCATTTTCCCAAAGAAGGAATGATTTTAAGTTGACAGCAGCTCACTTACCATGTAGTGCCTACGCTAGTGGCCTTGATGGCATAGTCAGAGGAGGATTATTTTCTCCCATGTACTTGACCCCCTTAGCTACTTTGCCAAAAAAGATGAATGCATGAAACTAAACAAGATAGGTTTACTATCTCAAACTAGAATGTTAGAAGAACAGGGTAGCAAACGTTTGCTTCTTTATGTGTGTAGTGCAGATCATTCATTAACTGTCCTCCTACTGATCATACTTGATGTTGATATCCAGGAACATTATAGGACCCTGACTTCTCTTCATTCTTCCTTCTTCCCTGCTAGTTAATGCTCATTTCCTTCATAATACTTCTGAATATATGATTCATTTTCTATAAACCTTCCGTACTCCCGATTTCTCACTGTTCACACTCCACTTCTTTTTGCAGCCAGCGTGACTTTACTAGGCCTTCTCTTAAGAGAAAGTTTAGAAGTCATGGCCGTTCATTTAACATGGACTTGATCAAGAAGTTACTAGAAATTTTAAGGATTACAATAGGATATGGAAGATATGGTGATGATGGTAACCAGGAGAATAACTGCTTTCTTGCATTGGGCACTGTTTAAAGACATATTTATATAGCACCTTTCCCCAGAGATCCCAGACTGGGCAGAAAGAGTGATTCTACACAGGAAATTATTACTTTGTATGGTGACATGACTTTGCTCTGTGAGCCATGCAGCATTTCAGTGCAGGAAGTGAAGGAGAATCCTGTACCTACTTGTGTTGCAGAAGTACAAGTGAAACCAAAATGTAGTGGCAGGATTGCAGTTAAATTGCTCTTTGAAGTGAAAATGCCCTAGGAAGCTGCACAGGTCTGTGGTATAGAATTGTCACCTTTGTACGTTACCAGGAGTATCAAAGATGACCTGAGGGTCACTGGAGAATGGTAGAAATTAAGTAACGTATTTTGGGTTTTTTTACTGTCAGATTCATGAGACAATTGAGTCCATAAATCAGCTAAAAATACAACGTGATTTCATGCTGAGTTTCTCCAAAGATCCCAAAGGATACATCCAAGACCTTCTCCGGTCCCAAAGTAGGGATCTTAAGGTAAGCTAAGGTTTGAAAAAGAATGAATAGTGGAACCAGAATGGAAGAATTTTATCTAAATGTGTATAGAGTGCATAGCCAAACATCAAGGATGGATAATTGGTGGAAGAGAGACAGTTAGTGGAGTACTGCAATCCCAGAGCAGACAGTATGCAGGAAAGACAGTTTCGGTTGTATTCCAACTCCAGTGAAACAGCGGTGCCTGGTGGGCATGGTAGGTGGATTCATGGTCAGACAGTAAGATCGAAGTGCAGGGCTGTGTTGATATACTCTGTAAAGTCAAAGCTATATAAAACTCAGCAGGAGCATCCTATAGTACAAGAAGACAATTTTGGGGTGTTTTGTTAGTTCATAATTTAATCTTATTTAAGAAATAGGCAGGTTAAATATCAGCTGCCTTTGAGCTTATCTTTGAGATATGCGAGAAATGGAATGTAAAGAAGTTCAGTTGTTTGACAGCAAAAACAAGTTATTTGTTTTTCATAAAGTTTCACATTTTCTGTCTTTAATTGACATGCCTCAAAATCAGTCATATTAATGAATCCATGAAATTATTTTATTAAAATCATTGTGTCTTTCATATGTAAATGCCTAGTCAATAGTCTTACAAAAATCTACTGTTGAGATTGTGATTATTATTATTTACATTGTATTCAAAAGGGGATGGCATCTGAAAGAATGTTTAAATAAAGCAGCCTTTGCCTTGAGGAGCTTTCAAACAAAAGTGTTGTGGGGCTTCTCTAGCTACACACATAGAATAGTTGTTCAGAGTTTTCCCTGACTGACAACCAGTCCCGTAAGAGCCTTCTCCATGATGTTCTGCCCTGCTGGCATCAGAGTTGTGGTTGCACAATACTGCTCTGCAAAATATGCTAATAACTTTATATTTACCTCTGATTCTGTGATGCTGGAGACTTGGTCATCAGAATTCTATTTTTTTATAGAATCATAGAATGGTTCCAACCCCCTACTGCCCTGTACAGGGCTTGGAGCAACCTAGTCTAGTGGAAGGTGTCTGCCCATGGCAGGGAGTGGAACGAGATGAACTTTAAGGTCCCTTTTCCAACACAAACCATTTGATGATTCTGTGATCTTGTTTTGGTAGTACGCACACATTGTCCATTTGCTTTGGGCTTTGAGAACACTTCTGAACATTTTTTATGTAGTAATGTAGATAAATTTTGACTCTACCTAAAAGTTTGTCTGTGTGGTAGAACAGCTATATTGGTTTTGTCACAGGTGATGACTGATGTTGTTGGAAACCCAGAGGAAGAACGCAGAGCCGAATTTTATCATGAGCCATGGTCTCAAGAGGCTGTGAGCAGATATTTCTACTGCAAGGTATGAAAGAAATATCCACACTGCTGGCTTATAAATGCATCTTCTGCCGCTGAACAATTGAATCTGCTGAACTGTACTTTTTCTTTCAGATCCAGCAGCGCCGACAGGAATTGGAACAATCTCTGGGAGTGCGTAACACATAAGTCCTGCTCACAAGATCCCATTGGCATCATGACCACCAAACCAGTGGACTTTTCAGTGTTACTAGCTCACTGTTACACATGGACCTGCTTCCTGACTGGATGGGAATGTACTGTTAACACACCAGTCAGAACACCAGCTTTAGAGTGACCCTTGAAAATCTTGCCCATGGCAGGTGTCTCAAACCATCCCAGGCCAGAGGCAGCACCATACAAGTGTCAGTGTGAAAGAAGACTAAAGGTTCATTCATCAACGTGCATTGTTACGTTTTAGTGGAAAGTTCAGACACTATACAGCAAATCCTAATGGGCTAAGGCACTGATGGGGAGGTTGAGACAGGTGTTCTAGGAGATGACGGATTTAGAGAAATAAAGGCAGTTCTCATTCTACGGTACCCAAGAGTCTCAAATAGTAACTTATCTGGAATTAAACAAGATAGTCAATATAGCTGTGGAATGTTTTATACTCCTGAAGAGAGTTTTTATTCCAGCTGGACCAGTGAAAAAAGCTATCTCACCATCTGAAAGAACAAACAAGGAGATTTTCATTCTGGAATGTGGAGCCTCTCTCGAAGAAAGACATACAGTCGGGACATCTCTTCTGCAGATGCAGTTCCTTCCTCTTCCCCTTGTCTTGGCAGTGAAAGCTAGACTGTGTCACATATCACTAGATGGGTATGATCAATGTCCTTTACCAAGAGGATCATCCCTGGAGTAAGAGCTTCTTAGGCATCCTTAATATCAGTGGTAATAGCAACAAATGAGGCATTCTGAGAAAATGAAAATAACATAAAGGTGCTTTGCTTGAACACAGCAGATATTAACAGTGAGCATATATGTAAAGTATCAGATTTCTTAAATGTTTCTCTGTGTGTGCCTGGGGGAATCATCACAGGAAAGAACTTCCTAATTGTTGGTGCAGATTCCAAGAAACTTAATTTCATGTAACATGGTAGTTTTCTCTTTTCTTCAAGATGTTAACAGAGTCCCTGGATTGGTCTCACATTTTGATCATAGGTGAACTGCCTCTTACTATGAATTATTTAGTTCCCCTGTACATGATATGTGCTGGTTATGTGGCATGCTCTTGAGTTATAAAGCACTATCAGCCTTAAATAGCACAAAGAACATATCCCTTGGAAATCATCTTCTTTGTAAATGTAAATTCAGACTACGGGAATTTATAGCACATTTACTTGGAAGCAGGGACATCTTCCTTAAATCCTTTCCCTCCTCATTTTTTGTAGTGCACAGATCAGTTGTGATTAATGGCCCAACATGAATTCTAGTCCAAAAGGCAGCTGCCAAAATATAACTGTCCATTTGATGTGGCACTCAAAATCCTCTTCTAGGTTACTCCTTTTCACCTCCTTTCTTCACTTCCTCGGAAAGAGAATCAAATTCACATGTGGTATGGAAGGAAGGCAGCTCTTCTGAGTAATGCATTTTTCTGTAGTATTGCCTTTCCTCTTCTGCTACCTTTGCCAATTTCTTTCTTAATTTAACTTAAAAGTTTCTTCTGTCCAGTCACAGAAGAGATAGTGTTCTACCCCTTTATTTAATATCTTTGCTTTCACATTAATAGTGCCATAGCTTTTACTCTCCGTTGTGTTCGGAGATGTCTTGGAATATTTACTTTTGATTGGAGTCATGTGAGGGCAATACTGTCACAAAAAAACGTTGGTGTGAGAAAAAGGATGGCTTTACCTCTTTTCCTGAGGCCTTTTACTGGGGATGACTTCATTTGGAACTCTTTTTTGTGTTAAAACCTCTTTTCATAGTAAAATGTGAAATCCTGCAATCTTAAACTGGTTATAGTGAGGTGCTGTGAGGCTGCCAGACAGTGATTGACTTGAAATCTTGCTTAATTTAGGATTCCACTAATTGGACTACAAGAAAGCATTATGAGGGAAAACAGTTGGTTTCATCTGCTATTGTGCTTCCATATTTGTTCCACTGCTGTGTCAGTTGTGTGCACGCTGCCCAGTGTATAAAACTGTTTTCTGTATGTGGCAAACAGAGCAGCTGCATTCAGGGGGTGTGTTCAGTCTGCAGGAATAGGAAATGCAGAGAAAGATATGCAAGGATGTGAGAAGGAAACGAGACTGAGATAGATGCCTGCAGGATGTCTGCCAGGGAATTCTGGGGTTTGAGAGCCTTCCCACTGAAGTGGCAAATATTTGTACAGAGAAATTTCAGTCAGGTGCCACAGCTGGCAACATACTGGAGTCCAGCCTGCTTTTAGGGCCTCTCTGTAGAATTAATTGAATGGATCTGGTTCCAAGTCTCTTTCAGAGTAAATTACCAAAACTAATGTGGTGTTGCTGCCCTGTTCACAGCTGCATCACTGAAAGCTGAATCTGTGTTCAGCAGCAATGCTGTAATGAAGTGTGTGTGTGCATGAATCAGCCACTGCAGATGGCAATCCAGAATCTAAATTCTTACATCCCACTGTCTATAAAAAGACTGGTCACCAACAGCGAGTCTTAGGAATAGCTGTCAAGTGTCTTTCCTTTGGCTAAACTGGGATTTGATATTTTGATGTCTTTTTCCTGTGTTCAGGAACAGTTCAGTTCTTTTACTGAAGAGGTACAGTGAGAAATTTTGTCCTCTGTTCCAGCAGTGCAGCTGGGAGCCTGCTTTTTTGCAAAACAAAGAGAAATTTTATTTGAAGAGAAATGATGGAGCTATACTGGAAGGAACTAGACTAGGTGCTGCTTGGGAGTACAAAAATGAAAGGTAGTGGCACTGAACAGGCAGGTAATTGTGGCAGACCGTGAATGAGAAATTCATTTGAAGTTCAGGATGGTTGTTGTTTTGTGTGTATAAAAGATGATAAGAAGATGTTTCAGGGTCTTATTGCCACAGTACAATACAAATTTATGCATACTTAAAACATTCTGTGCATAGAAGTAGTTCATGTATGGATGATAATATAGATTGTTAGAAAATAGAGCATCAAACTAGGAAAAGGTTCAACAGAATTTTGGAGTACTAGTAGAAAGGAAAAACATCCTGGAGCAGAAGTGTTGACATGGCAGGTTATAAACAGTCTTTTTAGTCCTTTGTGCTGTTGGCCATGAGTCAGGACTCATATCATGTTTCGTAGAGATTAAAGGGGAAACAAATATTTGATTATGGAATAAAGAGAAAAATACAACAGTGGGAAAGGCAATAAAAAGATGGAGCAGGGTGCCACTGAAGTGCCAGTAAGACATAGCACAAAATAATGTGCAGAGTACTGTTGGAAATAGCACAGTCCATGTGAGTCGGTGTGTTCTGTGTGCATGTGTGTGTGTGTGCAGGGAGAGAGCACGTGGGAGTGCCAGGCTCAGCTGGTGTGTAGCCTGGAAACGGGCATGCAGGACAGAACCAAAAGTTCTGCAGATAACTTTGAGACACACTGTCAAAACATTTTCCAATGTTATCAGCAGGGATTCAGTTGTTCAATGTAGCTGGTTGGTAGTTGTAGTGCAGACATTGTCTCAGCTGGCAGGTTTTTTAAACCACATTGTTTAGAATTTATCCTGTGGAAGCCGAGTGAAAATATTAGTGCATATATCAATATTGGTGCATATCCTAGGGCTCCTAATTTTGAGAAAATGCTAATCAGGTATTTGGGGTTTGTTGGCCTGGTTTTGTGTGGAGAACCCTTTTATGGCAGTGCAAAGGGATGAGGAGGAAAAGAAAGCTATTTTTTCCTAAAGAAAGAGGTCTCCTTTCTGTAACTGCTCTGTTGTTTAATACGATGTATCTGTTCTGCCAGATCCTGTATGATCTTTTCCAATCTCACTGAAGAAAGGAACTCCGTTTAAAAAATACAACAGTGGGTTTGTGACAGTGAGCAAATACGTGTATAAAGGATGAGGGGAACAGAGAGACTCCCTCTACTCTGTAGCCACCATGTCTTCATTGTATGATGCTGAGTGATTCGTAGAAAAGCTTTTAACAATAAATACTTCGTTTCTTTGTATCTCTTGCACTAACCTTATGTGTCTTAACAAAGACAGGTATTGATTTCTTTCTGCCCCGATAATGATCTGAATGTTTGAATTTCTGCTCACTTGTGAATGCACACACAGACACACACAGACGCATACACACACACAAATGCACACGTGCAGGGGCAAACATCTTTTTTAATGGGACTTCACAAAGGTGAGAACTGTTGCTCTTTAGATCTTTCTTACGTGAATTCATTTCTTCACTGGATTCCACCTTCAGCCATTTCCATACTGAGTAAGTGAGAAATCCTTACCATTGGAGAGGTCTGGCTCCTCTCCTGTGCAGTTTAGAGCTAGAGCTTGGATGCCAAGACGTGCTGTATGAATTATACAGTTGCCACCGACACTCTGGTAGGAATTACATGGATACCACCTCAAAGAGCTTGTCCTTAGGTTCCGCTTAAATAAAAGAATCAAATGGGGTTTCTTCTACTATATGTCATTGTAGTTCCAGCTCAAGCTGGGAGCCTCTGAAGAGGGAACCTCCCTGCCTGTTGATTGTCACTGGATTTTATGGTCTCTATAGGTCGCTTGATATCCCGATGGCACAGTTCATCCAGTCCTGTTCATGGAGTTTGGAGTCTTCTGATTTGCTTCCACATCCTCCAGGCACCCTTTCTGACTTTTTCTTGAGATGTTTCCTTATCTTTTGTAACAGAATATCCAGTAGTTAAACTTTTACTTACGCTTCCTTATCTACCGTTTACATTTCCATAAAGGTGAAAGAAAATTCACATGGCTTAAAACTTCCTTTACTTTAGTCACTAATGCTAAGCTGTAGGACGAGTTAGTCTCTCGCTGCAGAGGAGCCTGGAGTAAGCTCTGCAAACAGCAGCCTTCCGACAGAGTTACGAGCCAGCCGATAGTGTAAGAAATCTTTGCCAGGCTGAGCAAGCTGCAGTTCACCAGCTCACTGAACAGGGTTTCGCCCCGAGGGTCCGGGCAGGGGACGGGGGTCCCGGGAGCGGGACCCGGGAC
>NW_021938954.1:355735-358285 GCF_001715985.3 Manacus vitellinus
CCGAGGCAGGGCGTTGGGCAGGCGGTGTCCCGGGCAGCTGTGCCGGCCAGCTTTGGTCAGTGCTCAGTGGGGGAGCGACCCGTGCTCAGGGGTGCTCCCCCGAACCAGAAGGACTAGGATGCAGCCTCTCAGTGGGGCTGGTATTGAAAGTATTGTTACAAAGAAAAGTATTAAAAGATGTTTCGTTCTATTATAATTTTATTTTACTTTTATTTTCATCTTTGACTACTTCATTGTTTATTCTATTGTTTTGTTGCTGTTCCCGTTGGGATGGGTGGGACAGCTCCTAGAGATATTTAAGTGAACGACAAAGACTGATTTGTGACCTTGTCAACAGCCCCGGGCTGCAGAGATACCCAGGAGCAGCTTTAGGCAGAGGCAGCAGAAAGCTGAGGCAGAGGCAGCAGAAAGCTGAGGCAGAGCCTGGAGCTCAGGCAGCAGAGCTGGTGGAGACATAAAGACGGTAGGACTGTGGGCAGAACAAAAGTGGGGCTGGATTAGGGAGCATGGACCTGCATAAATACTGCAGGGATGGAGCTGGGAGAAAAATAGTCAGGCCTGGCCTGGAATGTGGGCTTGAGAGCTGGGGTGGAAAACTCAGACCTTTAACAAAAGAAAGATGCTAGGATTGGAACGTGCAGCAGCTTTACCGGGAGCTGACAGCAGAGCTGGCAGAGAAATAAAGGTTGTGGGTCTGGGTATGGGATAGGGAGAGTGGTGCTCAGAAAGGGACTGTGGAGCACGGATAGGGACCATGGTACCAGAGCAGAAATCACTGTAAGATTGAGACTGGGACTGGCACCGTTGCTGAAACATCTGCGTGTCTGTGCAATAGGGATTGATGGGCGGCAATGTGGACTGGGTGGGAGAGCTGAAATCAGTCTTGGGCTGGGCTTGTGTCTTTGAAATTGGGATAGGAATTTTGGGGCTGGAGGAGCACCTGGGGGACTGGGATTGGGAGTGTGAGGGTGGAGCTGGAAAGTGGCAGAGCTGGAGCCAAGCTGAAGATCCTGCAGTGAGAACCTGGAGCAGCTTCCCGTGGCGGCGCTGGCAAGATGCAGAGCTACTGCTGAGAGAGCAGAGCTGGCAGTGCAATAAAGCTTGTGGGTCTCGAGCTGAAATCACTGNGAGCAGAGCTGGCAGTGCAATAAAGCTTGTGGGTCTCGAGCTGAAATCACTGAGGGGCTGGGGTAGGGGCAGGGTTTGGGCTTGGGACTGTAACAACTGGGGCAGTAATCAGAGCAATCACTGTGAGATAGGGCCTGTGGCACCGTTGCTGCAATGGCTGTGTGTCTGATATAGGGATTGTAAATTGGGAATGTGGAGTGGGCGGGTAGAGCTGAAATCAGTCTAGGGCTGGGCTTGTGTCTTTGGAATTGGGATAGGGATTTTGGGGCTGGAGGAGCACCTGGGGGACTGGGACTGGCATGTAAGGGTGGAGCTGGAAAGTGGCAGAGCTGGAGCCAAGCTGAAGATCCTGCAGTGAGAACCTGGAGCAGCTTCCCATGGCGGCGCTGGCAAGATGCAGAGCTACTGCTGAGAGAGCAGAGCTGGCAGTGCAATAAAGCTTGTGGGTCTCGAGCTGAAATCACTGCGGGGCTAGGGTAGAGATTGAGGCTAGAACATGGACTGGATGCTTTGTTCAGGGACTGTTGTTTTTTAGTAGAAATTACTGTGGGTTTAGGATTGTATTTTTGGAGCACTCTAAGGAGTCTCTTAATGCTGTTGCAAGCCACTGTAGAGAACTGGGAGTACTTGGTAGAGTCAGCTGTTCTATGGAGAAGGCCCAGGTGTTAACAATGAGAAGGCCCAGGTGTTAACAATGAGGGGGAGGAGGGACCAGGGCTGGGGCTGAGTCCCCTCGGCTGTTGTTCAGGCTCAGGAGCTGGAGCTGGACTTTTTAGATGGCGACTCAGGTGAGTCTGTTTCAATTTCAGCTTTCCAATCCCCTCCCACTGTCCCCAGTCTCTCCTCAGTCCATCCCAGTTTCTCCTAAGTGCCCCAAACCCCAGCCCAGTGCAGCCAGTGCCTCCACTCCTTCCCAGTTGCCCCCAGTGCACCCCAGTCCCATCCCACTCCGTCTCCAGTACCCTCAGTCCCATCCCAGTCCATCCTTAGTACCCTCAGTCCCAACCCAGCTCCCTGCACAGTTCCCTCCAGAACCTCCCCAGTGCTCCCAGTCCTTCCAAATTTGCCTCAAACCCATTGCAGTCCCTCCCCAGTGCCCCCAGTCCAATCCCAGTCTATCCCTAGTGCCATTCCAAGTGCCACCAGTCCCATCCCCATCCCTCCCCACTGCCCCCAGTCCCTCCCAGTGCATCCCACTCTGTCCCCAGAACATCTCAGTCCCATCCCAGTTCCCTCCCCAGTGCCCCAGACCCATCCCCATCCCTCCCCACTGCCCTCAGTCCCTCCCCAGGGCATCCCAGTCCTTTTCCCCTGTTTATCCCAGTCCCATTCCAGGCCCACTCCCTGGTCCCCTCCCCAGTCCTGCCACAGTCCCCTTGCAGTCCCTCCCCAGTCCAATGCCAGTCCCTGCAGTGGCTTTCC
>NW_021938954.1:361152-362108 GCF_001715985.3 Manacus vitellinus
CCCACTGTCCCCAGTCCCTCCTGAGTCCCTCCCAGTTTCTCCCAAGTGCCCCAAACCCCATCCCAGTGCAGTCAGTCCCCTCCCTGTTCTATCCCCAGTGCCTCCACTCCTTCCCAATTGCTCCCACTGCACCCCAGTCCCATCCCAGTCCATCCCCAGTACCCTCAGTCCAACCAAGCTCCCTGCGCAGTTCCCTCCAGAAACTCCCCAGTGCTCCCAGTCCTTCCCAAGTTGCCTCAACCCCATTGCAGTGCCTCCCCAGTGCCTTCAGTCCCATCCCAGTTGCCTCCCCAGTGATCCAACTTGCTCCCAAGTGCCCCCAGTGCAGCCCAGTCCCAACCCAGTGCCCCTGGTACCTCCCCAGTACCCTCAGTGCCATCCTAGTTCTCTCAGTCCCATCCAAGTGCCTCCAGTCCTTCCCCACTGCATCCCACTGCTACTAGTCCTTCCCAAGCACATTCAAGAGACATCATCAGTGCCTCCAGTCCCTCCCCAGTCCCATCCCAGTCCCTCCTAAATGATTCCTAGTCCCTCCCCAGTGCTTCCAATCAAATCCCAGTCCCTTCCCAGTACATCTGCGCCCCATCCCAGTACTCTCAGTCCCTCCCCAGAGATTCTCAGGCCCATCCCATGCACGCTCTCCAGTCCCCTCCCCAGTCCTGTCAAAGTCCCCTGGCAGTCCCTTCCCAGTCCAATGCCAGTCCCTGCAGTGTCTTTCCCGTTGCTCCCAGTCCCTCCCCAGTGCATTCCGCTCCTTTCTCCCATGCATCCCATTCCCATCCCATTCCCATCCCAGTACCATCCCAGTTCCCTTCCCAGCCCCCTCGCAGTCCCTCCCTGCTCCCACCCCAGTTCCCCCAGTCCTAGCCCAGTGTCCCCTGTGCTCCCAGTCCCACCCCAGTGCCCCCACTCTCATCCCCCCAGTCTCTCCCCACTTCCCCCAGTGCAACCCACCA
>NW_021938954.1:363366-365410 GCF_001715985.3 Manacus vitellinus
TCCCTGTGCATCCCAGTCCCATCCCAGGCCCACTCCCCAGTCCTGCCACAGTCCCCTTGCAGTCCCTCCCCAGTCCAATGCCAGTCCCTGCAGTGGCTTTCCCATTGCTCCCAGTCCCTCCCCAGTGCATTCCACTCCTTTCTCCCATGCATCCCATTCCCATCCCAGTACCATCCCAGGTCCCTTCCCAGCCCCCTCACAGTCCCTCCCTGCTCCCACCCCAGTTCCCCCAGTCCTAGCCCAGTGTCACCTGTGCTCCCAGTCCCACCCCAGTGCCCCCACTCTCATCCCCCCAGTCTCTCCCCACTTCCCCCAGTGCAACCCACCACCTCCTTGCCCTCCCAAGTGTGCTCTCGCAGTGCAACCCAGTCCTTCCCCAGTTTGCCTAGTCCCATCCCAGGCCCTCCTAAGTCATTCCCAGGCCCTCCCCAGTCCCTTCCCAGTACAACTGCATCCCATCCCAGTGACAGCCCTACCATCCCAGGGCTCCCAGTCCCTGCCCAGAGATTCTCAGGCCCATCCCAGGCACGCTCTCCAGTCCTTCCCCAGTTCGCCCAGTTCCATCCCAGTCCCTTCCCACTGCCCTCAGTCCCATCCCAATTCCCTCCCTGGTGATCCCACTCCTATCCCAGTGCTTCCCTGCTGTATTACAGTCCCTCCACCGTGCACCCCTGTCCTTCCCTACTGGCTTGGTCCTGTCCCAGTTCCCTCCCCACTGACCTCAGTCCCATCCCAGTGGTGCCCCACTGTGTCCTAGTGCCTCCCCAGTGTCTCTCGGTCCTATCCCAGTGCCTCCAGTCCCTCCCCAGAGAATCCCAGTCCCAGCCCAGTTTCCCCAAGTGCCCCCAGGGCCTCTCCAGTGCCCTCAGTCCCGGCCCAGTCCCTCCCCAGTCCATCTCACTCCTATCCCAGTGCCCTCAGTCCCACGGTTCCCCAGTCCCTCCCCAATGACCCCCAGTCCCATCCCAGCGCTCCCAGTCCGTCCCCCCCTGAAAATCTCAGTCCCATCCCAGTGTCCCCACTCCCAGTCCAAATCCCCCCAGTGCCCCTAGTCCCTCTCCAGTGTCCCCACTCCCATCCCCATCCCTGCCCACTGCCCCCAGTCTCTCCCAGTGCATCCCAGTCCTTTTCCCTGATGCAAGAGGCACAGGGGGCATGAAATCCCAGGGCAGCTGCACTGAGGTTCTACAATTCTGTTTTTCTAAATTAGGTAATTTTCTTAGTGAGCAGTTTGAGTTGTTAGACAGCGTGGACTGCAGAAGGATTTTTCGGTCAACTGATTGTTTTTTAGTTTATTTTAAAGCTCTCCTAAAAACTCTACACTGGTGTGTGTTCGCTGCACCTGCTGTGGGGGCTGCAGGGAGAAACAGCTGGGGGGGTTTGCTCTCTGCCCCTTTCCCACCTTCCCCTTGGTTCCCTGGGACTCCAGGGAATCCCAGCTCCCCTTGGCTTCTCCGGGGGCCTCGCGGCAGGGTTTCTAAGCATGACCCTGAGAAAGGGCTGACATTACCTTGTAGGAATCCTAAAGCCGAAATTGGCAGCGCGAGTCCCAAAATTGAATATGGACGAAGATTCTTCACAGACCAAAGGTACCACACCAGAAAGCTCTTGCTGCTTAAGGAGTGCCAGGGCTGGCCCACAACTGTACCTGAAACCATGAAGATCAGAGTTTTCTTTCTGGGGAAAAAGGGGTGAGGTTACCTTGCAGGAATCCTAAAGCCAAAACTGGAAGTCCAGCTCCCAAAATTGAATACAGACGATTCCTCCCAGACCAAAGGTGCCACCACAGAAAGCTCTTGCTGCCCATGGACCTCCCAGGTTGGCCCACCAACTGCACCTAACAACCAAAAGATAGAGGCTTTCTTATCTGGGAGAAAATGCTGTAGTTTGCTTTTGGGACTTTGAGCTGAAATTGCCAGTCCAAGTCCCAAAATTGAATATGGATGAAGATTCCTCCCAGACAAACAGTGCCACCACAGAAAGCTCTTGTTGCCCATGGAGTGTCAGGCTGGCCCACAAACTGCACCTGATAGCCTGAGGTTCA
>NW_021938955.1:0-2135 GCF_001715985.3 Manacus vitellinus
AACACCCTCACTGTGCATTGCAGTCTAGTGGGCAGAGACTAAAGGCTAAAACTGCCAAGAAGCACAAACATTGTATAAAATGACAGGATTTGGAATGGGGGTATGGAGACAGAAGTATTTATAACAGGAATTGTTCCTGCAGAATTGATGTGAGATCACTGGATTAGTGAGGGACCTGTCTTTTGCTGCCTGCTCCAAGAGCAGCAGCTCTCCCTCTCTCTGCCTGTTGCAGGAGCCCTTCATTCTTTTGACCTGCTAAGGCTGTTGTCCAGGATTGTGCGTGGAAGGGTATGGGAGGGTGTACATGTGCATTCACATGTGTGTGTCTCTCCTTCCCTGTAACACTAACTTGCTAGTAAAACCTTATTCCACATAAACAGTTCTATCATTTCCTCCGCTACCCTTTACCTTACTCTGTTCTCTTCATGTATCCTCATATCATATAGTTGGACAGTGCCTAGACTATTTTATAACTATTTTATAACCTATTTTTTTGAATCCTAGCACCAGTCAAAATATTCTACATGCTGTATGCCAGGAACATGTTAGGAATAGGTGACTGTATGTATATCTGTCAGTCAGTTCGGTATTTTCTAATCAGTGGTGTAACTGCTATCCTAATCTTTGTCCTTACTCCATTAATTTGAAAAATAATGACTTATTCTGTCACTTATGGAAGTTTGTTCCCTCCCTGGGGCCTAAAGAGATAATGCCTCATAAAGGTTACGACATCTTTATACACTTCATAGAATCATAGAATCAAGCAGGTTGAAAAAGACCTCTGACCAACTTTTTATCCAACACCGCTGTGGTTAGTAGACCATAGCACTAAGTGCCATATCCAGTCTTATCTTAAAAACCTCCAGGGATGGAGAATCCACCACTTTCCTGGGCAACCCATTCCAATGCCTGATTACCCTCTCTGTAAAGAATTTCTTCCTAATATTCAACCCAAACGTCCCCTGGCAGAGCTTAAGACCATACCCTCTTGTCCTACTGCTGGTTACCTGGCAAAAGAGACCAAACCCCACCTGGCTACAACCTCCTCTCAGGTGGTTGTAGAGAGTGATGAGGTCTCCCCTGAACCTCCTCCTCTCGAGGTTAAACAACCCCAGCTCCCTCAGCCTTTCCTCATAGAACTTGTGCTCCAGTCCCTTCACCAGCCTTGTTGCTCTTCTCTGGATCTGCTCCAGCACCTCAATATCCTTCCTGAACTGAGGGGCCCAGAACTGGACACAGTACTTCAAGTGTGGCCTCACCAGCACTGAGTACAGGGGAAGAATCACTTCCCTGGACCTGCTGGCCACACTGTTCCTGATGCAGGCCAGGATCCATTGGCCCTATTGACCATCTGGGCACACTCTGGCTCATGTTCAGCTTCCTGTCAATCCAAAGTCCCAGGTCCCTTCCTGCCTGGCTGCTCTCCAGCCACTCTGTGCCCAGCCTCTAGTGCTTTTTGTGGCCAAAGTGTAGGACTCAGCACTTGGCCTTGTTGAACCTCATCAAGATGCTCTGATAATGCAGTCCCTCGGCCCCAGGCAGAATACTTCCCTCCAACAGGGTCGGGGGCTGTCCCAGTCCTTCTTCCACAGTGCCAGGAAGGGAGGGAAAAAAAACTCCTCAGGGAAAAGAGGTTGTCTGCCAAAACCGAGGGTGGCTGTCACTCTGTCAGTCGGTGGACAGCAAGTCCTACAGACAAAAAAGCGGGCTGAAACGTGGCACTGGCTGGTTTTATAGAGAAGCCTCCCCCGTTCCTCTGCCACTCTTTGCCCAACTCCGCTCATTCCCCTTTCCCACCTCCCCCCACCCCAGAAAAACTGGATGGGGAGAGGGGAAAAGGGGGGGGAGCCTTTCATTGTAGGTGCACACTGTCCAGTAATTGATATTGGGAAAAAATTACAACAGCTCTTTTCAAACCTATAACAAAAATTTAGAAGGAAAATGAAAGATTAATATTTCTTAAATAAATGTCAAAAATAAGTCATTCTTTATTACAGCCCTACAAAGATGGTGCTGTCAGCCCCATCCCCTCTGCTGATCCCTTGGGGAGATTATTCCTGCCGCAGTCTCGGGCTCAGGAGGTCTCAGATGTCCGATGCCTCTGGATTTTTAGGGATGCTTTGAAGGGCTTTGCT
>NW_021938956.1:0-2124 GCF_001715985.3 Manacus vitellinus
CTGCTTTCCTTTCCGCTCAACAATCGCATGCGTTTTTTCATCAATCCGCCCCCAGCCTCAGTGCAGAGTTTAATATTTCAAAGCCTGAGGCGCAATCCATTATTTCTGCCTGCCCTGACTGTGCCCGTCTCCCTCCTTTACAGCAGATGGGAACGAATCCCCGTGGCCTTTCATCACGTTCCCTTTTTCAAACTGACATTAGTTCCCTCGTTTGGCAGATTTAAGTGTGTTCACGTTACCGTGGATACGTTCAGTAAACTGACCTGGGCTACACCACTAACGAGTACTTCCAGCAAATCCACTTGTTTACATTGGCTGCAAGCCTTTGCTGTTTTAGGCGTTCCTGAAGAAATTAAAACTGACAATGGCCCAAATTATACTAGCACTTATTCCAATGATTTTCTCTCACGCTGGAATGTACGACATACTACCGGTATCCCGTACAACAGCACCGGTCAAGCTATTGTTGAGCGAAAGCACCAAGACCTTAAATGTTTATTCCGTGTTTTAATGAAAGAGGGGGAGCAGACCCTGTCACCACAACAGGTAGTTCTAAAAGCATTATATGTCCACAATTGGAAAAATCTTGTTGAATCGCCAAAAGCTCCCAAAACGCAATATATAGCACCAATGTCTTTGCACTTTTTATCCTCTACTGTCCAATATCCAGATGTGTCTGTTGAAATATGGGATCCCAAACAGAATGCTTGGCAAGGTCCACAGCAATTAATAACCTGGGGTCGTGGCTACGCTTGTGTCTCTACAGGTAACGATACCATCTGGATCCCAGCCAAATGGGTTCGACCGTGGATCAAAAAGGCATTACCTTCCTGACTCTTTCTTTCCTTCTCCTGTTATTTGCCATCGGTGAGACGCAAGCCCAAGACAATCTGTGGATTCAATGGGCAACTCAGACAAACACCTCTGCCTTTTGCTTGCATCTCACTGCAGCAACTAATCCTTTTGAGACTTGCCTAATCGGTGTTCCTGTAAGTCCATTTGAGCTTGCTAAGAATGTAGTAAGGATAAATTGTACTGCACGAAATGCTAGTTATTGCTTAGGAATGGTGTTAAAAAGTCTTAAAGAACCTTTGCCTTGGGATCCTCAGGAGTTAAACCTACTCGATAGTCGACCATCAAATGGTTCAGGATGTGTCTTTTTTGGATCGTACAATTTAACAGAAAAGAAAAGACGTACCTGGTTAACACCTCACAAAAATTACAACACGTCCCAATATTGTTCTCCTGATCGTGTTTATGGATGGGGTTCAGGCCACATCCACCTTAATTATTCCTATGCTACCTCCATGCCACATCAAATATACCTTATCTGTGGTGATAGAGCGTGGCAAGGCATCCCCAAAGAAGCTCATGGGGGAGCTTGTTATCTTGGAAAACTTGCTCTCCTAGCACCTTCTAAAGAGCAATGGCAAACCATACTGCATGGTAAAACACAAAGAGCTCGTAGAAGTCTCGAACAATTGTCCTCAGACTGCTCTGATGAGGTAAGCTTGTGGGGAACCACAGCTCGAGTGTTTGCTACCATAATTCCCCAAATCGCAGCAGAGGAAGCGTTGACCCAATTAAAACACCTTGCGTGTTGGACTGCTAAACAAGCTAATGTCACCACTAATGTACTTTCCCAATTGGCACAAGATATGAGCAGCATGCGAAAGGCTGTGCTCCAAAATCGAGTTGCCATCGATTACTTGCTATTGGTACAAGGAAGAGGTTGTGAGGAATACCAAGGACTCTGCTGTTTTAATCTCTCAGATCACTCAGAGTCCATCCAGGAGCAATTGAAGTGGTTGAAAGAACATGCAAAAAGGATCACTGTGAGCACAAATCCTTTGGACGATTGGTTACTATCATTAAGTTTATCTGCATGGGTCAAGGATGTTTTGAAATGGATATGTATCATTGTATTAATTATTGGAATTGTACTCTGTATGGCTCCTTGTATTATTCAGTGCTTTGCTAGTAGAATTCATAGTATGGTTGATGCAGTTTTTAATAAGAGAGGGGGAGATGTTGCGGGATTAACAGGCGCTGTAATGTGGAAGCCATTCTTCAAGAAGATGTCGTGACTGACCCAGGGCGAAGTGACCTTGTCCGCGCAGGAAG
>NW_021938957.1:0-2071 GCF_001715985.3 Manacus vitellinus
CTCTCTGTAGATGGACAAGAAGAGCTTCATTTGGTCCCAGAAATTACAGCTGCCAACAACTGGCAGTTGCCAAGCTGGTGTGCTCGGTGCCAGCCTTGAGAAAAGGTGCCAACCCAACAGAGAAGTGAGGCTGCTTTCCTACTAGTTCCTACTCTCCTGTATTGCTCAGCTCTCTCCTAGCATGTAAACCTGTGATTTCTCAGAGCCATGGATTTACTGTAACTCACCAGATGGTGGTTCTGAAAAGCACATGTTGTCCTCCTTTGCTTTCAGCATCAGTCCAACTTTTGGCTTTTTCAGTCCCACTGGTGCTAACAACCATGACCAGATTGTTTCTGTTCTGAGTGCCAGCAAAACTCAGATTGTCTGCAAACTTCCCTTGCTTTTTTAGTGTTTCGAGTTGGTCATGCTGTGTTTGATGAAGTCCCACATGCTGGGAACTAAAAGAGAGGTGACATAATGCAGCTTTACCCTATCTGTAAGGATAAAGAATCTTACCCATGCAAGCTTCAGTGGGGATGCTGTACCTTTGAAAATGCGTTATTTTGGGAGCATCTCCTGTCATACATTTTCTCTTTTACCAATATTGTGTTCATCCTTGGTTCTTTCCAGTGGCTTGCCTTACTCTCTTATAATCTGCATATATGCTCACTTTAGTTCATTAAGTCTGTGATGTTTTAAAACAAGTGTATTCTGTTGAGTTTTCAGCTGGTTTTGCAGGATGTACTTGAAGTTTTCAGGTACTTGTACCAAATAAATAATAGTACTAATGTTGTTAACTTAAAACTGACTACTAGCTAGATATACACTTTCACTTCACTTTTCAGTGTATAATTTTTCACTTTCATAGATAATCAGCAGAACGTGTTAGCAATTTCACTTAGAAAACCAAATAGGCAACTTAGAAATAAATTTTTTTATTATTAACTCCTTCTAGGAGTATATGTAAAAGATATCAGAGCAAACACTTTTTCAATATTTGGTATGTCAGTGTATTTTAAAGGATCAGTAACTCAGTGTATGGTGTCTTTTCTTTTAGCATTACTTGCTTGCTCCTCTTGCCCCTTGTACAAAAAATATTTCTTTTCTTTTCCATCATTTACTTCAAGGTCATCCTGTATAAAAGAAAATGAGAGAAAGCATTAAATGAAGTTGCTAGTAAAAACTTTATTAGGCTACTGTAAAATGACACTTCATGCTGCAAAAGTGACCACTGACTTGGAGTGTGAAAAAAAATGGATTTTCCTGTTGTATTTGGAGTACGACACTTATGTAATGACTGCTCCATTTAATGTCATTTCTTCTTAAAGGAAATGTTTCATGGTCATATCTCCCAATCAAAGAGACTGTTCCCTACTGTATAAGCAATAGGCAGAGCTTTTGTAGGCACCATGCAGTGGCATTATATAAAGATTATCAGAGAGATGCAAATAACGGTGGTTTTTCATGCCTTAGTTTATGACATGCCTTCTTCCCTTTCTTGTATCTCTTGCTTTCAGCAGAGATTTCTCATTTTAATATGGCATATGCAGATGTGTACTCAAAGAGATGGGGCCTGGCACATAGTTTTTGACAGTTTGTTTTCCTTTGACTGCTTATTTCCATGTTCATTTTGAGTATGCTTGGATTGCACGAGCAAATGACAGCTGAAATATAGCTGAAGGAATCTGCTTTCTATTTTTAAATGCTTCAAACTTCAAACATATTTGTAACTTGGGCAAAAGCCTTATAGTGTGAACAAAAGCCAAACGTTTGAAAGATAATTTTAATTAGAAGGGGTAAGTATATGCTATTCCCAGTTTCGGGAACACATATGAATTCCTGCTTTTTCATTATAGATGTAATCTTCCCCAGGTCCATTTTTATCTCTTTATCATACTTTTTAAAAATAGCTTTAAATATCTCTTACTAGTTAGTAAATATCTGCACGGAAGTTCTAATTTTGAGCCATACTGGGTCTGATTAAAGCAGCATGGCTTTGAAATTTTTTAATTAGTTTAAAGGGCCTCTACACTGCTGCTTTCTTCCTTATGCCTGTCTGCACAAGCAGAAAGCAATCAACAAGAAAAAA
>NW_021938958.1:0-7598 GCF_001715985.3 Manacus vitellinus
ATGAGAAGCAGCCCTGCACCCAACTCCCCTGCAGACAAGGCACCTCCTGCACCACATGACACTGCCCAGCCCAAAGCCCAGCAGCCTCCTCAGCCAAGTCCCAGCCTCTCTCTGCACAACACCTTCTCTCCCCTTCCCTCTCCCAGCACAAGCAGCTCCCAGCCCTGGGCTAGCACAGCCCATATCAGCTGAGACCTGCAGTGAGGAAGGACGTGGTCTTGAAGCAGGAGGAGAAGGAGAAGAGGCTTCCCACTCACCTGATTCCTGAGGAGAAGGAGGTGAGAGAAGTGGATGCGAGAGCAGAGACTTGGGCTGCCTTTTATAGCAGTCCTGCACTGCCTCAGGCCCACAGGCACCTTTGTGCAAGTTATTATTTTCTGACCAGTTCATATCAGTTGTGAACCATCCCAGCTAATGGTAGGGGCTGTATCCTGGTTTCCTGCACTGCTGCCTTTTCATTTCCTGGCACATGTCAAGTGTGGTTCATTTCTCTATGTGTCCAATTAGAGGCCAAAGCATTTCCAGGGCAGAAAGATGTCAGCAGAGTCAGAATGCTTAGAGCTGGTGGCATCCTCTGTGAGTAGGTGATGTTCACCTGTGTTATTTCTGTGCGTTCATTTATCCTAAAGTTGTCAGGAAATGGGCATCAATCTTGTGCTTCTCTCCCACATGCCCAGGAACTGTTGTGTATAGGGACATGGCAGCATCTCTGCAGAAGAATTTCCAATTCCTGAGGTTTTCCTGGCCTTATATCAGCATACATACTTTTGCTTGGCTCCATGCAGACATGCATGAACACACATTTGTCAGTGTGTGCTTGTGAGACCCTCATCATGACAGCATGTGCAGGTCAGATAGTTTTGCTGGTGACTGGGATGAGACACAGGCTCCTCATGTCCAGGCCAATGCCAGATGCACTTCTTCAGCTCATCATCCTGGTGCTGATTGAGGCAGTGGCTGCACCTCTGCATGTCTGTGATGGAAGAACATGGGACTTGCCCAAGGTATCTTTTCCCTTGGATCCATGCCATGCACCCTACCTCTGTAGATGGGTGAGAATGTGAAGAGGAGAAGGGGACTCTGGGCTCAAACCAAGGTTATTTCTCTCTTATTGCCATCTTCTGTCTGAGCCTTCTTCCACAACACAGTTCCACCCAGAGCAAGAGGAATTGCCTTCAGTGATTGTGGTCCCCTGACCTCCCAGGATGTCCTGCAGCACCAGGGTTCTCCCAAGAACACAGCACAGGTTGGGCTCACCATCAGCAGGGCACGTTCCAAGGACAAGGGGAACATTTCTCGGCTGAGATTCAGGGGTTGATAATCACTGGCTGTGGAGTAGCCAGAGCTGTTGTCCTCACCTCCAAGGGCCAGGGCCTGAAGGAAGCCAACAGACAGTGTGTCCTTCCCTTCTATTACACTAAGGAATGAGAAAGGGTCCACTTGCTTACCCATTTGTTTCCTTACAGCATATCTTCCTTCTCCCTGGACAGCTTTAGTGAGGATCTAAACAGGAAAGAACCCAAAGCTTGGATGCAGAAGAGTTTGTCTCTGTGAAAACACCGGAGTGAAAGGATCATCATGGGCAGGCAAGGGTCAGTGTCCTACACAGGGAGAGAGACAGGCAGGTCCACCCTAAGCTGGTATTGGTGGTGCTTCAACACTGAGGGAGTAGAAAACAAGAAAGGACAAGGAAGGAAAAGGGAGGTGGCAACATTCTCCACCTTTCAGTCTGACATCAACTTCTTGGTTTCCAGTGCTCCTTGTCTTGTCTGTCATCAGTGGCTTTAGCAAGGGGGACACCTTCTGCTGCCACAGCAGTGGATGGTCTTGAATTATGGTCAAATTACAGGAAACATTGGTTAACATGTGTTGTTTTGCACCTTTTTTCTCTAGATGCCATTACTACTTGAAAATTTTATAAAATAAGAGAGAGAAAAAACATCTCCTTATTATCTCAGACCCCTTATCTTGTTTTTTTTTCTCCAGATAATTCTGCTTCTCCCTTTGATCTATCTGGACCCAGTTTTTAGCAGACAGGTGTGAAGAAGAAGTGTTGTAGAGCCCTTTTCTCTCTCTGCAGTACATATTTTCTTACCTTTAAACCAAAACAAGCCAGGGGAGGGAGGGGACGTGTCTGTGCAAGGCTGAGCTCAGGGAAAGGTGGGCTCTTCTCTTACAGAATTATTTCCTTAGTGCACCTAGAGACCTCCAGGCCATTGTGTTCTTCCAGAAGGGGTCAATGTTCATGGCTTGAGAAGTGGGAGAAGGTGGTGAAAGAACCCCTGCTTTATAACTGGTTTCCCTGTGTGCACCCTAGGACAGGAAAATATTTGTCATGTGCTGTACAGAGAATGCCTGTCCATTCTCCTCTCTGTGTGCTCCGCACAGTACCAAGGGCTGGAAGGAACCAACCTGAGCCTTGCAACCGGTTCCTGTCAAAAAAGCTTCTTTTTTCTCTGAATAAAAAACTTCATTTTGTTCTCCGAGTTTTCCTCAAAACCCCATCAGGGTGGACCTTCCCACAGTAGACTTTTCTTGAGAAGATAATGGTGCTGACACAGAGCTCCAGAAGAACTGCATCCCCTAACTTCCATGAAAGTGGAAATCCCTAAATGGAGAGGAGCATGAGCACTAAGGTTTCTTAGTGCCTTTGACAATGCCTGTGACAATTTCCGTCCCTCTATTCTGTCCAGGCTGAGCACAGGAGAGCATTCACATGAAAATTCATCTTACAGCAGACATATTTTTCTCAGGTCATTGTGGAGGCTGAGTTCAGCAGTGTGAGATGATCTGAGTTCTGGCTGAACTTGAAATCCTTCTTTTGAATCCTTGTAGGTCTGCAAAGGAGTAATGTATATCAGATATTGATGCTTTCAGCCTGGCAGGATCAGGAATGCATGTGTGCATGCATAAGACTGTCACGGGGTATATGTTGATAGGTCTTGGTCCATGGAGAAAAGAACACACACACACACAACACGGTGATGAGACAAAGGGATTTCTGCTGCTCCAGAGAAGCAGCAGCTTTTATTCAGTTTGCTCACTTCTACTTTTACCACAAACACAGAATATAAACATATTATTGCAAAAACACCCAGGAATGTAACACCTGCACACAACCAAACAGTTTCGCCTCCTTAAAACTCAAGGCTGTGTCCATGGAAACATCCAATTAGCCTCACTGTTCTCATGGGAAAAGGCCTAACTCTCTGTAATATTTTAAACTCTTTAAGCCCCATGGATTTCGTGGAGCTGCCACTTCTCCCCACATAAGACTTCTCTGGACCAGAGAGCTTCTTTGCACAGAGGGACAGGCCTCAGCCAAGCAGGGCATATGCTGTCAGGGATATTTTGCTTCCCATGTACTTCTGATACTTCTTGGCCTTGTGCCCCTTTAGGGACACCTCGTTCTACTCTTGTTCTTGCTGCATCTCTGGTTTCTCCCGCTCCTTCACCTCACCAACGAGGAAGGGGCGAGGATCTGCATCAAGCCCAGCGACACCGCGAGGTGCGCAGCCGCAGTGAGTGACACCAACAGCCCAATCTCAGACGGGGCCACCCACCTGCGGCGGTTCATATTACAGGAAGAGCGTAGCAAAGCATCTTGGGACCTGTAGTCCTTGGTACTCTATCGCACATGCGCAGTGGCATGCTTTAATGCCATTGGTTAAGAGCTCACGTGTCATGACTCAAGCATTGCATTTAAACTCAAGCATTGCGTTCTTTGCAATGAACTCAATTCGGGCTGGGTCCACTCGTAGTTTGGGTTCGTGCCAAAACAGATATCACACTCATCCTCCTTTGGAGCAGTTTTGATATCTTCTCTGTGGCTGATAGGAATAACTACAGACCTTACCACTTCCTGGTGGCCTGGTCATATTCGTAGGAGTGAAATGGTGTTCTGGGACCAGCCCCAGTTCCTATGGAGGCAGCAATGCTGCACTGACATGCTCTTATGGCTGGGCTTGGGGCAAGCTCAGCTCCCAGTAAGCTGCTGTCACCACCACAGCAGAGGGCTGGATGAAGACATTGGAGTCCTGGCACTGCCTGACACAGGGCTCATTGCAGCTGTTGGCCAGCGGGGTCGGGCCACAGGGCTGGCAGGGCAGGCACGGGGTGTAGCAGGACATGTCTGGGGCTGGAGCTGCACCTGGGAGAAACACTTGAAATGAATTAGAGCACTGGGACACGTGAGGAGCAGTTGGTCACAAAACTGCAAAGCCCATCACCCCACTGTGAATGTTTCAAAGGCTAGGAAGTAGAGGCTGGGTGGTGAGACAAAAAAGTTTCTTGGCCTCATCCAAACACGATACTGCAAAGTGTCACCAGGCCCAGTGGGGCTGCTGCCTGTTTCTTCAGTGAAGGGCCTCCTCAGGCAAATTCCAGACAGTCTCTGAGTCAGATCTTTGCTTTTTTCCCCTTCCCATGATAAGGAGCACCAAAATCCTGGATGGAAGCGTTGGATGGAAGATCATGCATCTGCATGACCAGAAAAAATGTTGGGAGGAAAGGACTTCAGACTCACCTAGATTGCAAAGGAAAAGAAGAAAGAGAGGTAGATGACAGAGCAAGGAGTTGGACTGGTTTTTGTGGTGGCTCCAATCTGCCCCAGGGCCAGAGGTGGCTGCTGTGGAAGTGGCAATTTCCTAGGGTACTCATGATGAATGGAAAACCTCCCAGCTAATGACATGGGCTGGGTGGTTTTTCTCCCCAACACTACCTGTTATTTTCCTGGTGTATGTCACACACATTCCCTCACAGAGGCTTCTGAGTGCAGGGATTGAGAGGCTCCAGGATTTCCAGGGCAGGATTATTCTATGCCAGCAGAAGACTGGCTCAAGTGCTGGATGGCTGCAGGGCAGGCAAGTGATGTTGGCCTGGAGCTTGCTAGTAGTGTTGCCTGTGACTGTATTGAGAGGAAGGGGCCCTGAAATCCTTGGCTGGTCACCCTAGGGATTTCCTTGTGTGAGGACATGCTGTGTCTCCCTTCTCTCTCTCCCTCCCTCCCCAGTGAGGATGTTACCCTGTGGAGGCTGCCTTTTGCCCTCCCAAGTTCTGAGACAGCTTTTGAGAGTCCATTTTGGCCCCCACCCTCAAATGCAACAGGGGCAGAGGAAGTGAAAGTCCATTTCATGGCCTCCATGGAGCACTTTCATCAGTGGCACTGGCTGATCCAGAGGCTGGAGCTAGACAATATCTAGAGGGATACAGAGGTAATAATTTATATCATTCACTACATGAAACTTGTCGAAACTTTCCAATTCACAGGCAAAAAGAAGATGTAATTTTGTGGCCTGAACACAGTAAGCAAACGCCACCAACACCCCCAGCGAAATACCAAATGGCAAAACTGTTTTAAAATTATTTATGGGGAAAATTTGGAAAGAGCTCAGACCTACTCAGCATCGACATTGTAAGACAGCCAGATAAGTTGCATGGTTGTTTCTTTTCTCCAACTTTTTTTGATGGGGGTACAGATACTGACTCATGGAACCACACCAATGGGTATGTGATCTTGGAGAACAATGCTGACATTTGTGTAGCTTGTTTCTCACAGCATATGCACACCTAGAGTTTTACAATCAAACACTCAACTTCCCTGCCAGACCATTGCCTTTATCTTGACACAGACCCTGTTACATCTCTGAGTCAGTCAGGGGACTGGGATGCCCCTGCTCAGTGAATTGATAGGCAAGGTCTTGGCAGATGAGTATATTGTGGATTTTGTGTCACTAGTCCCTAAGCCCCTATGGCTTCTTGCAGTCTAGAGCAAAATATAACTTTGAGGTCAAAGGCATCACTTTAAATAACATAACAAATAGAGGAAAGATCTATCTTGAGGCACTGAGGTATCTTGTGTTGGATCAGTCACAGTGTTACAGTACTACAGTGTAAATATAGACAGTAACAACCCTAAAAATATTGTGATAGTGCACCACTGTATCACTGTATCACCAGAAACAAGCAGAAGCGGGCAACAGACACCAAGGCCCCTTTGGAGGATGCAGAAGGTGATTTATGACCAAAGAGTACAGCATGAAAATTTAAAAGCTGCCTCCGTAGATTTGGGTCATGGGCGTGCACTGGAAACACTCCTTCTCTGCTATCTTGGAAGTCCAGAGCAACTGTGGGAAAAGTTATTTTGTAAAAAGCCCTTTGGAGAACCATTTCATGGAATGGTTGAGGTTGGAAGGGGCCACCTAGTCCAATGACCCTTCTGATTCAGGGAAAATAGAGCAAGTTGCCAAGAACCATGTCCTGATGGCTTTTGAAGATTTCCAAAGATGGAGACTCCAAGACTTTTCCGGACAATTTGTTTTCCAGTGCTCAGTCAGTGTCTTGATGTTCCAGACACAGCCTCCTGTGCTTCAGCCTGTAACCATTGCCTCTGGTCCTGTCATTGGGCACCTCTGAGAAGAGTCTTCTTTGCACCTTCCCCTCAATTTTTTATATAAAGAGTGTATCTGCTTTATGTAACAAGGTTTTGGTAGTGAAGGGGGTCCCAGGGGCGGCTTCTGTGAGATGTCAGATGAAGACAATTCCACTGGTTCCAAGGTGGACCCACTGCTGGTCAGAGCTGAGCTAAGCTGTGATATTGGTACTTCTTCCCTGATATCATTTTAAGAAGAGGTAAAAAACTGCTGTGCAACAGCAGCTGGGAGAGAAGGGTGGAATAATTAGAGAAAACAGCTGTGCAGACACCAAGGTCAGTGAAGAAGGATGTGGCACGAGAGCCCCAGGCACTGGAGCAGAGATTTCTCTGCAACCCATGGAGGTACACAGTAGAGCAGGTATCCACCTCATGACAGAGCAGATGGATGTACCCTGAAGGAAGCTGTGACACCATGGAGATCTGGAATAGGTTCCTGGCAGGAAGTGTGGCCCTATGGAGAAAAGGCTTTGCTGGAGCGGGTCTGCTGGTAGGACCTGTGGAGGAGCCACACTGGAACCCAGTCTGTTCTTGAAAGGTTGCACCCTGTGGAAAGGATCGGTGCTGGAGCAGTTTGAGAAGAATTGCAGCCTGTGGGAAGGTCCCATGTTAGAGAAGTTTGTAAAGGAATCTTCCCATGCTAGAGCTGGGAAAGAGCGTGAGGAGGAAGGAGCAGCAGAGACAACACACCGCAACACCTTGTCCTCCTGTACCACTCAGTGGGAGAAGGTAGAGAAGTCAGGAGTGAGGCTGAGATTAGGAAGAAGGGAGGGGTGGGAAGAATGTGGTTTTAGATTTGTCCTTATTTTATATTATCCTGCTCTGATTTTGATTAGAAATAAATTTAATTATTTTCCCGGAGTCTACTTTGCATATAATGGTAAAGTCTAGGTGATCTCTCACTGTCCTTCTCTCAACCCATGAGCCCTTCATCATATTTTCTCCCCCTGTCTAGTTGTGGAGGGCAGTGGTAGAGCATCTTGGTGGGCATATGGCAGCCAACCTGTCTTCAGTCTAGCACCAGGATTGGAGGTCTTGGAGATTGTTGAACAATGTTGCCAGGGGCTTTAGCAGGGGGGGCATCTGCCACGGTAGCAGCTGGTGATGCAGGAGAGGTCAAAGCCCCCGGAGTTGATGGGCACTCCGTCACAGCTGAGGATGCTGCCAA
>NW_021938958.1:8041-9037 GCF_001715985.3 Manacus vitellinus
AGTTCCAGCCTTCCTCCATTTCTGACCTTCTCCCTACTTCTCTCTCCCATGAAAAGCAATCCCAAGAGCCATCCTAGAAGAGAGCTGGAATCAATTGAGAGGTCCATGGAGGTGAGATCTCCTTTAGAGAAAGCAGAGAAGGAGAAGGGGCTTCAGACTTATCTGATTCCTGAGGAAAAGAAGGCAAGAGAAGTGGAGAAGCTGAGCAAGCATTTATTATGGACCTTTACTTCCCCAAACTGCCAGAGGCATCCCTGGTAGACATGATCATTTTCTGAGAAACTCATCTTGATTGCAAAACATCCCATTTAATATGCAAAACATCCCATTTAATTCTATGGTTTGTGACTTGGCTTCCTGAATGTCTGTGTTTCATTTCCTGCTTTGTTTCAGGCACATTTCCTTGTGAACGCTTTTCTTTGCTTTTTTGTGTGACAAGATGAGAGGCCCAAGCCCTTCTGGAGCAAAACACATCAGTGTAGGCAGATGACTCAGAGGACTCATCTCACATGCTGGAAGAGCCGAGTAAAAGCAAATTATGTCAGTCTGGATTACTGCTTTGGGGGTCTTTGGTGCTCCTGTTGGCAAGAAGTGGCTCAGCTCCTGGATTTTGCTCTATCCTGCCTAAAAATGAACCCAGAAAAATTCTGCTGGACTGTTTCTCATACTTCTCTTATTCTGCACCTGAGAGGTCTGTGAGGCCCATGCCTTGTTCTTCTTCAGAATGCTCTAGCCCTGCCACTATCATCTCCACTTGTCTACTGAAGAGGCCACAGTTCACTGTGATTCTTTCACAGAATATTCTGAGTTGGAAGGGATCCACAAGGATCACGGAGTCCAACTCTTAGCCCTGCACACCATGTGCCTGCAAGTATCATCCAAACACTTATTGAACTGTGTCAGATTGAGGCTGTGCCCAACCATCCTGTGGGGGAAGAAGCTTTTTCTAATATCCAATCTAAACCTGCCTGACACAACTGCAAGCCATTCCCTGGG
>NW_021938958.1:9664-10930 GCF_001715985.3 Manacus vitellinus
TGACAGGTGCCAGCCTGATGTCACCTCAGCCGCTGTGTCCAAGTCATTTAGAAAGATGCTGAAGAGCACAGGGCCCAAAATGGAGCCCTGTGGAGCCCCACCAGTGACAGGTGCCCGTCTGATGTCACCCCAGTCACTTCCACCCTCTGTGCTTGCTCCATGAGCAAATTGCTCACCCACCACATGATGTGTTTATCCAGCTCTGAACTGGACAGTTTGTCCAGAGGGATCCTGGGAGAGACAGTATCAAAAGCTTTACTTGAAATCCAAAAAGATTACATCATAGGACTTCCATTGATCAACCAGGTGGGTCACCTTGTCGTAGAATGAAATCAGATTTGACAAGCAGGACTTTGCTGTCAGAAACTGTGCTGTCTGTGACTTTCTGTGTCCTGTGTGCAGCTGGGATTGTGTGAATGTACACGGGTGCAAAAATTTGTGCATGATTCCACTTTGATGTGCACAAGTGTGCATGTATATGTGTCCCTCCTCGTGAGAGATTGCTCTACTCATGGCAGTGTCACTCTCCACTGCTCTGTCAATAAGCTCCACAGAGCAGCCAGAGCCAGGGGGAACTTCAGTGCAGTTGAACAAGAGAACAAACCTGGCAGATAATTGTCCTCACCACAGGCACTGAAATGCAAGCTTCTGTATCTTCAGTCCTCCTTTTCCTACTCCTTCAAAGCTCACAGTCTGATGATGATGATTCCAGGCCCCAGCAAGGATGTTTTCACACTGTTTTGGACCCTTAGATTAATTCAGTGTAAACAATATTGGGAATGCTAAGCATGGCTTGCAGTCCCCGCTCCCTGCTTCTCCAGACCAGGACATGGCTCTCCCCCAATCTAGGGACTTCAAAAGTGTGAGTTTTGTTCTGTGGACAGTGAGAAAGGCTGAGAAGTTCTGCCAGATTCATCCAGGCTATGCCCGAGTGAGTCTGCATTCGCTGCAGTGTCAGTGCTGTCTGGTGTGAGACGAGTCCCTACCTCATGTCCAAGCCAATGCCAAATGTACCAGTGCAGCCCATCAGCCTGGTGCTGTGTCAGGCAGAGGCTGAGACCTTGGAATCAACATGTCCTGAGCTAAAGGAACACGGCATATGGAAAAGAAAGTGCTCAATAGATATTTGTGCTCACTTTTTATTGGGTCATGGAGGGAAGAGGAAGATGGAGTAGAAGTCATGGTCCAACATGAAGGCTGTTCCTCAAATTCCAACTCCTGATATTCTACAGAGCAGATTGTGTCCAAAACCCTCACACTCACCCC
>NW_021938958.1:11675-27052 GCF_001715985.3 Manacus vitellinus
CAAAGCCCCCGGAGTTGATGGGCACTCCGTCACAGCTGAGGATGCTGCCAACGGCAGCGGAGGGGGAGGATCCCACCACAGTGTTCTGTGGGAAGGAGCTGAGGATGGGCCCGGGCAGGGTCACCACCACGGGGGAGGGCTGGATGACCACAGTGGAGTCCTGGCACTGCCTGACACAGGGCTCATTGCAGCTGTTGGCCAGCGGGGTCGGGCCGCAGGGCTGGCAGGGCCGGCACGGGGTGTAGCAGGACATGTCTGGGGCTGGAGCTGCACCTGGGACAGAGGACAGAGAGCAAACAGAGCACAAGGGTGGATGGGTGAAGAGCAACCTGGTTATCCCATCACAAAACTGCAAAGGCCATCCATGAGTGGATGCTGGAGACTGTGCCAGCAGCCACACAGTCTTCATCGCCTCATCTGGCCAGGGCGCTACTAAGAGCCTGACCCAAGGAAGCAAAGCTCTCTTCTGGTGCAAAAACCAAAAGCCACCATAGTCGTGTCCCAGTCTCTCTCTGTGCCAACCTCCTCCCCGCTTTCATCTCTCATGAAAAAGCACTCCAAACCCCAAATATGAGAAAGCCAAAATCAGCTGAGATGTCCATCAAGTGATGGAGACCTCTGTTTGGAAGAGGAGGAGAAGGGGCTTCACACTCACCTGGTTCCCAAGCAGAAGGAGGCAAGAGAAGTGGATGAGAGAGCAGGGACTGGGGCTGCCTTTTATACCTGCCCTTCACTGCCTCAGGACCAGGGGCAGCCTTTCCAGAGGTAACAATTTCCCCACAAGCTCATCTTACATGCAAACCAGCACAGCTGATGATATGGGCTGTGCTTTCATTTCCTGCGCTGCTGCCTTTTCATTTCCCGGTTTGTTCCATGCCCATTTCCCAATGAAGGCTTCTTCTGATCCCTGGGATTAAAGGCCCCAGGATTTCTAAAGCAGGAATGCAGCACTGCAGGTGGAAGATTCAGTTTATGTGCTGGATGGGACCAGAGCAGGCAAGTGATCCTATCCTCATCACTCTGGTGGGGTTGTTTGAAGTGTTGTTTTCAGACAGAATCTGCAGCAGTCATAGAATCATGTAATCATAGAATGGCTTGGGTTGGAAGGAACTCCCTCATCATGGACAAGGACACTAGATCAGGCTGCCCAGGGCCCTATCCAACGTGGCCTTGAACTCTTTCAGGAATGGGGCAGCCACAGCTTCCCTGGGTCAATGGTTCCATTGGCTCACCACCGTCTGTGTAAGAATTTATTCCTAACATCTAATCTAAATCTTTCCTCTTTTATTTCAAACTGTTCCCCTAGTTGTCCTATCAGTATCTGCCTCTGTAAAAAGTTGCTCTCCATCTTTCTTATAAGCCCCCTTCATATCCTGAAAGGCCTCAATGAGATCTACCCAGAGCCTTCTCTTCTCCATGCTAATAACCTCAAGTCTCTCAGCCTGTCTTCAAAGGAGAGTTGCTCCAGCCCACTGAGCATCTTTGTGGCCTCCTTTGGACCTGATCTAACAGGTACACGTCTTTCTTCTGCTGAAGACTCCAGGTCTGGACACAGTACTCCGGGTGGGGTCTCATGAGGGCAGAATAGATGCAAAGATTCACTTCCCTCAGCCTGCCAGTCACACCTTTTCTGATGCAGCAGAGGATGCAGTTGGCTTTGTGGACTGCAAATGCGAACTGTTGGCTCGTGTACATCTTTTCATCTACCAGAACACCACAGGGTTGCTGTTAATGTGAATGTGACTCATGTCCCAGTCTGTACTCATGTCTGGGATTGTCCTGATATAAGTGCTGCACCTTGCATTGAATTTCTTAATTTTCATGAGGTTTTCATGTGCTCACTTCTCAAGTTTGTCCAGGTCCCCCTGGATCGCCCTATCCTTCTGTAGTGTCATCTGCACTGCTTAACTTTGTGTCATCTGCAAATGTGCTGAGGAGGCACTCAATCTCATGTCTCTATCATTGAAGAAAAATATTAAAAAGCACTGGTCTCAAGACAGAGCCCTGAGAGACATCTCTCATGATTGGCCTCCACCTGATCATAGAGCCATTGACCAAAACTCCCTGTCTATGTCCATCCAGCCATTTCCATATTCACAATAGTACACCCTTCAAATCCATGTCTCTCCAATTTGGAGATAAGGATGTTGTGTGGGACCATTTCAAAGACCGGACAGAAGTTCAGGCAGAGGACATTGGTCAGTCTTCCTTTGTTGACTGTTTCAGTCCCTCCACCATAGAAAGCCACCTGGTTGCTCAGACACGAGTTGCCCTCAGAGAAGCTTTGCTGGCTGTTGTGGATTGTCTTGTATGTGATTTAAAATTGCTTTCATGAGGATCTGCTCCATGATCTTTCCAGGTACAGAGGTGGGGTTCACCAGTCTGTAGTTCCCCATGTCTTTTGTTTCCCCTCTTTAAAAATCCAGTCTGCAACTGGATGCCCAAGGACTTCTGTGCATGAAGATGGTCCATGGCCTCCTCAGCTCACCTTGATGGGTGATCCTGTGTTATCTCCACATGTGTGCATTGGACTGCTGTTTTTGACTCTGTCCTGCCTAACACTCCCCTCAGGAAAAATTTCAGGCTTGTTTTGACTTATCCACTCTCTGGTGAGTACATAAACATTGCCATGGGCTTGCCTGGGGCCTTGTCCTTCCCCACAACGCTCCAACCCTGCCTTGGTTGTCCCCAGGTGTCCTCAGCAGAGTTCACAGTAGATTGTGTTCCTACATGTGTTCATGTCTTGGGTGATTTGTGTGCAGCCAGACTTGTATGAATGTACCAAATATTTGACAGGTCTACAAGAGCTTATGTCTTTTTGTGTCTCTCCTCACAAACAGACATGCTCATGGCAGGGGCACTCTCCATGGCTCAGTTCATGAGCTCTGCAAAGCAGCATTTTCCCAGCATCAGCAGGAGCTCAAGTGCAGTTGAAAGGTAATGGCATCAGCCTCCTAGAAATCTCTCCAAGAGTCACTGTAATCCAACCCCTGTTTGCTGAACCCTCCTGTTCTTATGAAGCTCACACTCCACTGCTGCTGATACCAAGCCCCAACAAGGACCATTTCCCACCAATTAAGATCCTTAGTTCATTTCAGTGTACCAGCACTGGGACTGCCTCAGCATGGTGGGCAGTCCTCCTCTGCCTGCCTCACCAGGCCAGGGCACAGCTGCTAGAGAGTTTGAAAGGATGGGGTTGGCTTTATGGATCTGGAGAAAGGATAAGGAATCCTACCCTCCTTGTGCAGGCCATGTCCAAATAAACCTGCTTCCAGTGAATTGCTGGTGCTTTCAGGTGTGGGACACAGCTCTCCTTCATGCAAAAGCCAATGTCAAATGTATTTGTGCGATTCATTGACCTGGTGCTGTGTCAGCCTGAGATCTTGGCCCAAACAGATACAGAATTTAAGAATCACTGTACGTGATATCACTGTGCACTGGAGTGAAAGGGCAGAGCCACTACATGTTGCCCAGGGAAAGCCAGGGAGGTGCTGGGGCTACTGGGTAGACAAGTGTTGGTGGGGATGCCCCAACATTTGCTCTGTGGTTGGGCTGGTCCCTGCACGTGCCATTGCATCCCTGGGGCAGGGGTGGTGCCAGTGCCCTGGGGCACTGTGGAGCAGAGAGAGAATGGGGTACTCCAGGAGTGCCAGGTAGAACAAGGAACTGGATTGCCCATATATTGCCAATTCACCCAGTGACCACAGTGCAGCTCTTGTGGGGGAGAAGGTGAGGCATGGGCATCACAGGAACATGTCCATTGGCCAAAGAGGTGGAGGGGTTCAGCGGCTCTGCCCCAAATCTCCGGCAGGAAGAATGTGCAGGGAAGTTTCCCTGTTGGTCCCTTCATGCAAAATTTAGCTTTGCCTTCATCAGCTCCTTCCCTGCATCCAGGCAATTGTAGATGTCTGAGATGTGCCAGCCTTTTAATCGATCCCTTAAGCTGAGAATGAAGGTTGAAAAAGAAATTTCAGAGTAGTACACAGAAAAAATCCCTAAGTGCCTGTATTAATAGTGAAGCCAGATGTCCTTCGCAGAAACTCAGAGAAGACGAATGCCAGGAGTATGTCATGGAAAGGAAGAGGAATGTGGGACACTGATAGGCCCAGCTTTCTGTAGGGATACTCTGTGCTGTGCTGTCATCAGCCCTGTTACCCACAGGGTAAATTGTGAAGGGATGGCTAAAAAGCAGGGATTTCCAACAGATATGCACAGGGTACAGATATTTTGTGGCACTGAGGCCTGCAGAACTTGGCTTACACAGCCTCCATCAACCTTATTGCCAAGAGAGATGTGTTCAGCACCTTGATACCTCTGTCATCCTAGTTCGCCCCTGGTCAAACAGGCGAGAGGAGACAATGTTGTCAAAGGAGTTCACAACCTGACCCTCTGGAAGAACAGAACATTTGCCTGCATTTCAAGTTCCCAGATGGGGAAAGGGCAATTTACACAGTCTCCCTTGTGGATGGAAGGATGGACGGATGGATTCTGTTTATCAGGCTCTTCCTGACTGAGGCCTCTAAAGTGCTTTTGATCAAAGTGCCCAAGAGCATCAGTCTAAGCAAGAGGGACTCCCATGGACAAAACTTGTCTGCCACAGAGAGCTCACAGATACGACTGAGTGTGTCCCATTGTCACCTCCACAGCTCAAGGGGTCTAGAATGACCTTGCACAGAGCTTTTCTGGAGCAGAGCTGGTTCTGACGCAGCAGGGCCTTGCGGGTGCTGAGCTTGAACATAGCTGCTCCACCCGAGCTTGGGAGTGACAAAGCTCCACTGGTCAGTGATGGGCCTGTGGGCACCAATTACTGTCCTTGGACTGCCCTGGCCCATGGGATTCCCGGGGACCCAAGTGTGAGACCCAGAGTGGTTAATCCCAATACTGACTTGTGAATGAGCTCTGCCTGCCTGCCAAAACCTGGCTTCTGCCATGGGCCTCAGCAGTGGTAGGGCTGGATAGGGGAACTGACCCTGGCTGCCCATGCCCATGTGTGCTGGCCAGGCCCCAGATTGGGCAATGGAGGGGAGGAGAAGGAGGACATGAGGCCATGGGCCATCCCTGAGGCAATTCCACCCATCCACACTCCTGCTTTCCTTTGGGAACATCTTCTGTCTCCCCTGCCACAGCACTGACCAGAGCAAGAGGTGCCCCATTCCCGTGATCCTACAAGGTGGTTTGTCTCCATGAGCTTCCATGGAATTCTAGCTGTCACTTGAGGACAGTAGAGGTTCTTGTAGGACCTGTGGGGAGATGTCTGGGCAAAGACACTGCAAGGCAAGGGCTGATTGCCACTTGCTCTGGGGTAGCTGAGAATATTTTACATACTGCCCTAGGATAGTGCCCTGAAGAGGACCCTCTGCAGCATGTCCCAGTCTCACATTTTTCTGGGCGAAGGATCTCCCTACATCGTCACCTTGACAGGATCAACACCATTACCCCGAGGCCATACACTGAGGGAAGGACCAGCTGGAGACTCAGGCTGAGATGTAAAAATCTTTATTGAGTTTAAAGATGGAATCAAAGTCACCACAAGCACAGGACCTCAGTGCAGTGGTCTGGAGGGACAAGAGATTTCACCTCTTGGCCAGGCGAAATCCATGCAGGGCATCCATTTGTCTTTGCTGTAGAGTGCAGGCTGGCTTGGAGGAGCCTTGCAGCCCAGGGAGGCAGAAGAAAAGAATGAAAAATGAGAAAAGGAGGTATGTAGAAGTATCAAAGGAAAGACATGGGCCACGTTTTCAAAGTGCCCAGGCTGGCCCCTTCCTGCCAGCGTTCTTAGGAGGAGCTGAAGATGCTCAGTTCCTCTGAAAGAAATGACCTGAAGATTCTCTCTTTGTTCTCGATGTCTGGAGATCTTGGGGAAACCTCCCAAGACCTGTATATGCTCAGCAGCTTTAGCAGGGGAGGCCCCTCCTGCCACCATAGCGCCTGGTGATGCAGGAGAGGTCAAAGCCCCCGGAGTTGATGGGCACTCCGTCACAGCTGAGGATGCTGCCAACGGCAGCGGAGGTGGAGGATCCCACCACGGTGTTCTGTGGGAAGGAGCTGAGGATGGGCCCGGGCAGGGTCACCACCACAGCCGGCGGCTCAATGACCACAGTGGAGTCCTGGCACTGCCTGACACAGGGCTCATTGCAGCTGTTGGCCAGCGGGGTCGGGCCGCAGGGCTGGCAGGGCCGGCACGGGGTGTAGCAGGACATGTCTGGGGCTGGAGCTGCACCTGGGACAGAGGACAGAGAGCAAACAGAGCACAAGGGTGGATGGGTGAAGAGCAACCTGGTTATCTCATCACAAAACTGCAAAGGCCATCCATGAGTGGATGCTGGAGACTGTGCCAGCAGCCACACAGTCTTCATCGCCTCATCTGGCCAGGGTGCTACTAAGAGCCTGGCCCAAGGAAGCAAAGCTCTCTTCTGGTGCAAAAACCAAAAGCCACCATAGTCGTGTCCCAGTCTCTCTCTGTGCCAACCTCCTCCCCGCTTTCATCTCTCATGAAAAAGCACTCCAAACCCCAAATATGAGAAAGCCAAAATCAGCTGAGATGTCCATCAAGTGATGGAGACCTCTGTTTGGAAGAGGAGGAGAAGGGGCTTCACACTCACCTGGTTCCCAAGCAGAAGGAGGCAAGAGAAGTGGATGAGAGAGCAGGGACTGGGGTTGCCTTTTATACCTGCCCTTCACTGCCTCAGGACCAGGGGCAGCCTTTCCAGAGGTAACAATTTCCCCACAAGCTCATCTTACATGCAAACCAGCACAGCTGATGATATGGGCTGTGCTTTCATTTCCTGCGCTGCTGCCTTTTCATTTCCCGGTTTGTTCCATGCCCATTTCCCAATGAAGGCTTCTTCTGATCCCTGGGATTAAAGGCCCCAGGATTTCTAAAGCAGGAATGCAGCACTGCAGGTGGAAGATTCAGTTTATGTGCTGGATGGGACCAGAGCAGGCAAGTGATATATCAGTCTGGATCACTCTGGTGGGGTTGTTTGAATTGCTGTTCTAAAGAAGAAGTTCCAGGAATCCTCAGCTGGATGTCCAAGGACTCCTCTTCATGAGGATGTGTCCTAAACTTCTCTTTCCCTCCCTATGGTCACTTCTTCCCTCTCCGTGTCCATGGACTGTGCTGCTGGCTCCAACCTGCGTAACTCTGCCCTCAGGAAAAATTTCTGGCTGGTTTTGACTCATCCCTTCTCTGTGCAGCCTGTGAGTACACAAACAATTCCCAGAGCTTGTGTGGGGCCTTGTTCTTCCCCACAATGCTTCTGCCCTGCCTTGGTTGTCCCCAGGTGTCCTCAGAGTCCACTGTGTGTTGTGTTCCTACAACATTGACTTTTACAGGGTAGAGAGGTGGGCCCATGCAAAGCTCATGAAGCTCAACAAGTCCAAGTGTAAGGTCCTGAATATTGGTTAGACCACTCCCAAGCACAGGCTGGGTGATGAGTGGACTGAAAGTAGCCCTGCCAAGAAGGACTTGGGGGTACTGGTGGATGAGAAGCTGGACATGAGCTGGCAATGTTGTTTGCAGCCCTGGAAGCCAATTGTATCCCAGGCTGCATCAAAAGAAGAGTCACTACCAGGTCAAGGGAGGTGACTCTTTCCCTCTACTCCTCTCTTGTGAGACCCCAGCTAGAGTGCTGTGCCCAGTTCTGAGGCCCCCAACATAAGAGGGATGTGGAGCTCCCGGAGCAAGCCCAGAGACCACAAAGACACTCAAAGGGCTGGAGCCCCTCTGCTCTGGAGACAGGCTGGGAGAGCTGGCAGCGTTCACCTGGAGAAGGCCCTAGGGACAACTTAAAGCCCCTTCCACTACCTAAATGAACTCCAAGAGAGCCCTCTGAGGCTTTGTATGCCTCTGTTTATCTCAGAGAGCTTCAGGCAGTGCTGATGAGGAATTCACAGCATCTCTCAGTATCCTGTGTGTCTCAGATTTCTTGGACATGCCAGCTCTAGCTTTTTGTTGCTCTCCAGTGCTGCAGAGGGCTTCAACACTCCACAGACACAATTCTCCCCAAACTGCATCATTCCCAGGCAAGAATGACAAGCAGTGATGTCTACCTGAGGATAAATCCAATCTCAGGCTTTTTCTGCAGCCTCAGTGGGCTGTGCCAGGGATTTTCCCAAATGCCACTGGGAAAGAGAGCACAGCTGACAAGGGTGGGACTCAGCCTGTCGTTGGGCAGTGGTGCCTGGGCCTGGATGCAGGTCGAAGAGCCAAGTGCCCAGGCGGATCCAGGAGGTTGGTGAATCTCCCTAGAAGTGCCATTGCTTCTAGAAGGAGTAGATGTTCAGTTCAGACTCAATCATCTCAGTTGGGGAGCTCCACACTCAGGTGAAATCAATCCCACACTCTCCATAAAGGCGTGTCTGTCATGCTGATGCCTCCTCTTTATGAAGTGGCCACATGGACTCTTCACGGTCAGTGTGCAGAAAGAAAAGCTTTGAGAACATGACTAATCTGTTCTGAAATGAAAATTGGGAGGGAAAAAGCAAGTGGCCTTTGGAAGTGCTAATATCCTCCCATTGAGTGTGAAGGGAGACTTGCTTCCCAGCCAGCCTTCCAAAGCTCTGCAGTCTGAGCACTTTGCCATGGCATTACAGTTTTTCCACAACAAAGACCAAAATGGGCTGTTAAAAATGATGTGGGTTTTAGATGTGGAAATGATCTGACCCATCCAGTGTGAAAGCACACTATTTTGCATATTTTTAATTAAAATTAAAAGAGTAGATTCAGATATTAAGGAGAGGAAAGAAGAGGAATTATGTAAAATCTGTTTACAGTCTTATGCTGGGAATAGTGACTGCAGGTAGAAATATTAGACATTGTCAAATTTTATCTTGAATCAGAGTATGATTCAATGAAATAGCCACAAGAATGGGGCATAGATACCTCCAGAAAACATCAGACTAAATGGAGAAACACATCTATTTCCTAAACAGTGAGCCAGTTGCTGGGATTTCTTTAGGGGATTCAGAGAAACCCTGACAAGATGAAGCACTTGGCAAACTCGAATAGAAACCTGTTATAGGACCACTCCTCCAGCTCTGTTAGCTTATTGATGGGGCTTGTGACCCTTTCCAAGCACTGCTCTTTAAAGTACTGGGATGCATGCTGGATTCGCCTCAGAAGGAACAGAGGGTGGTGGGAGCCATAGAATTGAGGCTCAGCCCAACTTGAGCTGGCTGTGAGTGAGATAAGCTGGGGAACTGGAGGCTTCTCACTGCCTGGGGTGCCCACACACACACACACTCTGTGAGGATCCTCTGCAGAGCAGAAGTCAGGGGAGGGAAGGGATCAATCTGTTTGCTCACACTGGGGCCTTTTGAAAAGCCACTTCACTTCTTCTGGAAAGCCCGTCCCAGAGCTTGCTTCACTTCTTTGTTTCTGAGTGTGTAAATGAAAGGGTTTAACAAAGGAGTTACCACCGTGTTAAAGGTATTCACAAGTTTGTTCAGATCCAGGGAATTCTGGGCTGATGGTTTGACGTAGAGGAACATGGTGGAGCCAAACCAGATGGTGACGACACTGAGATGGGCAGAGCAGGTGGAAAAGGCCTTTTTCCGGCCATGGACTGACTGGATCCTCAGGATAGAAGAGATGATGTACATGTAGGAGACCAAGGTGACCACACAGGAAGCCACCACAACAATTATGGAGACAAGGAACGTTGCCAGCTCCACGGGCCATGTATCACTGCAGGAGAGGGCAAGGCAGGAATCTATGTCACAGAGAAAATGATTGATGACATCTGGTCCACAGAAAGTCAGCCTGGATGTCAGAAAGGCCAGCAGGGAGACAGCCAGAAAGCCTCCCAGCCAGGAGCTGAGCACCAGCCGAGTGGAGAGGCCACTGTTCATGAGGGAGCTGTATCTCAAGGGGTAGCATATGGCTAAGTAGCGGTCATAGGCCATGACAGACAGTAGAAAACACTCAGTGGCGCCTAGAGAGAGAATAAAGAACAACTGGAGGATGCAGACCCTGAAGGAAATGGTCTGGCTAGTCCCCAGCATGACTCCTATGGCTTTGGGAACAACACCCGTAGTGTACCAGATCTCCAGAAAGGAGAGATTGCTGAGGAAAAAGTACATTGGGGTGTGTAGGTTGCTGCTTATCCACACGAGACCTATGATGGATGCGTTGCCTATTACTGTCAGGGAGTACATCAGTGCAAACACCACCACAAGGGACACTCGGGAATGCCACGTGCCTGGGAAGCCAAGAAGGACAAATTCTTCCACATTTGTCCCATTTGCCATGTCCTTCCATCTGTTGAGGTCCATCTGCAAAGAAAGAAAAGTTTCTCTGAGTTTGCTTGCCTGTGCTGGCTCTTCAGATGATACTGGTAATGAAACAAAACCACCATCCCTGAAAATTCACAGTATGCAAAAATGGCATCTATCCTCAGTTAAAATTGTCAGGGAAATCCTCCTCTGCTAAAACATGTTTGGACAACTAGATCTGATCCTGAAAATCAGCAAATGAACATTTGGAGAATTATTTGTTGGATCAGGCACCTCATCTAGAAGACAGTAAATGTAGTCACTTCTGTGAGATAAGAAACCAACATAGGAAAGTATGGACAGCAGGCTGAGGCTCTCCAGCCATAGGAAAAGCCTTTGCAAGTCAGATTTCTGCTGACCAAGTTGAAATATCTAACATAAAATACTGCTCAAGGACTCCTGGTCTTGTATATTTGCTTTCTTCCAGGTCTCAGCACAGGAAGCTTTGGTAAATATCCCCATGTCCTCCACTGATCTCTGCTTCTCAGCAGAGCTGCTAGAGGTAGGATTCACCTCTTCGTAATTTTGCCATCCCAGGGTCAGGGGAAGAATTTCTACTGACCAAGCTGAAATATCTATGGAGTAATACTCTTATCTCAGCTCCTCAGCTTACCCCCCTTCTTTCTCCATGGACAGAGAAAAAGCATGAGCGACACATGGTTCATTTTGCCTCACATACAGGATAAAAGCCCTCTAGAAGTGCCAGGTTGTCTCTGAGGTCTAAGGCAGGAGTTTGGTGAGCACCTTAGATGGATGTTGCACATCTCAACTTGTGCAGAGGTATTCCAAGCCTCAGTGATTGAAGGCAAAATCCTCTGAGGTGAATTCCATTTAAGGGAGCTCTGCTGAACTGCAGGGTATAATTTATATCCTCCCTGCAGACAGGGCAGGATTCTTCATCAGTTGTCTAGGGGAGTACATATGTCATTCTCAGATGATTGTGTAAGACAATGTTGCTGAAACACCATCTAAAGGATCTCTTTCTCTCCTATCTTCCTCCACAGCAATATGTACCAGAAATCTCATGTATTTAAAGGGTAGAGAAATCCTCCTTAATCCAGCTCTCCTTAAACATGCAAGGCAGTGGAAGTCTATACTCGATGTCTTGGGCAGGCTTTACTCACCACAGCTGCCAATGGAAGTGATCCAAATGACATCTTTTCATGCTTCCTCCCGAGAAAGCCATGGTCCCCTTGGCTAAAGGAGAGCATTGGAGACAGGTAGATTTATTGGGGGAACTCTGGGTTTGGTGATGTTAGGAGATGAATGGAGGAGCAGCTATCACCTTGCTGACTCACTTCAAGCTGTACACAACTGCCTGACCGAGTTTCGTCTCCATCCACCCGCTAGGAACTGAAAGCTTGTTCTCCTGATCTTTTCCCTCTCACAGCCACCACTGAACTTCCACTAAAGGGAGCTTTGTGTGCACACACAGAGTGTAAACTCTCTTTAGTTTAGCTTCATATGGTGAGATCATACCCCAGAGAGTTGCCAGCATCATTAGCATGAGAACATCCTCACACCCTCCTCATTAACACACTGAAGCTTGAGCTGGCCACACCCAGGAGACGGTTCTGTTTTCCTTCTATGTGCCACAGGGAGTTTGACCTTTGGGAGGCCTTAGGGGCTCGTCAGAGATGGATAGTACTCTCTCTTCCTCAGGCCGATTAAAGAACAGCAGTACAATTCCCTAAGTGCCTATTTGCTGGGTGTTTGCTTCCTGCCTGCAGCTGTGGTATGAGAACCTTGTCAGGAGCTCAGTGCTCTCTCGTGTATCCATTTGCTGACATGCAGATGTCTGAAATAGTCATGTCCCAAGAGACTGGAAGTGTCAAGTATTTGGTGATGGATACTAAGGTGGTCGTGAAACCTCCAGGGTGGGAGATAACTAAAGGCAACTATGGGCACATGAATACAGAGGCCTTAAGGGATTCACCTACCTCATTTCAGAGCCTCTAAATGTAGTTAAGGCCTATGTCTTCAGTCTTAATTGAAGAACTAAGCAAAGATCTCAGTTCAAAGTCAGACAAAACCTTAGTAGAAGAAAATTGATTTCCTCTGCCTCCAGATAAGGTGTCTCCAGTTGAGGTCCTTGTCTTTGCTCCATTAATCATCAGTGGAGAGAAATAGGCACTCTCAAGCCTCGGTTCAGCCCTTACAAAATATGCTGTCTCCCACAGTTCAGGCAATCCAGGCCTTACAGACACCTGTTTTTCTTCTGTTGACACTCAAGATAAGCTCCACAGATAGCTTACCACACACAAAGACACACACATGACTCATCCCTTAGGTATCTGGAGTCACCTCCAGAGAGAGGCTGCCTAAACTGTCCAAGGCCACCACACAGGTGTTGAACTTGACATTTTCTGCAAGTCTTGTGTCCCAGGCTTCAGTGAGGTTGAAACAAAACTGACCTGTGCTTGGTGTAATGTAGAGCTGCAGCTATTGAGAGTAATATACTCAGCTTGAGCCTGTTTGCTGACCATGAAACCATGTCCCTGCTCTCTATGTGCCCTATCCATGGACATGGGTGTGGGATTGGAGGCCATGGCATGGAGGTGTTGGAGGCTCTGGCAGGACAGCCTGTGGGTTCACTTGTGATCCCATGATGAAACAACCCACGCACATGTGACCAGGTTTGGGGGCCCTGCTGTGAGTTTATTCTAGTGGGGAAGTTCAGAGGCCATTACTGGTTGATTGCAGGATCTGTGTCCCCAGAAAGAGGATTCCTGCCATTTCCTGTGCACATCTGCTTTGGGCTGGCACAAGTCTGATGGGTGAGCTGATGTCTCTTTACTGACTGTGGAAAAAGTCTATGGAATCTGTTAGGGCAAGTCCTGAGGAGGGCCATGAAAATGATCAGAGGATTGGACCACATCTTGTGTGAAGAAAGGCTGAGAGAGGTGGGGTTGTTCAGTCTGGAGAGGAGAAGACTCTGGGGATGCCTTGTTGTGGCATTTCAGTGTTTTGTAGGGGGCTTATAAGAAAGATGGAGAGAGACATTTCAACAGTAGTGACAGGAGAAGTAGTTTTCAATGAAAGGAAGGTAGATTTAGATTAGATTAGATTAGGTTGGATTGGATGGAATTGGATTGTCTTAGATTAGACAGAATCAATAAATTTTTTAGGATGAGAGTGGTGAAACATTAGAAGAATTTGCCCAGAGAGATGGATGCCTCATAATTAGAAGTGTACAAGGTCAGGTTAGGTGGAGCTTTGACCAGGTGATTCAATGACAAATTGACAGATGTCCCTGTCCATGACAAGGGGATTGGCCTAGATGCTCTTTCAAGGTCCCTTACAAGCCCAATCATTTTATGATTCTATGATTCTATAAATGGTGCCAGTAGCAAAGATGGTTTGGTGCGGTCCTTTCCTCCAAGACAGGGAGTCTGGGCTCAAAGAGCTTCTACATGGGAATATCTTTGAACTCCAAGTTGGTCCCTGTGGTGGTTTGGGCTAGGCCTTCCTTGGTGACCAGTTTGTAACCAAGGAAGGGTCCAGATGTACCCAGTATTCCCTATGATTTTTACGTAAGCCAGGCTATAAGAAGAAAGGAGGAGAGGCCTTTGCTCTCTTTCCTTCCAGTGGCCTGGAGGTGCAGGTTCCCTGCTGTTGATCTGCCGTGTTGGGAGCGAGGCCTGGTTAGGCCTTGTCGACCTTGGGAGACAGAGGCTGCCGGCGATCGTTCCGGAGCGACCCTCGGTTGTCCCAGGAGAGTGGTGGGATATTTTCTTTGCTAACCTTTTTAGTTGTTAGATATTGGGTCACTAATTGGGATATATATATATATTTTATTTTAGTTTTGTTCCCTTTCCCTTCCCCCTTCCCTTTCCCTTGTGAAATTGTATATTTTAATTGTATAAAAGTGTAAATATATTTATATATCTCACTTTGGTTGTCTCTCTCTTGTTTCGGGTTTTCTTAGTTTTTTTTTCTCCCTCTTCTCCCTGAGGGTTTTTTTTTTTTGGTGGGGGGGGAACTCTGGTGGTAAGGTTTGGAGACTTGGCAGGGAGCCAGCTTCAAACCATATCAGTCCCACAGGGCTGGACAGGTGTATCCCCTGAAGGGATCTTGATCCATTTCAGTGTCAACTCCATAGTTACCTTTGCTTACACAGAGTGAGATGCAAAGTCCGGCACAGAAGTCAGAAAATAATTCTTCTCCCTTGAGAGCTCATCTGAGCTCCTGCTTGGCAGGAGTGGGGTGCAGTAGCACCCAGCAGCTTTGGCTGCTGTGCCCAAAGGACCCTCTTGGAGCATTCAACTGATCCTGCTGGTCCTGCTGGTCAGTGGTGCTGTGTTTGACACAGTGAAGCAAGAGCATTTTGGCAAATGTCTGCCAAATTCAGAAGGAGAAGCTAAAAGTGGGAATGGAGTGGCAGGTCTATCAGAGCCTGAAGAGCAAGGATGGCACAAGGGGTAGAAGAGGTAAGCACAGCATGCCAGGAGAGACTCTCACACTTCCCCTCTGGCACAGGTGGTGCTGTAGTTACACGTCTGCTACACAGTTCCTGCTCAACAAGAGGAGGCAGATGGTGCCTTCTTCAGGCACTTGGGGGAAATCTCACAGTCAAAGGCCCTGTTACCTGTGGGTGACTTTTACCACCTCAGTATTTGCTGTGGGGGCAAAATGACTGAGTGCAAACAAAGTAAAATATGTCTGGAGCATATGGAAGACAAATTTTTGATGCAGATTATCTGTGAATGCAAGGACTCTGTTTACTTGCCAGTCATTTTTATCCCAGAAGGGGATCCGCTCAGGGCACCCCTTGAAGACAGCCAAAGAATCACAGTAAATATAAATGGAGTCAGAACTTTTAGATTCATGGTTAAAAACACTTCAAACTGCTACCAATTCTCCCACTTGTGCATGAGCTTTTCCTTCCGTTATTATCCTGTCTCCTGTATTTACTTGTAAAGCTACAGCACAATATTTCCAGACTTAACCTCCCAGCCTGTACTGGTGCCCAGGTTTGTTCCTCCCCAAGTGCAGGACCTTGCATTTGCCGTTGTTGAACTTCAGAAGGTTCTTCTTTGCCAGGAGAGGCTGAGCCCGGGGTGCTGAGCCCGGAGGGATGTTCTGCCTCTCGTGCCCCTCGC
>NW_021938958.1:28598-29408 GCF_001715985.3 Manacus vitellinus
CTGACTTCTCCTGAGAAATCGTCTCCTGGATACTCTGATCCACTCCAGGCAGGCACTGACATTCACCGATTCATGAGGACCTTTTGTTTGTCTAAGGGGAGAATTCTGTCCAGAGTGTAGAAAAGGGACAGTCAGGGTCTACAGTGCTTTGAGTGCCACTCATCAAGGATCTGAGCACTGCGTCTCAGAGGTGTGCTGAAGAAGGTGTGAAGGCAGACACTGCAATGGAGCGAGGTACAGACAGGCCAGACCGAGTGTTAGGGGTGATGAGAGAGGAGACAAAAGCAGTAAGAAAGGAGAGACTTCCAGCCATGTAGCCCTGCGGTCAGGAAGGATGATTGCAGGTTTATTCTCTCAGTTCAGATGCAGACTCCTCACCTTCCTGTAAAAGTGTTATCTCTGCTCTGATGCCTAAGAAGGCAGAACCATGTCAGCAGCCCCTAGGAGAGTAAGCTTGATGCTACTTTTCCACTAGGAAGACTGTGACAGCCTCATGACCCTCCACTTCCCTAGAAATCTCCTTTTACACCAGGAGGATGTGCAGCACTTCCATGAGGACCATCTCCCACTGCCCCTCTGCTGTTTCCTCAAAGTGGAAGTAACAGCGGCCTAGTCCAGTATCACTGGTCACCCACAGGACACTCGTACAGCCCAGTAGGAAACAAAGGCAAGAAGAGGTTGTAAATCTGGGAAGGACGATCTGGAGCATGTGGGGGTGCAGTAGCGGTGGGGAAGGATGAGCTCTGCAGTGTGGAGTGGTGTGGGCCAAGGCGGTAGGAGTGCAGAGGCTCTTTTCCATACTGCCCCCCC
>NW_021938958.1:29868-38750 GCF_001715985.3 Manacus vitellinus
CGTCCTCGGTCCGTGGTCGCGCCCTGCCCGATTCCTGCGCTCTCCCCCGCAGGGCTGTGGGCACAGCTGAGGCTGGAGGAGCCAGTGGAGGGCAACGAGCTCCCGAGGAGTCCGTGCTCCTCTCCTGCCACGGCTCCGGATTCAGCTTCGGGGGTTACAGAATTCGATGGTACCGTCGGGCACCGGGAGGCGGCCTCGAGTGGGTGTCTTCCATCAGCTCCTCGGGCAATGTAACGAAGTACGGGGCAGCAGTGGAGGGTTGAGCCACAGCCTCCCGGGACAGTTTCCAGCCTCAGTCAGCTCTGTTTCCGCAGGCCCTGCACCCCCAGGACTCTCCCCGATACTTCTGCGCCTTTGCATGGAGACAGGAAACCCAGATGAACTTTAACACAAACCTGCTGGGGCCCAGCACAGGGTGTGTTAGATGTGGGGAAGGGGAGAGTTGCCAGGGGCCAGGAGTGGATGGCTGCTCCCAAGGATTCAGGTGCTCACTGTGCAGCAACAAAACACGTTGGCCCCACTGAATCCCCTCTTCATCCCAGCCTCACCTTTAATCCTGCATTCCTGAATTCTCTGGCTCTTCTGTCCAAAAGGCTCAGGGGCAATGGGGAGTGGGGTGACGGGTCAGTTCCTAACGCTTCACAAATGGCTCCACTTCCCCAGGGTCACGACCAAAGAGCTTGTGAAGATCTCCAAGCATGGAGACTCCACAACATGCCTGGGCAACATGTACCAGGGCTTGGTCACCCTCACGCCGTGAGGCTGCAGTCTGTGTACCACATGCCACAGCTCCAAACAGCCCCTTTCCTCCTTCTTTCCCTGAGTTATATTTCTGAGAATGATGTATTACTGTATGGAGTAATCCTTTACTCAGTTGGCATCAACTGTCTTGGCTCTTTCTCCTCTCAGCATCTCCCGCATCCCAGGCCTACTCACTGTTGGGGTAGCATGCAAATCAGAGAAGGCCTTGATGTTCTGTGAGCACTATTGAGCTGCAGCTAAAACATCCCCCTGTCAGTGTCATCAGCACTGCTTGATCACAAATAGAAAACACAGCACTGTGCAAGCTACTATGAAAAAATTAACTCTATCCCACCAAAAAACTAGTACAGTTTGTTGACCTACCTCAGGTTCCTGTCAGCCCATTTCTCCAGCCTGACGAGGTCCCTCTGGGTGGCAGCACAACCATGTCGTGTCGCAGTCTGACAAGGGAGAATCAAGCTGTTCTGCTGCTGAAGCCAACAACCATGTCAAACCCCCTCCTCAGGTGCCAAGCCAAGACCATTCCCCCTCCCATTAGGTACACCGATCAGAAATAAAAGATATGTATGACTAGAGCCACTCAAACATAAAGAAAATCGTATAAAAGTAAACTGGGGGTAGGAGGAAAGTGGGAGAAGACCTCCAGCAAAACTGCTAGGGTCAGTCAACAGGATGAGCCCATCTTCTCTGTCCATAGAGGGACATCTTGGGTGAGAAATACATTCTAAGTGCGTTGAATGCTGCTTTTAGAACTAGAGCTTGTGTTTGCACTCACCCCATGGCATATTAGTAAATTGCTTTGTATTAGAGCTTGTACTTGCTTAATATATGTATCAGCATATTACTTTAAAATGTATATTTACAGTAGACACTATCACCATCAACCTTCAAACCTTATTAACCCGTCACAATTTGTATTAAAAAAGTGCTATTCCATGAACTGCTGAAGTGAGTCCTTACACTTGCCGGCAGTGGAAAACACCTTGGCAGGACCTGCTGAAGGGTTTTCACTTTGTTGAGCCCCCACTGAAAGGGTGGTTGAAATGACCTCCAACCTTGTGAATCTGTTGGTGAAGGGTCTCATTATGAGATGCTGACAGACTGTCAGGTACCAGGATTTCAACTTTCCTGGGGGTACGACAGGCAAAAGTCTAAACTCCCACCTTTCACATGACAGGATTCTTTTAATCCATCCTCAAGATCACGGCTGAAGATGTTAAAGAGGACTGGACCCAACACTGACCCCTGGGGTGCATTGCTAGATCCTGGCCTCCAGCTACACCTCATGCCACTGAGCACCACACTTGGGGGCCATCTGTCTGTCCATTGTTCAGTCCAGATCACCAGTGGCTCATTCACTTGAGACTTCATCAGCTTCTCTAGAACAACCTTATTTTGGAGGACAGTGTTGAAAGCCTTCCTGAGATCAAGGCAGACAATACACACTTCTCTCCCCTCATCTACAAAGCCAGTCATTTCAGTACAGAAGTTCATTACCAAGTCTGTCCAGCATGAGTTCCCCTTGGTGAATCCTGCCAACATTCTTGTCCTTCATGTGCCTGGAAATGATTTCCAGGATTAGTTGCTCCATCGCCATCTCAGGACTTAAGGGAAGTTCCCTGGGTCCTCTTTCTTACCCTTCTTGGAGGTAGCAGTGACATTTGCTTTCCTCCAGCAGTCCTCAGGAACCTCCCCAAAACACCATAATCCTTCCAAGATGATTGAGAGTCTCCTTTCTCCAGACTGTCTCCCTGATTTTAATCCCTGAAGACCCTCCCTGATGCATGATGTTTTGCCCCTGGAGGTGCTGGCTCTCTAAAGCTAGAAGAAATTGCATTAATCTCTCAGAATACAGAACTCTTATTAATATCCCAGGAAAGGTGATAGGAAGTTATGAAGTCTTACATGTGGGATGGTGCTGGGAGCCCCACACTGTCACAGCATCAGGTGGGACTCCACTCAGGACCCAGCAGACTGCACAGATCCTCATCCTGCTGCTGATCTATGCTGTTGCAATCTTTGGTATTTTGGTAAGGTTTTCTTAGAAGTTCTATGGTGCAGAGGCAAAGCTGCTGCTTCCCTCCAGGTGAAATCCAAGGCTATTGTAATGCCCTCACTGCTGCTGCCAAGGGCTCGCTGCCTCCAGGCATTTTTTTGTGATTAGCTGGCTGTGTTCATCCTGCAAGGAGGGATGTGTACAGCCCAGCCCAGCACAGGTGGGAAGGTCAGGTGATATGAGCAGTACAGGAGGGCACAGAATAAACCTGTGTCGATTCCAGAGCACTTGTGAAGTGCATCCCCACATCCCCTGTGGGTGAGCTCTGGCTCCTGGCACCACTACAGTGCACCAGTTGACCCACATAGTGCTGACCTGTTTAAGGGTACTTTAATTGCCTGGTTAGATGCAGAAGCTACCAGCTCTTGCTGGCAGCCAAAAGATTTCTTAGATATGATGTAATTGCTGTAAATAATAACACCAGTAGAGTGGCAAGTGAAACAAATAAAGGGCATGAGAACTGGTGTGGAATGTCAGTAGTGCTGGAGGTAAAACCCCCAGAGATGGCCCAGCACTTGGCAACAGCAGTGTGAGCTGCTCATTCAGCAGACTTAAGAGCTCTTCTTTATTGTGTTGGTCATTCAGTTCCCACAAGGAGAGTGTTTCATGGTCCAAATTTCTAGAAAAAGGAAGCCTCTAGTTCCTAACATTTTGAGAAGGTTCACTATAGCTGAATTAACTGCTGGCACTGTCATGTTTTCTATGGTTCTATTTATAGTAATGATTGTTATTCTATTGTTATTACTGGCACTGGTTCTATTTTATCTCATTATTACTGTTCTCTCTGTATAGAAAGGCTCTCTCGTGGCCACAGCAGGTCCATGTGTGCAATATGGGTGAAGTCCGACTAGACTAACAGAGGGCGACTGCAGTAGCAATGTGGAATGTTGTTTCATCCTGTAGGGCTGTTAAAGTGCATGTTTGCTGCCTGGTTCAGGATGTGCAAGGGTCTTCTGTGACACCATTTCAACAGCTTTTAGCTACAGCCCCTTGGTGACATCTTTGAATGTCTACTGAGATGGTATGAGCAGATGTAGAAGGGAATAATTAATGCACATGTCCAAAGACTTTGTGCCAATGTCACCTGCAGGACAATGCCTACACGTACTGTGTAGGCATTGTCCTGCAATGTGTCATGTACTGTGTGACCACAGAAGCTCATCAGTCCCTTGGGTTCCCAACACTGAGGTTGTGTTGGTGGAAAGACTTGTCTTAGAAGGCGTTGGCCTACAGAAGTGAGCAGCATTTTCCAAATCCTGGAGAGACTGGCCAGTGGTGACTTCCATAACTTGGCCACTCTTGTTTCACAGCAGCCCGTTGCAAACTTTGACATGAGGCCCCTGTGACTGTTGTTTATGCCTGATGTCCTGGCATGTGCCCCTCCAGCCCAGCATTCTCTGGGCTATGTGCTGCCTGACGCTGCCAAGGCAGCTGTTCACAGTCTGGCTGCTGCAGGTGCCAACATGTGGATTTGCTTTGCCACCAGCAGACTGACCTCTTGTGAGGAAAAATGGGCACATACATTTCAATCCCAGGAAACACTGTCTTTGTTTCCTTTTCGGCAGTTTCCCATGTGGGCGGGGCAGTCATAGGATGAGCAGCCACTGCAGATGGCATCAATCTATGAAACAGTGACAACGTTCAGCCAGCCAGCTAATGCACCAGGGTAGTAGTTTCCCAGCATCTGAAACTGTGGTAAAGATAAGAACACGCATCAGGACAGACACCACATGGGTGGCAGTTCCAGGCATGCCCACTAGGATTTGCCAGCTCAGTTTATCCTGCGTCAGGGTAGTGTACAGCACAGCTCATTGCAGATTGTCCTGAGCTGGGTGCAATCCAATATAAGCCTGTGCCCTCCCATGTGTCAGCTTATTAAAGGTTTCTCAAAGTTGTCTCTGGAAAACAGCCTCCTGTGGTTAGGACCACTGAAGGCACTCAAAACACTTGGTCTGTTGCCATGAGCAGGTTGAAGTGATGATGCTGCATTTTCAGGCGTGTTTCTGGGTGAGAGGATCCAAACAAGGTCTGCCAGGCAGGGATGAGTAGGGCCTGTACTGACACTGTGATATACTTTCAGTCCAATGGCTGCTATATTGCAGTGATCTGGTCCTAGAAACATCTCAGTGGGTTCATGCAGCACATGATGCTGAGGAAGGGCCAAGGTCTTCCAGCAGCCTCACAGGTCCTGTTGCCCTCAAGAAGTTTTCCCACAAGGCCGACCATAACTGCTCTATGCTGGGCATCACCCCACTGGAACTGAAGTACACCTTCTATTGTCCTGGTGGGGTTGACAGAAAGGACACACGAGGGTGTCCTGATGATGTCAACTACTTGCTCTTTAGCACCTCCGGGCATCAGAGTTGCCACAGGCCAGAGCAGTGCCAAGGCAGTAACGAGGCTGTGCCTGGAGCACTGTTGGGTGATGGTGGGCCAGGGTGGGGTGAAAGGGGTGCAGACAGGCAAAATGTGGTCAAAAGCCGCAGAAGGTGAGAGGAAGCAGTTGTGGCTATGTGGACTTGCATCTCTGTGGGGTTTTTCCCACCCTGGGAGGACCTAACTCCTAAGGATCCCAGCATTTCCATGAAGCCCCAGCACCTATCAGCGGTTCCCACTATCCACCCAGACCTGTGGAATGGGGCAACAGAGGGCCTGGTGACAGGGGTCCCCATCAGGACAGGCCTGTAGGACACAAAGACAGCAACATGGCGCAAAGGATGGGAGGGAAGATTAGGAGTTAAGGGCTGGGTGATGGACAGGTAGCTGTGTCCTGTGAGGAAGAAGAGTGTGGGCCATGGGAGTAGGAGTGGGAGGGTCGTTGCCACACCTTGCACAAATTACCTGCAAAGCCTTGAATGTGCCTATGAGTGTTGCAGAATCACAGGAAGATTGAAGTTGGGAAGTACCTCAGGAGGTCATCTGGTCCCTCCTGCCTGCTTGAGCAGTTGCCCAAGACCATGTCCAGACAGCTACAGAATATCTCAAAGCATGGAGATGCCACAAACTCAGTCACCATCACAGTAAAAATGTGCCTCCTGATGTTCAGAAGGAGCATCCTGTGTTTCAGCTGGGGTGCATTGCCCTCTGATCTGTAAGCAAGCATCACTGGAAAGAGCTTGGCCCCGTCTTCTTTGCATTCCCTCTTCACATGTTTCTATACAGAGATAAAGCCTTCTCTTCTCCAGGGTAAGCAGTCTTGACTGTCCCTGACCTGCCTGTCTCCTGGTCCCCAGGGCAGGGGATGGGGGTGATGCCAGGGCGGGCCGGGAGTGCGGGGCAGGAGGAGGGTCCTGGAGGGGACGCTGCGGGCCGACAGCCCGTCCCTTGGCTGGGGCCGGGGATGGGGCCGCCCCGGCTGCACGGGGCCGAGGCGCCGACACCTTCTGAAGGGTACATGGGGCGAGAAGGCGGGACAGCGCTGGAGCCGCTCTGGGAGCCCCGGGACAGGAGCCTTCATCTCTCGGGGCGCTGCTCCTCCGCCTACGCTGCTGCCGCGTCCCTCGCCGCGCCCCCTTCTCCCGAGTCCCCGTTTCTCCCGGAGTCCCCCTTCTCCCGAGTCCCCCCTTCATCCCGCGGCCCCGGGGGGCCGGGGCGGGTCTTTGGGTCGGGCAGAGGCGGCCGGCGCGGCCCCGGCGAGGCGGGGCCGGCCAGGAGCGGCACGAGCGCGGCTCCGCGCGGCTCGGGGGCGGCTCCGCGGAGCCCTCGGCCGCGCGGCACGATGGCGGCGGCTGGGGCCGTGGCTGCTGGGCTGGGCCTTGGCTTGGGCCGCAGGTGAGAGCCGCGGCGGGGATGGGCAGAGAGCCCGGCGCTGGGAAGGAGGAAGCGGAGAGGAGAGGGGGAGCAGGGGGCAGGGTGGGACAAGGCCAAGAGGCTGCGGACAGGGCTGGGGAAGACGCAGGGACAGGGACTGAGGGATGGGGGCGGTGGCTGTGTCCGTGCCGGGGCTGAGGGCACCGGGCAGTGGGGGAACACGCTCGGTCCGTGGTCGCGCCCTGCCCGATTCCTGCGCTCTCCCCCGCAGGGCTGTGGGCACAGCTGAGGCTGGAGGAGGCCGGCGGAGGGCACCGAGCGCCCGGGGAGTCCGTGCTCCTCTCCTGCCGCGGGTCCGGATTCAACTTTGGGCTTTATGTCGTTTACTGGTACCGTCAGGCACCCGGAGGCATACCCGAGTGGGTGTCTTCCATCAGCACCGATTCCTCTGTCAATCGAAACCGGACAGCAATGGAGGGTCGAGCCTTGGTGTCCAGAGACAATTCCCAGTCCAAGTCATCCCTGTCCTTGTGGGCCCTGCAGCCCCAGGACTCTGCTCGATATTTCTGTGCTGTTCCCACGAGGACAGGAAACCCAGCTGAGCTTTAACATAAACCTGCTGGGGGCTGGCACAGAGTCCATGGCATTTTAAGATGGAGAATTTTGAGGTGGTTCAGGGCTGTTCCCAAGGAATCAGGGGCCATCACTGTTCTCTGAAGGCAGTTTTGGCCTTTCTTCCAGAGCTTCTTTCCCCAGAATGATAAATGGCATATTCTGAGTCCCAAATACAATGTTTTATTCCATAGAAGTGGTTCAAAGTGCTTCTGTCGCCCAACCAGCCTGGTCATTCTGCCTGGCTCCAGCCCCTCTCTGCCTTCCTTTGATCCCCTTCTTCTGTGGGGCACCCAAAGCACCTGGGCTTTAACAACACCTTTGCCTGCTTTCTTTGACCCTTTTGGGCCATCTCCTGGCACCAGAAAAAGCGAAGTAGTGATGGAATAGGCCCGCTTTTGTTTCAGATGCATTTTGGGGTGATGAGATCCAACCAACAAGGTCTGCAGTTTGGTGGCCAGCAGGGAATACTGGGACCTTACGATGCACTTACAGCTCCAATGCCTCCTACATTTACGTGGTCTGGTATCAGCAGCATCCTGGTGGACCCCTGCAGTACTTGCTGCAGTGCCAGGGCCGTGGAGGCTCCTACAGCCACACAACCCCTTTTGCCCACAGGAGGTTTTCCTGCCAGGCTGACAAGAGCTCTGGGACACTGAACATCACCGGGCTGGAGCAGGGGGACAGTGCATTCTATTACTGCAGCCTGGAGGCACCACAGCGAGAGGCACCCGGGGGGTGCCTCAACAACATCAGCTTCCTCCCCTGCTGCCTCCCCTCCTGCATGTTCAGGTGGGACACAGGCCCTGCAAGGGGGGAGTCAGTGAGTGGGTTGTGCCTGCAGTTAGAGAAATGGGGTCTCATTGTGTCTGGGTGCTCCCAGTGGAGAGGAGGGGAGGGAATGGCAGGGGAGAGGCAACAGAAGAGCATTTCAATTGAAAGGGAGCTACAATGACCATCTAGTCCAACTGTCTGACTACTTTCAGATTTGAACTAAATTAAAAGCATGTTTCAAAAGAAATTGTCCAAATACCTCTTAAACACTGACAGGCTTGGGGCATTGACCACCTCTTCAAGATGCCTGTTCCAATGTGTTACCAATCTCTGAGTAATGAAATGCTTCCTAATATCCCACCTAAACCTCTCCTGGTGCATCTCTAAACCATTCCCACATCACTGTGTAACATGGAGAACCTCCCTCTCCACTTCCCCTCCTCAGGAGCTGAGAAGGTTGAGGGACCTCCTCACATTTCTTTCCTCCAAGATAAATCCTCCATGGGCTTCTGGCTGTAGGGAACCTGGCATGTCCTACAATGCTGGAGCAGCCCCAAGTGTCCCAGGGCACCACAGCTCTGCCTGGCCCTGCATCCCCCTGCTTCTTTTCCCAGCCTCAAGCCTCCACTCTCAGTGGGCTCCTCTACCCTCTCCAAGTCCCTTTTCCCACCTCTGTCCTGACAATCCCATCCAAAAGGGACCATGTTCTGTTACCCAGGAAAAGAGAGGGGAAGGAATGGATTCAGACAGTCTGTGCAGGGCCACTGTGAAGTGGGCAATGCTCCCCAAAAGGGTCGTGGCAGCCAGGATGGTGACAGTGTGTCAGGGCTCACAGGTGTCACATCCTGTGGTCACAGGGAGAGCTCTGGGTTCCTGCTGAGTAGGAGGACACAGGGAAGGGAAGTGTCCTGGCTCTGCTGAGCAGCTC
>NW_021938958.1:40595-163376 GCF_001715985.3 Manacus vitellinus
GGGATCATGGAGATGTGTTGTGGTATCTTCCAGTTCCAGTTCTGTGGAGGATGGAGCCAGGCTGTTCAGGAAAGACAGAGCAACAGATGACATTGTTCTGGGTGGCTGCTACAGATCACCTGATCGGGAAGAAGAAGTAGAGAAGGTGTGGAGGGTTGACCTTGTCTGTCCACCAGGTGCCCACCAAAACACTCTCTCAGTCCCCCTCCAAAACTGAGCAGGGGGAAAGTTTACAATGAAAGACTTCCGGGTCAAGATCAGGACAGGGAGCTGTCCCAGCAGTTCCCGTCATGGGCAAAGGTATGGCCATGGGGATATGAATTTCATTTATTGTCAATAAAATTAAAGATGGATAATGAGAAATAAGGACAAAGCTAGAAATATCCCCTCACCCTGACCAGGGCACTGGGATGGGGAATGGGGCTTTCAGTCAGTTGATAACACATTTTCTCCCCTCTGAACTACTGATACTCATCCAGAGTAATGGATCTCTGCGAAAGGTTTCATTCAATCATCCTGCTTAAAGCAGGGTCAACCAGCAAAGGTGTACTGGTCTGGTTTGGTGGGGATTAAATTTCTCGGTAGCAGCCTGTCTGGGCAGCTGCTCTGTTTTGTGCCAAACCCATGCTGATAACACAGCAATGACTTAGCCACTGCTGAACAGTGCACCAAGTCTTCTCTGCTTCTCATATTGCCTGCCAGCTGTACAGCTGGCCACAACTGGCCAAGGGCCGATTCCATACCACATGGCCTTGTGGGGCCGGCAGGTGAGAGCCGGGCGGGGAGGGCAGCGAGCCCGGCGCTGGGGAAGGAGGGAGCGGGAGAGGAGAGGCGGGAGCAGGGGCAGGGGCAGAGGCTGGAACAAAAGCGGGGAGGCGGCGGTGGCGGTGGCTGTGTCCGTGCCGGGGCTGAGGGCACCGGGCAGTGGGGGAACACGCTCGGTCCGTGGTCGCGCCCTGCCCGATTCCTGCGCTCTCCCCCGCAGGGCTGTGGGCACAGCTGAGGTTGGAGGAGGCCGGCGGAGGGCACCGAGCGCCCGGGGAGTCCGTGCTCCTCTCCTGCCGCGGGTCCGGCTTCACCTTCGAGAATCATTATGTTCGCTGGTACCGTCAGGCACCCAGAGTGGGGGTCGAGTGGGTGTCCTGGATAAGCCATTATTCATCACAGATTCAGTTTGGGCCAGCAGTGGAGGGTCGAGCCTCAGCCTCCCGGGACAATTCCCGCTCTGAGGCATCTCTCAGCCTGCACCTCCTGCACGCTGGGGACTCTGCCCGCTACTTCTGTGCTGTTTGCACAGAGATACGAAATCGGCTGAGCTTGAACACAAACCACCCGTCAGTGTCCCAGCCTCGGAGCTGGAAGGGGTTGTGTCCCACAGATGTGCAGGTTTGCTCCCAAAGAGTCCTGTAGTCACAGCATAGAATTTTCAAATGTTTGAATGTACCTTTTGCTGTCCTCTAATGAGCTCTAACCCTTCTGCTTGTCTTCTCCTCAATTTTCAAGTCAGCTCATCTCTCACCTCCCAGACTGCTTCACCTTTAGAAGCAACTTTTCCTGTTTCCCTTGGTTCCCAGTATTACGGGTACCCAGTGCAAATGGTGAGGTGTGAACAGCCCTGCTGTGGTTTTGGGCAGGGCTCATGTTCACTCAGTCTAGCTCATGAGTTTTGCTCCCTGAGGGGTGAGAAGAGGAAATGGGGAAATTCTAGATGGTCATTAGGGAGCTCAGTGGAAGATTACGGAACCCTGTGTTTCTTTACCAGATCTGAGATTCTAAAGGGAGCAAGGTTTTGCAGCTGCTGGATCCTGGAGATCACAAGCAGAAACCCAGGGATGTGGTGGAGCAGTTTAAGTGACTGCTTAAGCTGTTCCTGTCTGTTCATCCTTGTCTCCTGGGGTTGCAGATGGGCTTTCCCAAGTGCAGACAAAGGCCTCAGGCCCCACAGGAGGGAAGATGTCAGAGTCTGTCTCGCTTACCTGTCACATCTCTGGTGTCCCCATCACCGACAGCAGCTACGCATGGGACTGGATCCGGCAGACTCCTGGCAAAGAGCTGCAGCACATAGTGCTGCAATATCCTTTCACAGGGCTCCAGCACATCGCTTCATCCTTCCAGACCCGAGTCACCAGCTCTGCAGACCCCTCCAGGAACCAGCTGTTGCTGGAAGTGCTCTCACCAACAGCTGCAGACACGGCCACCTATTTCTGCAGCACTCGAGAACTTGAAAAGGGCACAGTGCTTGAAACACAGGCAGGGCCAGGGCAGAACTGGAAGGAGGGGCTTTAATCCAGTGGGGTCTTTTGGGGTTGCTGCGAGGCAAGACTCTTCCCAGACTTCTCAAGACTAGTCTGGGCTGTCTTTTCCCAGACACAGATGCAACAGTAGCAATAACAGCAGCAGTCTCCCACAAGCACACCCCAAACCACGAACATGTTGTTAACTTATCACTTCCTTCTCAGTATCTCCCACAGGCAGAAAGAGCCAGGGAAACAGGGCATTTGGGGATTTGGTTTTGTTTGGTTGTTTGTTTTTATTAAATAATGTGCTGGTTCTGGCTGGAGTACATTTCTTTATAGTACCTAGAATGGGACTATATTTTGAATTTGTGCTGGAAACCGTGTTGATAATTCAGGGGTGTTTTAGTTATTGCTGAGCAGTGCTGACAGAGAGTCAAGGCCTCCTCTGCTCCTCCTTACCACCCACCAGGGAGTAGCTGTGGGTGCACAAAGTCTGAGAGGGAGCACAGCTGGTTCAGCTGACCCCAACTGACCAAAGGGGTATTCCAGACCGTATCACATCATGCTCAGCATTTAAAGATGGGGGAAGAAGAAGGAAGGGGGGGACATTGAGTGATGGCATTTGCATTTCCATGTAACCTCTGTGCTTTTCTGGAGTAGGCAGAACTCTTGGGTGTTGATGGAACTAGTGAATGAATTCTTTGCTTTGCTTTGCTTGTACTCACAGTGTTGGCTTTATTTATTAAACTGTTGAGTTCTTTATTAAACCCATGAATTTTCTCATTTTTACTGTTTCAATTCTCTCCCCCGTCCAACCAAGGGGAAAGGAGAAAGCAGCTGTGTGGTCCTGAGTTGCCATCTGTGGTGAAACCATGACAAAGACACAAATGAGCATTGAATGAGTTAAAATTTTAACATGGAAAGGCAGAAGTCAACTGCATTTGGACACTTCATATTGTTTAGGGAGTCTCACAGGAATGTTGCAGCAGCCCATAACCATAGTCAATTAATGGTATCTTAGAAGAGAGTGGCCCTGCACCAGGAACTGCACTGCCAAGATGTTTTTTTCCCAGGAGATGATTAAAAAAATTCCTTCTCTGCACTCCTGTCTTTGGTTCCATGTGAATAAACACAGGTGTTCTTATCCTGAGGACTGACCATTCATTTCTTTACTTGGAAGTGTAGATTTTCAGGGAAGGTATTTGGAGACCCATGCAAATGCATCCATGTGCTTGTGTACATGGGCACAGTGCCCGAGGCATCCTCTACAAGAGCTGCAGATGCCGGAGGGTCATTTGTCCCCAGACTTTGCCCCCCATTTGGCTCTGTGGAAGAATTGCTGCAGTGGATTAATCTAAGAGCCATTCAACACAGGAGACTGTCAGGCCATTGTCAAATGTCTTGCAAAGGCTACAAATACAAAGGAAAGGCCACTTTATTTCTTCTGTTACCGCCCTCTTTTCTTGTAGGTGTCAGCAGCTCAGGGACTTCCCCCAACAGACATTGTAACTCACTTTTTCAAATCACTGCTTTTACCTGTCCTCTCCACAGGGAACGTTGTGACTTACTGTTTCACCTTAAATATCTAGTTTCCTATGATCCCTTACAGTGTCTCTAGAGAATCCATGACCAATAACATCTGTTTTGGAAGAAAGGTTGAATGGGATGGCTCTGTCCACAGAAGAACAGAATTCCCAGCACAGCCTTTAAGAGAAAAGTTGCCTTCTTGACCCAGGTATTCCAGAACCAGCTCTCCATCAATAAAAATCCACGGACACAGGCTCTTGTAAATGTGTGATGAAATCAGGTGGGTGTGTGTGAAAACAGGCTCAGAGTGAGCTGGTCCCCCCCATCTCCCCACCAAAAAAAGGAGAAAATTTTGTTAAAATACAAATGGAGATTTTGGGGGAACAAGAAGAATTATGCTGGAAGGGCCAGGATACTTTTTTCTGGAAAACAGCAGTGTCAACCTTTCAGCAAGGACCGAAGGAATTCAAACAACCTCTGAAATGTGTCTTCATCTGCCTGTGACACATTTCTAGAGGAGAGGGGGACTCCCTCTGTTCCTGTTTCCTCTGAAGCAGAACTCAAGGAGGGCTCTTCAGTATCATGTAGTGGAACACAACCTAAACATTCTCTCCAACACGTCACTGACAGTACTGGGGCACCTCCAGTAATTTTTTGGAGGGCCTGCACCGGGACAGACATAGACAAAAGAACGGCAGAACTCAACTTTAAGCCAAAGGGATTCAAGCGTGTGGCTCGTGGGAGGCTGTGAGCACAGCTGTGCTCTGTGGCACTGCAATGGGAACGGGCTGTTTAACGGCCTCTGAGATCTCAGGGACAAGCAGGGCGAGGTCTCCCTGCTGGGGAAGATTTGCCAGCGAGTGAAGGGTGTGTGAGAGGCACCTGTGTGAGCCTAGGCCTGTTGCAGGAGGTGTTTTGAGCTTGTTCTCTTTGTCATGTCAGGCTGAAGGTATCACATCAGCACATTCCACAGCTTTCCCAAAGCAGTGAAGCAATAAGGAGGAGAAAACAATTTGACACACTAAAGGGAAGAGCAGATGAACCTGCCCATGTTAACAATGGAAAATAGCAGCACTGGGATTAAAAACTGTTGATTACAAATGAGGAATACACTTGGTGACAATGATAATGCAAACAGGATGAAATAATGCTATATTGGTTTTGTATCTTAGAACTGGATCTGAGGATTAGGAAACTGCTCCACAATTCCAAGTTACCACTAATAAAAATCACAAAAGTAAGATAAAAATCAAATTAAAAGGCAACTATCAGCTAAACCAAAATAACTTCTGAACAATTCATAAACATGAACTGATTTTTAGTTTGGAGTGAAAATAGACTTTGAGGACAGAAATGCTTGAAGGTCCAGAAAAAGTTAGGAAATACAGAATGAAAATAAATTGAAAATTATTATACCTGCTGCTGATACCCAGCTGGTCTCCAGATACTCTAAAATATTTCACCCTAACTCTCTTGATGTTTATTAAAAGACAAACCAGTAATCAGATCCTGTCAGTGAGAACAGTTCTAACAGCAAAATTCCTTTTCTACAAGCATGGGCAATTTTTAATGCTAACTACCTTATCTGTCAGAAAAAGCAGTAATGATAATGTTATTTTTAGTGTAGAGCATCCTCTGGAGTAGTATTAGATGTTCAGAAGTAGAACAGTGTAGAGGAACAGGAAAATAAAAGCCAGCTCCTCAAAGACATGAAAGAGCAGACATCACCTGGCACTGAAAAAAAAATATTTTTGTAAAACTGTCTACCACAGTGTGGAGTACGTACCACAGTGATTTAAAATGACTGAACCATCACACACGAACTATCTCACTTCCATGCTCTGAAGGTGGAAACATGGTGCCCTACATGGTCTATTTTTCCTCAGACAACTCTGTGCACATACACAAATTCAATTGCCAGAATCAAACAGCAGAAAAATCTTTTTACGCAAAACTAATTTCTTCAACATTCAACATCAGATCTTGGATCTTACAAACATGTCATTTTAGACATCTGATCACCAGCTCAAATTGAAAAAGTGGGCATTAACCTATTGTATTTAGATGTTTCCATTTTTAAGCTCAGCATTATGTTTTTCTCTTTGTCTCAGAGCACAGAGGAGGTTTTTTGCTAAGAACAAAGATCCTTTTAACTTCATGTCCAGCACTGGCCAGAAGCAGGTGCCTGAGGAACAAGAACAGGAGACCAGAAAGGGCACTTCCCACTAGCAAACGTCAGAGCAAGGACTTTGAGCCACATATGACTGCTTTGTATTCACCATTTATGAGTTTATTCAGGAGCCCTTTGTTCATTGCTTTGGCCTTCTACCACCTTTGCTTGACTTAGTGCTTTGTCAAGATGAACCATTCTTGAGTTTGAAGGAGCTAATCTCTGAAAATGAGCAGCTCTCCTAGACCCCTCCTCTGTCCAGGATCATAACCTGTGGAATTCCTCCAAGAAGATCCCTGAAGAGCCCAAATTCTGCTCTCCTGGAGTCCAGGGCTTGTCTTTTTTACATTGCTCTCTTCTCTCTGGATCCTGTGCTCAAATGTTGCATGGCCACTGCAGCCAAGGCTGCCCCTGGCAACCTCACGGCCACCAGAAATTCTTCCTCATTTGCAAGTAGGAGGTTGTCATGGTTTAGGGATGGTGTTCTCCAATTTAATACTCCTGCTAAAGCCACCCCATCGCTTGCTCTGAGCAGTGGTATGTGGAGGTTTTGACTGGGCAGGCCCAGCTCAATTGGTGGAGCCTCGGGTGTTAAATAACCAGGTGGTCTTTGCTAAATGTAGATCCCAATGCTTGAAGGTCCCACCACCCATTGCTTTCAATGTGGTTTTTAACAGTCCAATGCACAGTTCAGTTTTTCCCAGAGGCTGGTGCATGACAGGGAACGTGATCCACCCACTCCATCCGGTGCTCTCTGGTCCAGGTATACATGAGGCTGCTTTTGAAATGAGTCCCATTGTCCAACTCAATATCTTCTGGGGGGCCATATCAACAACGTTTTGCTTTTCTAGGCCCAGGATGGTGTTCCAGGCAGTGCTGTGAGACACAGGGTGTGTCTCCAGCCATCCAGGGGTTGTGTCCACCACTGTCAGCATGTAGCACTTGCCTTGGCAGGTCTGGGGAGTGTGATGGGATCAATCTGCCAGGCTTCTCCAGATTTATATTTCAATTCATCATCCACCATTCCAAAGGGGCTTTGCACTCTGGCCTGTTGGATTGCAGTGCATGTTTACCAGTTATGGATAACCTGGGAGATGGTGTCCATGGCTGAATCCACCCCTTGATCGTGAGCCCATCTGGATGTTGCATCTTGTCCTGATGACCTGAGGTGTCTTGGGCCCCACTGAGCCAGAAATAATTCTCCTTTATGTGCCAGTCCAGATCCAACTGAGACACTTTAATTTTGGCAGCCTAAACCCCCTCTCCATTGTTGTGATGTTCTCCATTAGCCCAACTCTTGGGTACCTGTGCATCTACATGACAGACTGTCACAGCCAACTTCCCTACCTGGGCAGCAATGTCTTGCACAGTTCAGCAGCCCAGATTGGTTTCCCTGTGTGCTGCCAATCGGTCTTTTTCCATTGTTCCAGCCACCCCTACAGAGCCTTTGCCACCATCCGCGAGTCAGTGGAGAGGTAGAGCTCTGGCCATTTCTCTTGTTCAGTGATATCTAAAGTCAGCTGGACGGCCTTCAGCTCTGCAACCTGACTTGATCTACCTTGTTCCTCAATAGCTTCTGCAACTCACTTCCCTTCTCAGTCTGACTTTGGTAATCAGCCTTCAGTTGATACAATACTGCTGAAAGCTATCCCTCTACATCTCCATGATCTCACAGCTCTGAAACCAGTGTTAAAACTGCAAGGCTGAGAGAACTGGGCTTGTTTGGCCTGAAGAAGAGAAGGCTCCAGCCCCTTCCAGTGCCTAAAGGGGCTCCAAGGGAGCTGGAGAAGACTTTGGAAAAAGAGGCACTTAGGAAGAAATTCTTCCCTTTGAGGGTGATGAGGCCCAGGCACACATTGCACAGAGAAGCTGTGGCTGCCCCATCCCTGGAAGTGTCCAAGGCCAGGTTGGATGGGGCTTGGAGCAACCTGGTCTAGTGGAAGGTGTCCTTGCCCGTGGCAGGGAATTGGAACTGGATGATCTTTAAGGTCCCTTCCAACCCACACCATTCCAGGATTCTTTGTTGGAGAGGAGCCTGGGCAATGTGCGCTAATCCACACTGCACCACCCATTGTAGTTCTTGGGTCAGGTGAGCTGCCCCACCACATCTCTGCTGTCAAAGAGATTGTAGCCCTGCAGCTGCTGTTGGAGCTCTAATTTCTCTTGTTTGTTCCCCACCCTGCAAGTGTTCCTGCACAGGCACTGTACAGAGGCATCCAGCCATGGTAATTTCCCAGAAGCCCAGAGGGATTTCTTTTTCCCCATTGTATCAGGGTGAATTTATGCTGATACTTTTGGTCTGTGTTTGGCCCAGACAACTGTAAAGGTTTTGTTCTTTCCCTGCCAAGTTATAAGAAAACAAGTACTGATAAATGGGCACCTCTTCCTTGAAGAGAGAGCTTCTTGTATAAACTGTTTTAATTGGTGTTCTGTGATTGGCTAATTGTTCTCCAAGGTCACTTGAAGGAGAGATTGAGGAGGAGGAGGATGAAGTAAACCCACTGACTCAATTAAGAAAGACCCCTCGAGTGCAGTTCGCAGGCGCAGGGAAAGCCACGCGTGCGCAGAAGAGATGCACTGACATAACCAGGGGGTGGGACTGAGGGCCTCTGGCTGGGCGCTGATGACCACTCCTGCCTAGGCTGAGGTCACTCAGTTAATTGTATAAAAGCAGATAGCGCTTTCTTGGAGGGAGCTAACTTCACATCAGGGACAACGTTGCCTTTGGCGGGGATGCCTGCCAGTTTGTGAACTTACTGACTCTCCAAGGATGCAGCTTCTGCTCTGGGTAATTATGGGTATGCTAGGTCGGTAAGATAATTTTATGGGCAACAGCTGGGTAACTGGGGAGGTCGTGCTGGGGCCTTATTTCTCTCCTCCTTCCTCCCTTTTGGGTTTGTTCATTTTGTTGGCCACCTCTTGGTAATAAATATTGGTTTTTGTTGAGCTTTCAATGGTGTCGTGGTTTCAAGATTCAGTATGATCCGAACCCTCCCTAATACACCCATAAATACTTCCTTATTTAGTGCACACTCTTGAAGTGCAACCCTTTCAGCCCTTTTTTCTCTTTTTATAATGAAGCCTGTCCTGTTCATCCCATTCCTCACTTATTTATTTTCTACTTCCTCCTCTGTTGTTCCCAGTTTAAAGCTTTTATCAGGTTGGCCAGTCTGTTGGCAAAGAAGTTTTTGCCTGATTGAATCAGGTGGGTTTCATCACTTCCAAAGAGCCCTCAGTCCTCCAAAAGGATCCCATGGTTATAGAAACCAAGTCCATTTGTCAATGCCAGCTGTGTAACCAACTGTTGACCACCAGGATTCATCCACTCTTCCTTCTCTCCACCTCCCCCCTCACCAGCAGGATCAAGGAGAATCCCATGTGGGCCCACACACCCTTGGCCATCACCCCATGTGAGTCAGCACAGACAGGCAGCTGGAACTGGACTCAGGACTAGAACACAAAGAGTAAATTTGTTTCCATTACCTTGATAACCCTGGGAATCTCAAAGCAACACCCAGGCAGTGGCACAGAGACAGTGGCTTCTGAACTCGGTCTGTGATGGAGGGTCACCGGCTGCAGTTCACTCTGGGTTATCAAGGGTTATTCCCCACTGCAAGGTCACATGAGTGATTTACAATCCTCCTCACCTCTTTTCTGCTCTTAACTCATTCCTCCCAACACTCCCAGAGCCTGCCTGCTACTTCCCAGGACCGCCATGGCACCGTCATTAATACCCCCAAGGAAGAGAAGGAGGGGTAATGGATTGCAGGTGCAATAAGTTGAGCAGGTCCATTAAAAGTGACCCCAGTTTGAGTCCATGGCAAGGAGATGACTGGTCCAGCAGCTTGGAGCCTTCCATTGCTGTCACTCACCACTTTTTCTGGTGCTCCTGTGTGGCTCGTGGGCAATGGGCTCAGACACCTTGTTTGGCAGAGCTCCCAGCTCCTCCTTTGCCAGGACAGCATGGAGTCTACTCTGTGGCTGCAAATCTTCATGTGAAACAAGAGCCTTCACCTTGGTGCCAGGAGCTCCCAGCCTTTGTCACCATGGCAACCTCCATTTCCCATCCTTATGGGCACAGACTCAACCTGCCTCTCCTTTGGTACAAAAGGGAGAAGTGGGCTCTTGAAGCTGCAGAGACTCAGAGGTGGAGTCCATCTTTTGCCATCAAGGTCCAGATTGTGTTAATGCTGCACAAGTTGATCATCATGAAAGATTTGATAATTCTGCAACAGCTCCTTTAATCTCTGATAGTCACTCCCATGGCCACAGTGCCTCTACATAACAAAGAACCATCATTTTCTTAGACCGTTCCTTCAAAGCCATATTGTGTTTCTTCATGTGGTATGTTGGGTCTTGAACCACTTGAGAAGTCACGTGACTGCCTGTATAATCCAAAATTCTGTGTAGTGGAAGAGAGGCAGTTTTTGCAATGAAGTACACCACTGTGTACAGGGGCTGGAGTACCACAATGATATAAACAGCACAGGGCCCTGTACAAAAACCCAGAGAAGGTAAAAAGGCAATATATTTGGGGAAGGAAAGGAGATGGGTGACTGTAATGATTAAAGAGACAAATAGAGCATTCTTTTTTATATTTCTGTTTATCCTGGAAAGATAGGGCTCATGGAGTCTCTAAAATATGGAAGAAAGGGTGAACTTGGAAGTCCTATACTCAATCAAGCTATTTGAAGTCATTAACTATTCCATTATTGTTTTTCTCTTTCCAGTTTTGGAAGAAAATATGCGTCTGGATACCCTCAAGGAGTTGCACACATGGATAATTAGGAAAAATGTCTAACTTTTCTTCTCCTGTTTTTTCTACCCTTTTGATTACCACGTGGAAAGAGTGATTTATTGCAATGAGTATTAGCAGTGTGAGGATGATAAGCTTGTATTTGGACCAGGGACCACCGTCACAGTTGTACCAAGTAAGTACCTTTTTTTATCTATTTCTAAAACTTGTGTTAAAATTAAAGTGGGGGAAGAAAAAGGAATCTAGTGGTTTGGGTTCACTGCAAGAATTTTCTGCTGCAATAGTCCCTTGAGTGCACTCTCTCTCTCCAGCCAGGCTTTCAAGCCAAATCCTCAGCTTGGAGCTGCTTAGGAAGGTTTCACAGGAACAACTGGCCTAACTCTGTGTAACAGCTTCATTCCATGATCCCCAAACACCAGGTGTGCACTACTGAACATGTTACAATTTATTCCCAGTTTGGACACCACTCTGGCCCAAACTGACTCTGAAGGCTCCTCTTCTCCAGTGGATCTTCACTGACTCCCTCTGGGCAGGAATGCACAGCTCAGTGGAGAGCTCACAGTGGGGAGAAGTTTTGAGACAGATCTTTAACTGTCTGGTTGGAGAAGTTTTGACACTGGCACCACACTCACAGTGTCCCCAGGGAAGCAATTCCACTGGCATGGAGATAGAGGAGGAAGGAGGATAAATATCCCTGGCCTTCAGTTTTCACAGGTGCCTCATATCCAAGACCTCCTAGAATGAAAGACAACTGGCTCCCAAGTTGTCTGGGCTTTGAAAACAAAGGTGTGGGGAGTAGGGATGATAACAAGCCATAGTTGTTATTCCTGTCTTTATTTGGACTTTCCTGATGTACAAAAAAGGTGGATGTCCCACCCTATGGGAATGTGAGTGTTGGGGTGTCAGAGGAGATTGTCAGGTTGCTCTGTGTTATCCTGAAGATAACACAGACTTGTTGCTGTGCTTTCAGAGGTCTGCATGTCTTTATAGTGCTGCAAAAACGTCCCATGTCATTTTACATTCCTAAAACACCCTGCTCTCATTTCAGAAGGGCTTGGGACTGCCTGAGGTGCTGCCTAATATCTGCCCATGCCTGTAGGAGATGTTGCATGGGAATAAATGTCTGTTTTGGAACAATCTCAGTCCACTTCTACTTCCAAAGGGGCAAAGGAATGCCAAGTTATCCTTTTGAAGAAAAACGTATTCTTTCTGTGCTGTTAATGATTTTCTTTTTGTAGCTAAAGATGAGATATTTTCAAAGCTGCACAAAGACTTTCAGATTATGTGTGACAGTAAAAGATATTGGGCCCTAAGTATCTAAGTCTCTCTGTCCATTGAAATACTTAATAAGTTGAAGCCTAAATTTCCAGAATGTGAACAACCTCTTTTGGTTTTGATTTTCTTTGGGAGCTACTAATATGCATTTTAAGATGTTTAGAGTAGATATACTTTATTATCCAAATCTTTTGAGAATCGCTCCAAGTCAAAATAACAACCATCAAATAACAACCATTAGTGTTACTATAGAATACCTCAGTCATATTCTCTTGAGGATAGACAAGGTTTTTGTTTTGGTGGGGGTTGGTTTATTCCAGACAAAACTTCCTTTAAGAATACTAAGGCCCATGACTCTACAGAATATATGACTCTTCCTGTGACCTCGTTAGACTAAAATGAAAGAGAAGTACAACTTTCTGTCCTAATAAAATCCCAGAATGTAATATAGAAATATCTCCCAAACACAAGCAGATGTAGGAATTCATGGCTGTATTTTCAGGCAGTGCAAAATGGTGGGACTCAGTTGTGGCTTCTGGGGTCTGATAAAAAATTATTCTGCTTTACTAACTTCAATTGCAATGTGTACATTGTTTCTTGCTGAAGATCTTGCCCAGTGAGTTATTGCAGAGAAGCAGCTTGTTAGTGTAGTGGCTGTTTCGAAATACTGGAGAGGAGAAAACATGAAAAGCCTTTAAAGATCTTCTCAGATAATGCAGAATGCACAATGCTCTGGCAAACCATGTTACAACACCTGGGAAGGAAATGTGTGTAGGAAGAATAGAAAAACAAACCTTTTTTGATGTATGTGTTTTAACTGTGTGTAACTGCTGCTCTTGTCTTTGGGAAAGGAACTCAACTGACAGTGGAGCCAAGTAGGTGTCCTTTATGCATTATCCTTTTCTGAGTTGTTATTGTTTGAATTTTGCCTTTTTTCCCTGCCGATGAATGTCTGATTTCTGTGGGGTGTCTGGTTGCTGTAGGTGTGGACAAGAGTGTAGTTTTGACTGATTTATCAGCAGAGCTGACCCCTGAAGTTGTGGCAGAGCACAATTTGGCTTTCACCTCAGTTCCTTACCACTTTAGTGTGATGGGGAAAGAGTGTAAAATTAGAGCTCCTTGATCAAACTTTGGTGAAGTGTCCTCTGATGCACAAGATGTTTGATATAAGAGATCCCTTGACCAGACTGCAAGGCAGACACCATGCAAAATTAAACCCCTGATACTCCTCTCTTTAGCAAAGAGACCCACCAGGATGCTCCTGTCAAATTAAACACGTGAATCTCTTTTAGTATGTCTGACAGCCTTTCATAAGCTAAGCCTTTCTGGCAAGGAAGGGTGATAGAGGATTTCTTTCAGTTACATGTTTTTACTATATTTCAAATTACTAATCTGAATAAAGTCCTGACATTGGTTTGTGAAGTCAACCTCTTGTCATTCATGTATTTCCAGGGGAATTCAATTCTAAAATTCTTTCAAAACTGAAAAAATACATCTAACATTTCAGAGTAACCAAATTTCTGACAGATCAGAGCAAGCATCTCAAATCCTGTGAAAAGCTGTCAGCATCTTTTAGATTCTGTCTAAACTCTCGTTTTCATGTCTCGATGTTTGTTGGTATTTTAGTGCTAAAGGACCAGCACTGAAGGTTATTACACTACTCGAAGGAATATTGTAAGATTTGTCCATGAGCATCATGTTTGTAGCCCCAGGATATTCTTTCCCTCCAATCAGTTTATTAAACAAACTCTGCATTACACTTCCCACTGCTCCGGAGCCGTGGCTCTGCCGACACGGCACAGCACAGGGGTGAGAATGGTCACACTTTCTGGAACAGGTACAAGAGTTGTTGAACCAAGGACCAATCCTGTTCTCTCCTCATCGCCTGCAGACTGGTTGGCATGTCTTACACCTTGTGCAATGTCTAGGGGGGAAAACCTCCCCCACAATGAAAGTTCTTGGCCTTGTCAGGAACTTCTGGAGCAGAACTAGTGAGTGACATCGCTGCCCATGGCAGGGGCTGGAACCAGATGGCCTTTAGGGTCCCTTCCAACCCAATCCATTCTGTGATTCTGTGATTCTGTGATTCTGTGATTCTGTGATTCTGTGATTCTGTGATTCTGTGTGGAGATATACAATTCACAGACTTTTGATTGCTTCTCTCCTACTTTCCCATCTTACAGACAGAAGTCCTTCTTGCACCTGAGCATTTGTTATGGAAAAGCTCAGCCTTGTCCCCCCCTGCAGCAGCAGGACTTCATTTCTGCAAGTAACGTCACTCAGAAGGGGAACCTTGCACAGCAGTGAGGCAACAAACTGACCTCTGCTCTCCCTGCCACTCCTGCTGTGGTTGGACCTTTCAACCACAACAGGAGATTTGGGGAGGGGAGGGAGAGTAAAGGGAAAAACAGTTATTTCCTCATGTCTCACGAATATGCAAGGCAGTCCTCATAGAGTTGACATTGTTTGGAATTAAATTGTTGAGAAAGCAGAATAATTGGACTCTTGGAGTGACATGCACAAAAGTTCCCTTCTCCTTTGCAGGTCCTTAATTTATAAAATGAAGAATTCACTTACAGGCACCAGCTTTGGCAAAAGGAAGCTGAGATCCTGTGGAATTAAATATTCTATAAAATACCTGCTCTTGAACACCCTTTCTGTCTCTAATTTGATCTTTTGGAAGCAACAGCAAGAAGTAATGGCAAAAAAAAAAAGGCAGTTGGTCACTAATAATGCTACAAATCAGTCCCAGGTGGTGTGTCTATTAATTTTCATGACTTAGCTCTCAGGCAGGCTTGCAGTAAAATCCATCATGCCCAAACCATACTTTTTTTACAGGCAGTCCAAAACATTCTGTCCCACAAGTCGTTGTGATGAAATCAAAGAAACTGGAAGAAGGAGGCAGCACTGGGAAAGCAGCTTGTTTGGCAAGGAATTTCAGTACAAAGAACATCAGCTTGGAGATGTCCTCTGATGAGGTCGTGTATGAACAGAGCACACCCATTCTGGCGTCAGAGGGGCTGTACAGTGCTATGAAGGTGGTCAGTGTGACAAAAGACACAGAGGTGACCTGCAAGGCCCATTTGGACATTGGCACCATTACAGCATTGTCAGGTACAACTTGGGGGCACAGCTGGAACGTATTTGTGGAGACAGTGTCTTGTGGTGCTGCTCTTCCCTGATAGTCTGCACTGCCCAGGGTGGGCAGCAGAAACGAGAGACACAGTTGGTACTTAAGCAGGGAAAGATGAAAGATGTTTAAAAGCATCTAAAAGAAATGGTCTCAACTGTTTAATAAATTGGAGAAACTTTTCTTTTGATGGGGGAGGAGAGAAGGCACAATCCATTTTTTTAAAATGGGAGTTTATTTTATTTGCAGCATCAAACCTCCTGGAGCACAACCTGAAACAGCCTTTCTAAAGCCAACAAAAAGTTAAACTGGTGGTGTGATTTGGTTTTGGTTTTTACTAAATCACTTTTTATATTTTTTGCAATTGTTTTTATCATCTTGAAGGTCATTCAAATAGGAAAAACAAAACAACCTAGAAATTCTTTTGTTTCCTGCAACTGTCTTCTCAGATTTATGTTTGAATTAGTGACTGATCATCTGAGCCCCAGACTCTACTTCCCACATGTCCCTATGGAAAGGGCCATAGGAATAGTTTTTTAATACTTTCTAAAAATTGGATATGGGTTAAAATGCCTTTTCTTTATCATTCTACAGAAAAGGAGGCTGACGAACCCGTAACGAGGACCAGTAACAGGGTTTGCAACAGCACAGACACCTCTGCCCAAGGTTAGTGACCGAAACAGATTGTGAAGTTACATTGCTGGTTGGGGGATAAATGCATAGAAAGGTAATTTCTCGAGGAGAGAGGAGACAGATTATGACATATTTATCAAACACAAGCTGCTTTTTCAAGGTTGCTGCTGTAGGAACACACAAGCAACAGGAAGCAAAAAGCAATGGAGACAGACACCCTCCTCCCCCGGTGTTGCCATGTTCTCTGGCATCTCTTCCTCTGCTGCTGTTCCTTTCCCTGAAGCTGTTACCTGTGGCTTTTTCCACTTTCTGCCAAGATCCCAACATCCAAACTTAGGCCATGGTCTCTCTCCTCTTTTTGCTGTCCCTGAGCAGGTACCACAGTGCAGAGAGTGAACATGCTGTCTGTGGCTGTGCTGGGTTTGAGAGTCCTGCTGGCAAAAAGCATCGCCTTCAATACACTCATGAGTATCAAGCTGGTTCTTTTCTGAGGTAAGGAAGCACTCAGCTTGATTTGTAGAGATACTGGAAGCATGTGGCAGGAGTGACTGCCCGTCTGTGTGTACTTCTCTAACCCCACAGGTAACGACACCTATTCATCTGCTCCTGATTCCATTAAATAGCTCTTGCAGGTTTCTGGGGAAAAAAACAACAACAATGAGCAAAACCCACAAAAAGCACCCACACCAGGCCCCCTCCCCAAAAAATAAAACAATTAAGAGAAGCCCACCCTGCCTCCCACGTGACAAAGGAAACAACACTTTTCTATATCCAGAGCTCAGTTCTTGGTGGCTGGTTCCCAAATTTTCTTTGCCCGAGCAACTCAGGTATTGCCTGAAGAGCCTAAGAGGTACCTCCTTCACTACTTCAAGTGTCAGAGCACAAAGCCTGGAGAAAACTCCAAACAAATAAGGATTCAGAAGCAAGGATCCCAAAACACAAACCTGTGGGAGTAAAGAGAGGGGAGGCAGGGGGGATTTTCAAATTGAAGTGTCCAAAGAGGCACAAAAGATAGTCCAGCCTAAGTTTTGTAGTGTACCTGTCTTGACTGGACAGCTCTCAAACAGTGGTTTATTGCTCCAGTTGCATTAAATGTGGTTTAAAACACCCTTTGCTCTTCCAGACATGTGGAGTCAAGGCAAGAGGAACCTGAAGAACTGCAGGAAAGAACGTGAACCAGCAGCACAACGGGCTGGACAAGCAGTGTCACATCTGCTGACAGTGAGCACCCAGAACACAACACAGCCCCTTCCCCTTTAGACATTTGATGCTGTTCAATCCTGCCCAGCCAGTTCATTTAGATTTAAGAGTTGTAACTGCTTTTGCTATTTCTTTTTCTCTGTGCACTGAGGAGAGTGCATTTCTCCTCATCCTCCTGCTGAGTAGATCTCCCCACTGTTCTGGCATTTACACAGGAATGTCCAACCTGCCTCAATAGTTGTAGAAAAACCCAATCCTCACTATTGATACATATAGATATATAGAGAGCTATATAATGTTTTAAATCAGGTTTCACAGGCATGTTGTGTTACTGTCTGTAGAACTGGTGTGTTACTGCAGAGACAATTCAGGCACAATAGTTGCCATTTATAGCTTTGGTTTTTAGACAGCTTTATTAACAATAATTTCCTATCATGCCTGAGAAGTGATCCAATTCAAACAGATAATGTTCAACCATAGAAACATTTCTTCCTTAAACCTGTATTTCTTCTGCAAAATATATCCCACATGCATTTTAGTTTCCTGTAGTAGTGACAAAAATAAAATTTTCCTTGACCAAAATGCTGTGGTTTGTTCTGTGCTTTTTCTTATGAATTTGGGATGGACATTGCTGAAACCCAACTGTCCTAATGATCACTGAGATTAGAAATACAGCTTTGATAACCCAGATTTCCTGTTGGCTGGATTTGTCTTTTCTAGACTTTGTGCAGGGAAGTATCTCTTGGGACGTTCAGAAGCTTCAATTAAGACATAGCTTGCTGAAAGCATGAGGGAGGGAAACACACAGAGCAGAAGAGAAGAAAACATGCTGGTTTTTTCCACTCAGTGATATGAGGAAGAGGCCCACAGAAAATAATATGTGAATGTTTGATGGGGTGATAGTTTCCACAGCAACTTGCTTATGAACTAATAGACCCCACCACACACATGCCCCAGCTCACCTTTTTGTCACAAGCAACGGGCAGGATGTTGTGGCCAACATTTCTGACTTAGTTGCACCGTGCAAGATTAACCCTCCCCTTGTTTGGAAAAACAAGTTCACCACATCCTGGAGGAGAAATAAGGCTTTTCTCATACTGGCTGAGTTACTGCTGGCTTCAAGACAGGCTCTGCAGAGAACATTGCAGGGTCTGCTTCATTAAGCTTTGTCAGGTTGTCCCTCAGACCCTGCAGACCCCTGGAGGAAGACCCTCACCCTATGCAGAAGAGAAGTGAAATTTGCCTGGTAAATCCTAATCCAGTAAAATGCTTGTTTAGTGCATCCTACCACCATAATGTAAATCAGGGGGAGTTGCTCACTAGTATTTTTATCCTGATTTTCTGATGACGCTCTGAACGTTTTCATCTTACACTCCACACCTTTTCCCAATCTCTCAGGCAGATTTAACTTTTAAGAACATTCCCTTAGGGAAAAATGGTGTAATCAGGTGGACAGGAGGGAAAGGTCAATGATTGAGTGCTGTTAAAAACCTTTGCATAAACTGTTGATCAAGTCTGGGACTAGGAATGGTTCGATCCACACCTCCCCTGAGAGGCAGTTGAGAAAACAAGGGGGTTCTTTCTGTACCTTGTGACTCAGTGGGATGGTCTCTCTCTAACAACTCTACCTTCTTTTTGCCCCCCCCCCAGTCTCTGCAGAAATCATTCTAAATTAATTCTAATTCGATGTTCCTGTGTATGTTTAATAAATAGAGTGACCATTGCTGTTGGACTTTGCTGAGCTTTTGCAAATTTCTATTAAACCTGCTTTTGCTTACACCTTTGACAGTGAGTGTTTAATCGACCTCAGCCACTCATTTCATGGGAGGCCTCCTCATTGCCTCCCACTGAGCAGTGGCTTTTCACTTTACAGTTGCAATGCATGACATAGAGTTCAAAAAACCAGGATAATATAATATTTTCCAAAAGAAATCCCACAATAAGGAGCTTTTGTACAGTCCAACAGTAAGATTGTGTTAGTGTGGCTAATTCCACAGAAGAGGACAGAGTCTGCAGCTCTCCCAGCTCATATGATCTAGGGAAAGCTTTTGTAGAGAAATTGTGCTCCACAGTAAAATGCTCTCTGTTAAAACCAGCACCTTTGCATTTGGAATTATCCTGAAATCAGAAAAAAATAAATTGTCCAGTGAGAAATCCAGAGATACCAGAAAAATGGAGGACGATTCTAAGCTGAACTCCTTGGTACAATACCTTTTAACAGTACTATCTATATTCTCCTGGAGATTTAATTGTGTTCATATTTGATTGTGTTCAGAGAGTCTTTGAATATCTCCAGAGGTGGAACCACTGTCCCTGGAGATATTCAAAAGCCACCTGGACATGGTCCTCGAGAAACAGCTCCAGATAGTCCTGCCTGAGCAGGGGAGACCAGATGACCCCCAGAGGTCCCTTCCAACCTCAATCATTCTGTATTTCTGTGATATCTTTGTCATACGAAGAATGTTTGCCTAGGAATTTCAAAGAAGAAAGTCTAGTTTAAGAGTATAATTATTAGGACTATTAGTTATTCAAAGGTATTGATGCCTTAAGCCCCTATTAGTTTTTTTTATTTTTCTAATTTTTGCAAGCTTTATAAGTTTTATAAGTAGTAGAAGTAGATTTTAAAAGCAGCAGCCCTCATTCCCTTCCCCTGTAGCACAAGTAGTTTACACATTCCTTAACTCTCTTACCCCATTCCATGCACCCCATATCAATCCTACCCCCAAATCCAGTAGAAATGTTTAGTCTCTTGTCAAGGCAAGGCCTATAGTGTTTAGAGAACACTCATATCCAGGCCTGAACAACAGAACAGAGTCAAGAACTAGGTGACCGTGTACGCTTTGTGCTCTGAGGATGATGAGAATGATGAAGAGGTGGTCCCAAAGGCCCTCAGACCCAATTCTCAGGGGCTGGAATTGGGGCAGACCAGACCAAAGGCTACAGGGTGGACACACTTGGGATTGGACGGATGGTATCATAAAATGTGATATCTCAGGCACAGCCGGGGTGCGTCTTGTAACATCTATTGCCTTGGCACAAATTAAAACCCTTTCCTTATCTCACCCTCAATTAACTGCTCCTGAGTTATTTTTTAGCATCAACATTTTACGGCATCAGTATAAATGAGCATTTTTATAGCACAGAAAATGATTCCAAAATCACTAGTGATGATTGTGCTTTGACCTTTCCCTCCTGTCCCTCTGATTACACCATTTTTGTCTAAGGGAGTATTCTTCACATTAAATACTGGCCTAGGGGCTAAAAAATTCCTCCCAAGACTGTTACTGTTTTCATAGAATGGTTCGTGTTGGAAGGGACCCTAAAGCTCATCTCGATCCACCCCCTGCCATGAGCAGGGGCACCTCCCACTAGCCCAGGTTGCTCCAAGCCCTGTCCAACCTGGCCTTGGACACCTCCAGGGATGGGACAGCCACAGTTTCTCTGGGCAACCTGTGCCAGGGCCTCACCAGTTCAGGATAAGAAAAACCTTCAGAGATCCATTCCCCCAAGCCAAAGCTCTCTCCGCCCAGCGTTAGAGCCAACAGCTGATGTGAACATATGGTTCAGTATGCAGGTGCTCATATCCAAGCTGCAGAGTCTGTGGACTTCTATTTTCTCAATGCTCCTGACCCTTCCCAATGACGCATCCCTGTCCATTCTCACCCCTGGCCCCAAGGATCTGTTAACCAGGTCTGGGTCATGTTGAGTCACACAACAAATGTGCCTTGTGGGTGAGGAAATTTTCATCTTTGTAGGTAAAGGTCACATGTGTGTCAGACAAGGGGTTCACATGCCTGGAAGCTGTTCATTGTGAGCATCTCCTCACCTCTTCTGTGCAACTCCTGTTGTCTTGTGGGGCCTTGTTTGTTTGACGTTTCTGATTCACACCCTTTCTCCTTTTAATACACCCCTAAGAAACTCGAGTCATAAAAGATGTTCTTCTGGTCCAGACCAGTCAAGAGCAGGCCTGTAACCCCCAAAGCGATAACTGAAGTTACATTTATTGCAGTGAATAAGATAAAGTGCATGGGCTCTTAGATGGATTGAAAAGTATTTGAGAAGGATCCCATTACTTTATTATCAAAATTATTACCCAAGAAATAAGACACAACAAGAGCACAGACTGTGTCTGTGTCTGCTCTGGCATCTTGGGAGAGGGCTCACCTGCAGAAGAGTTATTCCTCCTTCTGTGTACCTAGGTGATCCAAGATGTTCAACTCTAAGAGGTGCAAAAGAGAGATCTTAAAAAGCCCTCAAGGTCTGATGTAAAGTGGCAGTTAAAGTTTTTGATAGTTTTAAGTTCAGGATCCCTTGCATCCTCAGGGAGTTCAGCATCAGATTCAGTGCCAAAACTTTGGAGAATACTTGGTCCAACATGTTCAATAATTCAGTTTTTTTCAAAGGATTCCAAGTGAGTCAGATGATTTAGGGGTGAGAGCTAACACACCATTCCCTACTAAGTACATGGAAGAAAGTATGGCATTTTTTATTTCACAAGCATTAATTGCTTGATTTTTTCTCAGTATTTCTACATCTTACTACATCAGCTACAATACAATCCCAGTTTGGAAAAAGAGCATAAGGAACCAATTTCACCATCAGCACTTTTACTTACACAAAATGCCAATATTTACAATATTTAATCAACTTACGTCATATAGCAGCTTTTTGTAAATCTAAGTGATTTTTTTGCATGTTTCAAATTGTTGTATGGACTTGTATTGTATTTTTTGTTTTATTTCAGAGTCTTTCATGTTTGTCTAGGCATCACCATGGTTATTTCTCTGCTAGATTTATGTTAACTGTAGAATAACTTCTACAGTCCAGCTCTTCAGAAAACTAACTTACATTTCTGTGGAAGAGTTCACTAAATGACGATGATGATGTCTAGCGTTCAACTGAAAATCTAAACTACTTTGCTAACTCCTGAAAATCTCTTCACCTGGATGCTACTGAAAGAGAACACTGGGTTTTAGAAAAGTTGAGCTGGTTAACATTTCTTTGCCAATGGTTCATTAAGTGTTGTTCAATTTGGTCACCATGAGGAAATCTGAGATTTGTGGGTTTGCTTGGTATTTTGTCATGATGGTTCTGCTCTAATCTGTTTTGCTTTTTGGTTTATTTTTTTCATTGTTTTCTTACTTTAACTTAGCGAGGTCCATGTATTGTGCTCAGCCATCATTTTACCTCTGTAGTCCTCAGGTCTCATCCTGGATCAGGGAGGCTTCAGACCCTTTTGAACTGTGTGAAGCATTAAATCCCCATTGCAAATGGTGTCTTAACCCAGTTTAAGTCTACAGTTCTTTTCTGAGGGCCACAGAGCCCCAGGGCATTCTCTGGCAAAAGTTTACAGCTTCTTGTAGGCAAAGGTTCCACTTTCACCTTTCTCCTGGGGATCTGCTGCCTGTCACTTTGACAGCTTCTCCTCCAGCTGGGAATGTTTCTCTGAAGCCTGTATCCTTCAGGTCTACTGTGGGCAGGGTGGGAATGCAAAGAGGTCCTGGAGCCCAGTAGGACTCAGAAAGTGCAACATCTGCATTTCTATGGACTGGAGACACCTGCAGTTGATCAGACACAAGAGCTTCACTCATCACTGGCAGAAAGCAAATTCCGGCCTGGGAAAATCAGGGTGTTGCCTTTCATTTTTCAGCCTCTTCTGGTTTTATGGAGGCTGAGGCTGCTACAGCCACCATGAACTTTGAGACTTGACTCTCAAAACACCTCCAGACACCTCCTCAGTCCTTTTGCTGCCAGCAGGTCATGGCACAGTATGTTTTGTGGCTTCTCATTTTAAAAAGGCACATGCCACCCACAATGTGAACTTAAATAAAACCTTTTAAGTACTTTTTAGGCAAATTTTCATCTCTGGGGCATCAAGTTTGATCTTACTCCCGTCTGATGGGCCTCACCCGTAGAGTGTAGTATCTAAGATCTGTCCTGCTGAGCAAGTCAAAATGGTGAGAGCTCTCTCCTGTGGTAGAGAACATTAAAAGCACCTGAAAGAATAAACATCTTTCCAAGAGGTTAAATGGAAAAGTATCACAAAGAACAAGGAAATCTGAATAGCAGGGGGAATATTTTGCATTTCCCCTCATATTTTTATTCATGTATGGGGATAGGAGTGTTTTTGCTTCCGGTCTACACATTTCTTGCTTCTGCAGAAATGTGTGGGAATGCCCCAAGCAAGATTCAGTATCTGAAAGGTTTCAGTGCCCAAACACAAAGGATGGTGAAGCTTCACAGGCAGAAAGGCTCTGGCAGCACCAGGCAGGATTCCCAGTCTCATTCCTGAGCATATTGGCTCAACTGGATGAACATCTCCCCTTTCCAGCTCAGCCCCTGAACACACATACAGTCTTACCTTTGCAGGAAGCCTTGGGTTTTTTTTCATGTGATGCCCCACAGTCTTGTAGGGCCAGAATTCCTCCCCCTCAAGTCTTTAACTGCTTCTGTGCCCAGCACAGCACCCTGACCTGGGGTTTCTTTAGTTCTCTCTTTCAGAGGAGAGCAGGGAAGTTTGCTGCCAGGTGCTGTTAAAATGGGTCAGGTTGTGACGTGGCTCGTGCTGCTCATTTCTTTCTGCTGTGAACCCGGCTGGGTGTCAGAGCTCTGTCTGTGACCATCACTGTCTGTCCAGGATCCCCTGGGTAGGGCCTGCCTTTGGAAAGAGGAGTGTACCTATATTCGAAAGGATACTCAAAGCAAACCTCAAAAATTCTGTGAGTTTTAGTCTGGTAAAAGCAACGAAAGTATATGGAATTAGGTGAAAAAATATCCCATCCTTTTTTTTTCTTAAATCAAATTTCGTCAGAATACTCTTTCCAATTTAAACTTTATAGTTGCGATGGTAAGCCAGATTTTATTCCACTTTCTCTTTAGAGATGTTTTAAGATGATAAACTTATTGTTTTATTCTTTTTAATTTAAACAATATCAAACTCCACGAGAATGGTAAATACTAAATACCTTTTTGTATTGCTGAATTCTTCTGTTGTCTTACACAGCACTAAAAATACAAGGTGAAATTAATATTTCTGCATTTGCTTGTAATAATCTGACCTGCCTCTTCTGTTTCCCCAAAATACCCAGGAGTTCCTGATAAAATTACATCTATTGATGGAAACTGAATTTCTTTGTCTGATCTCTCCTGCTACCTGCTGGTCAAAGTGTTTATTGTTCTCATAATATTTTTGATTTAATGAAATCCAGTAAGTAGGGCAAACAGAAGGAAAAAAAACAAAGCCAAAACCAAAAAAGCCAGCCAATCACCCAACCAAAAAAAACCCCAAAGCCCCCAGTAAATGTTGTGTCTGCACATGCCACAAATTAAACTGCTTTGCTCTTCACATGCATTTTTGCCTTGCCAGCAGGTGCAGTTGGAAACTCTTGCTGTGTAATACAGAGGCTTTAGAAAGTGCAGGCCCAGGGAGCTGAAAGAAGATGAATAACTACCATGAGATTCAGAGAAGCTTTATTTAAAGATACAAACTAAAGCAGGTGCAGAGCTGTGAGTGATTTGTACCAGAAGAAATGGAGTAGAACGTGGGGAGCACTTGCAGCACTGCTTTCACGAGTTATTAGTATTTCTAAAGGAGCTTTAAACTGTATGTTATTCAAGAAACTTGGTGGTCAGAATGTCCTCGGCTGGAGGAAAGATGCCTTGCTGGGATTAAGGGATATGTCTGTGCCCCAAAAAGCCATTATGTCTCAGTCAGGTCTCCCAAAGGTGGGGATGTCTTGCTAACCAAGGAGGAAGTCTGAACCAGCAAGGAACACAGCACAAGCCTTCGGGCCTCAGGCACTGAAGAGGCTGATAAGAAGACGAGGGAATGCAAGTGCCAGAGTGGCTGGTGCCCTGGGATCAGGGAATTGTGGGAAGCTGTTCCATGCAGGAAGGCTGTCCTGGGGAGGCTCCAGTCCTTTGAGCTGTGTGGTGTCTGAGGAGGGGGTTTCTCACTGGGGTTTCTCACATCAAGTTCTGCCCATGGACCTGGCTCTTTCTGCACACAGGTAAGTCTGTCTGCATGGCACAAACCTATGGATATAATACTTCTGGAATTTCATCCAGGTGGGAATTCAGAGTGCCATACAGTGGAGTCCTTCTCTCCTTTAGGCATCACAGTCCTCAGGGAGTGCTTTGACGAGGTGTGATGGGGTCCATGGTACAGGCAATCAAGGGGAAGGTGGGTGTAAAATAACTTATCCTATGGTGTCTACTCTGTGAAATAGGAGAGAGAAATTAAATTCCTTAAAAATTCTTCTGTACCAAAATGCTGCAGGGACTTGGAGGAAGATGGAATGACTTAAAGAGACAGAATTGATCTGTTTTTGTTTTAAATGAATATAAAATTTTCTATCTATTTTATATAAATATATAAAATGTTCCAATGATATGTTACAGCAGCATCAGTGGGAGAGTTTCCATTGTTGAACAAGTTTGTGTATTTAGAACTCTGGCTGAGAGGTTTAAAACTGTTTAGTCACGTGATCTGCTGCTTTCCAGCTTGTAATGAACCGAACAGTTTTTCCTCCCTCATCTCAGCCAACTTTTAGCAGAAAATCTTCTACTCTAGAAGGAATTGCACATACAGAGCAGCCTGGAAAGCCAGTGAGTTTGTATAGAAATCATTTCTGCATGGGCAGGCACAAAGGTTTCCTATCATTGAACTTATAATTTGAACATTAGAATTCCTCCCTTCTTCCCTCTCTCCCTTCCTTTCCTTCCTTCCCTCCTGGCTTTCCTCCTTCCTCACTTTGCTGTACAGTAATTTTGGAAATGGCACTCAAAGAACAATTCCAAATGCCAATTGTGCTATGGTGACCTACAGAGAAAAACTCAGCTGGACATGGGAAGAAGGGATTGTTTTGTGAAGTACTGTGACACTGTGATGCTGGGAGCGACTTCTGTGCAGGAACCACAGAGACTCTTCAATTTAGCCACTGTCACAAAGTAAAGACACAAGCCCTGCTGTACTTGCCATCAAGAAGAAAATATCATTAGCTGTTTTCTGTTGACTTCAAGTAAAGGCACTTGAGAATTGGCTGGAATGGGAGTGGTGGACTAAGTTGTTTCAAAAGGGATGCTCAGATTTTTTTTCATCTGGTCCTGAAAATCCGTTCAAAATGTGTTCCTTCTCTAGGGGGTGGGACATAGAAAGAAAGATTACATTCTGGGGAAAAGTAAAAATTTGAAAAAATGTTCTTTTTGCTCTAAGGAAAATCTGCGCATATTTGCCGATTGTAGAAACTATTACAGAATTATTGATTTCATCAAATCAAATGAAATTACTTGATTTCTTCAAATCAATGTTACCATACAGAGAAATGTTTTTATTGGCTGGTTTTAGAGGTGCTGATCTACCTAATGGATTTTTCATGGCTTTGAATATTTAATTCCTGTGTGTAGTTATCAGGTTCCTTTAAAATAAACATTACCAACGCTTCTATGTGATAAGGAATAGTTAAAAATCCTAATGTGCCATGGAAACATTACATTTCAGGAGGGGATGGAGGTGGCATTTTTGTAAAGGGCTGAGCTGCTGTGGGCGCATTCATTGAGACGCTCAAGTTTGTGTCTGGATTTCAGCTGGTGGTGGTTTCAGGTGAGCGGCTCATGTTTAGCTCAGGAATATGAGGATGCTATTCCCAAGGGCCTTGCTCCCATTTACCATTCCAAAATCAGGGGGGAAATGCTTTTTGAAGAACAAATCCCTTCCCTGCCAACTATAGTAGCCAGTGTGGGGAAGTAAAAGGCAGATAATCAGTAAAATCCTGATTACAGTGGTTACTTTCAAAGCTGTCGTCTAATATAGAAATGAAGCAGCTCCATAGAGGTTCCTTTCACAGCAGAAAGTGCAGTCAGGTAAGAAAAATTGGGAAAAACCACTGCAAATGAATGGATATGAGCAAATTAGATCACATTATTCCCTGTGTATTTAAATGAACTTGATGCATACAGATGGCAAATTTAATTTTAATTTAATGTTATTTTAATTAATTTATTTTTAATTATATTTAATTTTTAAATTAAAGTTTAAATTTATTTTTATTTTAATTTCTTAAATTTGATTTTAATTCAAGTTCATTTAACTTTTGAAGACCAGGAGCAGTTGAGATCCTTGCCACTAAATCGTGTCTTTTCAGTTTGATGTCATTCTGCAGATTAAGACCTGTTTTCTGACTGGACAAACTGGTTGTGATTGCCAGTCCAGTGTTACATGAGAAAGAGGTTGGAAACTTCTGCCTGTTCAGAGACAGAAGCACCACGTAGGGTGGTTTGTCTCTGTGGAAGGATTTGAAGTTATATTTGAGAAAGGAAAATTGGGATTTAAAATCCTGCAATGCTTCTTTTCTGTACATCAGCAGTTCCAACAAAAAAATATGAAAAAACCCTAGAACTACTGCAGGAGATGAAAAAATAAAATAAGGAGATGTTTCAGTCTCCTCCTCTTTCTTTCTTCTTCTTTTTTTTTTTTTTTTTTTAACTCCAATTAGGTTTTTTTACAAAGATTTCTATAGTACTGAAAACACTTGGGGCAAATACCAACCGACTTTTTGTCAAGGGGATATATCTGACACTAAATCCCACTCACCATAGGAACTTCTGGGCTTTTTTCCCCCTGTTTTGGTTTGGTTTTTTTTTCTAAAAGAGGGGTTATTTCTTTTTAAATATGAGAAATACACAGACCTCTATAGGTTCAATTACTTCCAAGTAAATCCAAATGGGGAAAACAGCTCCATGAACTCTCTTGGTTTACAGCTAAACTAGACAGACAGGAGCAAATCAGTTCTTGTTCTCAGTAAATCATCAGCAATAATCCAGTGTCCTGTGAGGTCCAAGTGAACAATTCACTCTGCTTTGAACATACTTCAGTGCTTTATCTCTCACCAGTCATATCTTACAGAGGAGTAAATCCTTAAGGGTTCATCATCCTTTTGGTGCTGTTCAGGGGATGGGGGACACTTGGATGAGGAGTTCAGACAGTTTTGCTGTGAGGTGCCTCATGCTGCAGGTTGGTGCAAGCTGGGACAAGATAAGCACTATAACTGAGGTGGATGGACCAAGCGCTGTAGGAAAATTTCTGCTGTGTTATGCTTTTTCCTATTCATTTTCATGCTCACAGTTAATTATTCTGACTTCTACAGTTGCTGTTATCACAGAAGAATGGAACTACAATCTCCTCTGTGATAGACACGAGCTGGGCTGGTGAGAGAGGATCCCACAGCTCTGGGATTAATGTAGGGAGTCGTCAGGAGAATTTTTTCAAGCATTTCAATCATAGAATGGTTTGGGTTGGATGGGACCTTAAAGATCACCTCATTCAAACTGCCCTGCTATGGGCAGGACACCTTCCTCTAGAGCAGGTTGCTCACTCAGACTTTTGATCTAGAAAGCTTGAGAATAAACACCCTGAGAAACCTGTGAATACACATCAAAGTTAAAAAACTCCTTTGAGTCAAAAGCTGCTGCCAGCAGTTTTGGTAAAGCTCTTTGTCACAGTGAATCTCCGGAGGCACCTACGAAAAGCTGACTTTTGGAAAAGGAACAAGGCTGTCTGTTCATCCAAGTAAGTGCCAAAACAAATGTCACAAAAACTGGGCTTGATGATACTGAGATGAGCTTTGGCCCATCCCTGGAAGTGTTCAAGGCCAGGTTGGATGTGGCTCTGGGAAACCTGGACTAGTAGAAGGTGTCCCTGCCCACGGCAGGGGGTTGGAACTGAATAATCTTTAAGGTCCATTCCAACCCAAACCATTCTCTGATTCTATGGTTCAGGGATTTAAAGATAATTTTCCACTTAATGACAAGCTTTCCAACTACCAACAGTCAGTGGATGTGCCACCTTTCAGATAAAGAATAAGTGAATATTCATCTTGAAATTGTCAGACGTGTGAGTTTACTCTCTCTCATACAAAACATTCAAGGTCAGACCTACCAACCCAGGGGGATTTTGCTTCCATCTTCATCACTGCTTTTTGAAGTGTTTTTTTTGAAGTAGTATCTTCAAGATGAGAATGTGCTTGAAAAATGCCCATATTTTTCTATGGATTATAAGGGACACTGGGACATCTGTAGTAAGTTTAGATAACTTGTGTAGGATGTGTTTCTGGCCTCTCAAGACATCTAATTTCCCTGAACATGTAGTTCAGAGTGCCAGTTTCTTTTCAAATTAAGGTTCAATTATTTTTAGAAATTGAAAGAGCATTTAATAAGCAGAGAGAAAAAGTCTGTCATGGATTAGAACTTCCGTAGCCAAGATTTTGTAAAGCTCTGCCAAGGTGTAACTTTGGAGATGAAAATCAAGAGCTTAAATGGGAATAAGGAATACATATAAAATTAAGCCATGTCAGCTTAAAAGAATCATAAAAGGCTTTAAAAAGCAAGTGCCTGTAGTTCCAAGGATTGCATGCAGGTAGATTTGGGACACACGTCCACAATCAGTCCCCCATGGAGTTTAACTGATGAATTGGGTAATTGCATTATTCTAAGTTTCCAGAATGAAAGTGGGGATTGGCAAGTGAGTACTTAACATCTCAATTGTCCAAGAAATTTCACCTTTAATTTTTATATAACTTAGAATTTTAAGAGCACTGGAATATTCTTCCACTGGCTGGGAAGAATTCATGCATGTCATTGCCTGACCCTGATCACTGAAATCTATTGACAAAGTATTCTTAAGTGTCTTTATCCTCCAACAAATTTTCTTAGTGGTTTGACAACCAGCATTTTTAGTGTTCAGAAAATACAAGTATGCATGGATTTTTGTCCCAAGGCAGATTATCAGACTGTAGACAGGAGTAGGTAAGAACTTAGTGTTTTCCAGAAGTGCCCACTTGTATCTATCTTTAGGTGACTTTCCAAAGAAGGTTTCATTTCAACTATAGTAGCTCAATATTTTGGATGAGACTATTCCTGCCTGTGTGATTGGAGGTGGTCCAGTCCTTACACAGAAGAAGAAGCAATTTGCTCCAGCATGTTTTGGCAAAATTCACAGGGAGCAACTTCCTTTGACTTTTAAGCCAGAGCTGATCATGTATTTTACAGCAAAGGAGGTACCAGTAGAAACTGAGTCCATTAAAGCTTTTATTACTGCAGATACCATTACTCTGAGTTGTCCTTGCAACTGGTAATTCTCCTTCAGCAATAGGAAAAAACTATTGGTAAAAACAGGTGTTTTTTTTTCCTAGTGAGGAACTGCCTTGTAAATGCTTTTGTAGCTGAAAGCAGATATATAACTGAGATGGAGTGATAATTACACCTTGGTGAAGGAAATCAATTTCTAGTTTAAAGAAGAAAGAAAAGAAATGGACACATATAATTATGAGTAATAGGTTCATGGTGATGTCTTTAGTTAAGCCACGAGTCTCATTCCATAACAAACTGTGGATATCACAATTTACTACTCCCAGATGTTTTTTTTTAGTTTCTCTTCTAGAAAAGGAAGAGTTATAAAAGTAAATCTGTTTCTCTGCATAGTTTTTGTAAAGCAGTTTCTGGCTGTGTGAATACAGGAAACTTTGGGAAAACAACTTTTGGAAAAGGAACAAGAATTATTGTAAAACCACGTAAGTGAGCATGAATAATGTAAGAATTACACTTCCATGTGCTTATTTTCTAAGCATTTCATTTGTTTGAAGATATGGGAAAACTTGTCTCTGTTCTGGTGAGAATCCATAAGACTGAAAAACCTTTCAATACTGATTTTTTGTATGCCAACCCTTCCCAAATGTACTGTGTTACAAATGTACTGTGTTACTGGTGTGGAATGACTCAGACAAGTATTTTTTTTGGTTTTTTTGTAATTAATATGTTGGCACAATAATGGTTACAGGTGAATGTGTCAATACTAAATACCATCTTCCATGCTTCAACTGAAATATCTTAAATGGAAAAAAACGGAGATATAAAACTTTTTTGCTTTTACAGACCCAAAATATATGCTGATGTGAACACTAAAGTATTAATTAATGACATTTATGATAAGATTTAGTTTAGCAAAATTTTAGTGAATAAAAGTAAATTTATGTGACTACAATCATCAGCGGAGCAACATTTTGCTTCATGCTGACCTCTCCAGATTTTGGAAAGGCAATAGTTGACCCTGTCATTTAGTGGTGATTGGGAATCTGTTCAAGTCAGCCTGCAGTGGTTTATAGAAAGCACCTTCTCACAGTGTGTATGGTGCTTATGGAAAGTTCACTTTTGGTAGAGGAACTCGTCTGTTTGTGCTTCCAAGTAAGTCTTCCAGGAAAAGCAGTGTTTCAGCATTTGTTTTCACTCCAAAATAGCGTTTGGGCACATCCCAGGTCCAGCAGAGTCCATTCCGTGTGACTCCCAAGCACTCAGCAGAGCTGGATACAGAAATGTCCTTGTGCTCTGGGCCTAGAGATCTTCTCCCAGAGATTCAGCAGGGAATAATGAATTCAGGTTCATCCCAGAGGCTTGCAGCAGAATAAACAGGCAGGGTAACTGCAAGCATCTGTTAAATTCTGTCCTGCCCTTGCAATTGCCAGGAGGTACTTTATAATGGGGTTTGTATTCGAGCCTTTGGTGCCAGATTTTTGTTTCCAAGATAATATCTGTCAAACTGCAGAGATTTTTTCAGGGGCTGTGATACAGGTAGGGGGATGCTGGTAATGAAAATTGACATGTAGAAAATGATAGGAGGAAATCAAAGGTTTTCTTAGTAAGTGGGCACCACAATGTGTAGGTTAATTAACCTACAGACTTCATTGGATCCGGATCCTATTCAGGATCCAGCAAGTGATTTATGCCCTGATTGGGTGCAGAAAGGAGAACTAGGTGGGGTTACATTTGTGACATCTTCATTTTTGCATTTCTAAAAACTTCACATAAACAAGTTATCCACTTAAATCTATGTGAGACCACACAGGATATGCAATGAATAGCTGAAAAGGGCCTATCTATCACAGAAACTCGTTAAGAGGATGGTTAATTATCTGACTGCAAGGGCAAGTTGTCTTTCTCTCTCTTCCTTAGATTTCAGTCAGCATATATGGCTTGAACTCTTAGTGAGGAACAGCGAATGGAGGTTTGTAGTTCAGGTGAGAGCATTTTCCTCTCCAGGTAGCCTAAAGAATGGAAAAAACTTATTGAGATGCCAAATATATGCCTAGATTTTCTTTGCTGGGTGCAGTAAGTCTGGGATGGGATTATCTTAGTTTGTTCCTGTCCAGAAATCATCACATATCAGGAGTTTCCCCATTTTGTTGCAGAATAGGAAAGGTTTTTTGCAAAGGAGTTAAATGATGTGTGAATCCAGCATTAGCTATAATAAGCTGCAGTTTGGCAAAGGAACGAGTCTCAGTGTTAAACCAAGTAAGTGCATGATCTGAACAAAAATATTTTGAAAAGTATTGGAGAACCTGATACTTGGAATTGGTTTCATGTAATTATCCTGGGAGGGGAATCTCCTTCCGTATCTACTGTTTGTAAGGATGAAATGATAATGTGGCTGGACCCTTCGATGTAAACTCAGCAGCAAGAAGAAATCTGGGGTTTTTTTGTAAGGTCTGAGAGTTCATGGAGAGTAACTGTTATGGGAGGAGTGCTTCCAGTAATTACAGTTAGTTTCTACTCACACAAAGGAAGCAAGGACTAGATTCCCAGCAAAATGGAAACCATGTAAATCAGAGTGAGGTGCCAGAGAGAGGGAAATCTTTCCCCAAACTGTCTCATTGCTCAAGTTGCTCAAGCTTCATGGTATTCCTTGGTAGAAAGAGACACTTCAGACCATAGGAAAGAATGGATTTTCCTTGTGTTTTTCACAAGGGCTCACCATGTGTGGAATTACATGGGCAAGAAGCAGAAAGGAGAAGATGGCCTTTCAGAGAACTGGCAAGTCTCTGTCTTACAAAAGAGTGATTTAATATGCATTAACAGATATAGGAGAGCTTGCAAAAGTTCTTCTCCTGTGAAATTCTGGGCCAGGTGTCATTGCCAGATATTCTGACTGTCCAGTTACATCTTCCCCTGCAAAACTCTTCTGGACTGGGGAATTAAGTGCTTCTGGTTATGTTTCTCTCTCTTTCCAATGTACAGCTTTGAAAATCGAAGTTAATAGATGTATGATTTCTGTATGGAGGGGGGGGTCTTAGTTTATTCCTCCTATGACAAAGCATTCTGTGTTCAGGGCACTTCATCTTTCCTAAACTGTAAAAATAATTGACACGAAAACTGAGAGGAGACAGAAAAGAGACAACCCAGCCTACATTTTGTAAGGATCTGTAACAGGCATTTTGCACATACAGTTTTATTTCAAAGACTAATCATGTCTCCTGCCATGGAACTTGAAACGTTCAGAAGACCATGGAGTTTTTGTAAGGAAGCTTTTCGCTGTGTGTATTCAGGAAATGCAGACAGATTGACCTTTGGAAGAGGAACCAGGCTGCTGATAAAGCCCAGTAGGTATCTCTTCACCAATAGGGTTAGGACAGACAGAGTCTTTTAGGTCTTTTGTTAGATCTCCCTCAAAATGCAGAAAAGCTTCTTTTTTATATGAAGCACAGAGGGAATGGGGAAGGAGATCACATTCTGAACAATTAGCTTTTAAGTTGTCTTATTGCTGGAGTGGAACAGCTTGGAAATTGCTCTTCTGCTGAGAATTAGTGAATGGCCTTTTTGTTGTCCAAGCAGTCAGTCAGTCAGGAGACATCCTGAAGGGGAATGTATTTGAGATTAGTGTTCATGAATAGCCTTTGTTTACTCAAAACATTAGACAGAGCTGGTCTCTCGGACTTGGGTTTGGATCCCTTACTGTGTTCCTTTACAACTAAATAAACAAGAAAAAATAGGACCTTAAATTGGTTTTCTCTGGAAGTTTCCTTCTGCTTAATTTTTCTTGGCTTCTTTCTCTTATGGGTCTGCTCAGCTTTTGAGCTTGACTAGCTGGCTGATCTGACTCCTTTTTCAGACCATGAGAAGTTTTGGATACAACTGTGATAGTTGTTTAAAAAGTGGTGGAAATTTTATCTCCCTCTGAAATGTCTAGCAACCTGTTCTGGCTGTTAAAGGCTGGGGCTTCTCTCCTTTATGGTTTTTGTATAAAGGTTGGTTACGGTGGAATAACTGTCTTCCTGAAAAGTCACCTTTGGGAGAGGCACAAAACTAATTCTGAGATCAGGTACATCTTAAAACAAACAGTTATTTCACGTTATAAGTGCAAGGCTAAGATTCTCCTGTCTCTTAACCATGATAAAAATCATTCTACTTAAAAACTGTCCAAGAACTTCAGCTGCATTATGCTAAGAGGGAACTGGGCTTGGTTTTCTACTGCATTCAGGATTGTTTCTATCTGAATTTCTATGGAAAGATTAGAGGTAGGCAGTTAGAAAGACGTCATAATTTAGAGTCAAATGTATGTGACAAGGATGACATCTGTCTTCCCTCTTGATCTCTTTTGAAAAACACACATATTTGTGTGCCCCAAAGTTGTGTGTGGTTTTTGTTAGTGAATGTATCACTGTGTGAATTCAGCATCCAGTTGGAAAATGACCTTTGGAAGTGGGACACAACTGACAGTGAAACCAGGTAGGTAGAAAGCCTGAAGGAGTTAAGGATAGGAAAGCTTAATTCCTCTTTGAAACAGCCATTAAAATTCCATTGCTCTATCCTTCTGTGGGCAGAAGGTCAGGGCTGACCCTGTACCAGAAAAAAAACTTCTTTGTAAAGGTAAATACCTATTTGGAGGACTGGACTTTCTTGTGTCATTGAGAGCTGTAACATTTGAGTTGTTTTCTTCACTACTGCATATTCCCAGAAAACTTCCAGTCCTGCAGACCTCACACTGTCCTTTTATTTCCATTGTCCAGAACCCAGGTAATGTCCCAGAAGATGTAGTTCCTTCTCAACTGGGAAAACTGTCTTACCCCTTGCTCAGCTGCTCCTATGTCTGAATACAGGCAGGTTTCCATCCAGGTCTTCACTCCTTGGCAAAAAAAAAAAAAAAAAAAAAAAAAAAAAAAAAAAAAAGCTGGGCTGTCATGGAAAGACATGGGAACAGACAGGGCATTGTTTGTTTGGGGAATCAAGAAATGTATTTTGAAGCCATGTAGGATGGTCCAGGGGGAGATCTCTGTTTTAATTCTGATCTAATGCTGGAGGAGGAATTTTGGTGTAGCATTTCACTGCAGGAATGAAGGACAAAACTTGCAGTGAGTGACCATCTCTGACCAAACTGAAAGAAACCATCAACTGGGAAAAGTCTTTAAAGGAAGTGGAATTTACTGGGTAGACTAAGTTAAAAAGATGTTAAGCAGGATCTAATTAGGTACTGGAGGAGAAAAAAAGGTTTTTGTTTTGAAGAAAAACACTGTATGAATAGTTATGGAAACAAATTCACCTTTCGAAGTGGAATGCAGCTAAGGGTAAAACCAAGTAAGGTTAAGCCATTATTTGCTCAATGTTGTAAATATAAAAAAGAAAGATACAAAAAAATCATACCAGTGATATATGAGTTGAGACAGGTCTGACTATGTCCACAATTACTCTGTCAGTTATCTACGTCCTTCCTTTCAGATGGGCAATGTAGGGTCCTAAACACATTTGCTCAGGACATTTTGTACCATGGCCATGCCAGAAGGGTTGCCTTTTGTCTCTTGGGATGTGGATGAGCTTGTGTTCTTGTTGAGGTGAAAACAGCTGTGTGAACTATGACAGAGGCTCACACTTGGCAGAGGGACAGGACTTCAAGTTTTTCCTAGTAAGTACAACTGCTTTCTTGTAGTCTCCCTCCATGTCAAGTAAAATAGCCCCCTGCCCACTGAGATCTCCAGGATGCCCTTCCTGGGCTTGTGGCCCTTCAGCTATGGGGTTAGAGGCCACCTTCTTTTCTCCAAGACAGACACTGGCTTTGGGCAGAAGCAACAGGGCTCCCAAACAGGGTTTGTATCCACAGGTCCAACAGTGTCCTTGATCCTGCAATTAGAGTGTGGGGGGTTCTTCACCTAAGGCTGTCACTGCTAATGCCATTCAGCATTACCCAGTGGAGATGCAGGTGACCAGCCTTGCCGAGTGGTGAGGAAGGTTTTTGTTGAGGGAAGAAACACTGTGTGAACACAGGATATGGGTCTTATAAACTTGTCTTTGGCTCTGGAACGAGACTCACTGTTTGGCCAGGTAAGGCCAGTGCTGTGTGTTCTCTCTGAGGCCGTTCTTTGGGTGGTTGAGAGCAGCAGCCTGGCTGGTTGTTTGGTCATCTCTGGGTGTCCATATCCAGGGATGGGCTTTGTTTTAAGGGAATGCCCAAAACAACCCTTCCTGCTCTCAGTTTGCCTGGGATGGACAAAGTAGCCACACTTTGATGCTCCCAAATGTCCCAGCTGCCCTGTGGGAAGGCTGTGCTGTGCCATTGCATCCCAGGGTGGTAGGGGATGCAGCGTAAAGCACTGTCTCCCTTCTACTGGCCCTGTGAGTGTGGGCATGGCTGGGCAAAGGCTGAGGGAGAGGTGCTGCTCTGCAGTGGCTTGCTGGGCTTTTTGTTAAGGAAGGAAATGTTGTGTGATATTGGCTCTGGCTATGGCAAGGTGACCTTTGGCTCAGGGACCAGACTGTCCATCCAACCCAGTGAGTCTGCAGTTTTCCTTTGCCTAATTTTTGGAAATCCTTGGGTGTCCACTGGGACACACTGCAGAATTACTTTTATCTGGATCACATTACAGACGGAGGGAGACCTTGGGTACTATTTCAAGAGACTCTTGTGCCTAGTAGCATGTTCAGTTGGAGGACTTCTGCCCTTTAGAAAATGTGATATGGACAGTGAAATGACAGAAATGTGGACTGCACCAGAGACCCTCATCCTAGGCTAGGTTCAGGTTCTTATTCCCATCCTTTTTTCCATTCCAGTACAACCAGCCTTTGGGGCAGGGATCATAAAATGTTCCCTGATATCTCAGGGATAGGTTCTTCCCATCTCTGACACTTTTAGTGACCAAAATAAAATCTAGTTATTCCCAGGGATTTGAACACGGAAAAAGGTATTTGGCAAAAAGAACTTAGAGTAGATCAATGGAAATGTGTTTGGGTGTTTATAACCTCTTTCAGAGGCGTATCCCAGCCCTCCAACAGCCCCTGAGGGGATTAGATGAAAAGGCCCATTTTGTAATGAGCTGTCACACAGTGATGGTTCGGGAGGGTGGGTAAAACTCACCTGGGGGAGTGGAACCAAACTTCTCGTTTTCCCAGGTGAGTTGTCTCTCCTCTGAGTCAAGGGGGACTCAATATAGACAATGTTGGACTTCAGCTGCAGAAATAACAGTGCAGTGGCTTTGTGGAGCAATTGGGTTGCAATGTCACTCAACAATTCTGTCCTGGGGCTGTGCTCCAGCAGCAGCACAGGATAAGCACAGAGGATACCAAAGGTAAACTGAGCTGTCAGTGGTAGTAATGTTGGTGCTGAACTACAAACCCCATGGACAGAGTGTGCTTTTTCTATTTTGGACACCAGACCAACACCAAGCCCTGGGGCACCATGTCCTGAAAAGTCTCAATGCCAGACAGTGACAGGGATTTTGCAAACAGCCTGAGAAAGTGATCCCTGAGGTTTTATTTTCCCTCCTCTCTCTGTTGCAGTTCCTAAGGGAAAGCCATCTCCTGTCCAAGGGTCTCATCCCTCTCGTCCTCTCAAAAGGAGACCAGAGGGGTGAGAGCCAGGCTGAGCCCTGGGTTCTTGTAGGGGAGTATCACACTGTGTGACCAGCAACACAGGAAAACTGCAGTTTGGGCCAGGGACGAAGCTGCGTGTTCTGCCAAGTATGTTTTCTGCTCCTGTTTCTTCTCTCCAGGCTGTCTCCTCTTGTTGCATTCCTGCTCTAATGCACCTTCAGATCCTAAAGAGAAGTCTGAGGTGTGGGATACAGACACAAGGATTTGTGATTCCCCAGCCCTAGCATGTCTGGGTAAAGGCTGGGGGAGAGGTGCTGCTCTGCTGTGGCTTGCTGAGCTTTTTGTTAGGGAAGGAAATGCTGTGGGACAGCTCCAGAAAGGTGACCTTTGGCTCAGGGACCAGACTGTCCATCCAGCCCAGTGAGTGTGTAGCTTGCTACTTGTCTTCCAAATTCCTCTCCTGCAATGGGAATGTTTTTATATTCATTCTTTCCTTTTGCCTTTGTGCACTTGAAATGCCTTCTCTGCCACCCCACGCTCTGAGAATGCCCTCAGTGTAGTCTGTAATGGGGGCTGTGCTTGCACAGAGTAAATCTCAACTTGAGGTCCGTGTGATTATTGGAAAAGTGTCACCTGTGCCTTGCTGGGAAGTTCCTTGGCAGCCGCACCAAGGGCTTCCATGCTCCGGGGAGATGAGAGCACTGCTGTGATGGCTTTTGTTCAGGGCTTTGCATGGGCTCAGGTCTATCTCTGGAGCTGGGACAAAGCGAGGAGTGACATCTTGTGAGTCCTCTCAAAGGTCCATTTTAGCCCTGCAGGGCAATGCAGTAATGTCCAAGGCTATAACGTCGGGGTGTAAATCTTAGGAAACCTTTCTGAAGGCACACAGATCCCAGTGCCCTCTCTCTGGGAATGGAAAAGCTGTGAGCTGCTGTGGGAGGAGTGGGCTGGGCAAAGAGTTTGTATTTGGAAAGGGAGAAAGCTCTTTGCAAAGGCACATAAATCTGTGAGATTGAGAGAAGTGCCTGAGTCTCACCAGCTGTGCCCTGGGCAGCCCTGGATGCTCCAGAGGGGGCTCCAGGCAGCGCTGCAGCCCTGTGGGCAAGGACCCTGTCGCAGGGAGAGCAGCTCTGTGTCAGCCTGGGGAGGGGAGGAGGATGTTGTTGTAGCTCAGGAATTAGGGATTTCCCTTATCTTTTACTGTTTTTTCCAGCCTCTGCTGGCAAAACCAAATGTCAGTGTCTTCTGGGTGTTTCCTTCCTGGTAGCTGTGGGGTTTTGGTAAAGCTGGCCCTGTTGTGGCACTTTGCAGGGACAGGTGTTAGCAAACTCTCCTTTGGAGCTGGCAGCAGACTTTTTGTGAAAGCCAGTGAGTAGATCCCTGTTAAGTGTCCTGTTGGCTGAAATACGGAGCAGGAAGAGGGACCTGGTCACCCTGTCAGTGGGGGTGACTCTCATTTGCCCACCTGGGCATGTGGTTGGAACTCCCTCTGTATGTATTTCTTGACTAGTTTTACCTGGAGAGGTCAGAGGAATGCGACTAAGAAGATATCCCTATATGGGGATTAGAGGTGTGTGACAAGGGTAATATCTGTTTTTTCCACCTTGATCTCTGTGGGAAATCTTGTACTGCTTTCTGGAGTAAAGGTGATGTGTGGTTTTTATTCATGGAAGAGTCACAGTGTGAATTCAGCATCCACTGGAAAGTTGCCTTTGGGAGTGAGACACAACTGAAGGTGAAACCTGGTACGTAGAAAGGCAGCTTGGAGGAGTGAGGATAGGAAAGGCATATCCGTTACTTGGCGAAAAGCACTTGGGTTGTGTTGGAAAGTGGTCTACACAGGGATGGAGTTTGTGCATGGGAGGGGGCTGAGAGACAAGGAGCAGCTAAGAGCAAGGAAGGTATTTTGACAGTGTACAGTGTGTGTAGGAAGGCCTGAGAGAAGGTGTCGCATTTTAGGGCCATTTTCCCAGGGCTGAGTGAGGACTGTGATCATAACTCTGCATCTTTCCTCGACATGGGACAAAGATGCCCTCAGGGGTCATCTCTGCCAGAGCTGAAAGGGATGAACCAACTGTGAGGTTTTAAAAGAAGTGCCCGGCCAGCAAAGTACAGCTTTCCAGGGAATAAGCCTACACAGAGATTGACAGGGTTTTTGTTGTGAAGGCAAACACTGTGTGACTAGTTATGGCAACAAGGTCATCTTTGGAGGTGGAACTCAGCTAAGAATAAATCCCAGTAAGTTTTCAAACTTTTTCCCACTCTAATCCATGGAACAGTTTTAGGGTCATCAGTTAGTGTTGGGGTAGTGGAGGGAGGCAGATTCAGTTTGTGAGGAATTTTGCTCTGCTTTCTCTGGCAGCAGAAGGGAGCTTCACTCAACAATGAATTTACTCCTTCCACATACCCCTGTCAGCTCCTGCTCTCTCCTTTCACATAAGCAGACAGATGTTCTGAGCCCTCTTGCTCAGGGATATACAATTCATCTCATCCACACCAGTGAAAATCAGGATGGAATGCTGATGGCTCTCTCTAGCACAGCCCTGGCTGCTTCTCCTTGCAGAGAAAAGGGTGAATTAACAATGCTTTTGTGTGCACCACAATCCCAGCTGTCATCCCTCCTGTGGATGAACTTGCCAAGAGATTTCTTCCCAAGGCTGCAGTTCTTCCTGGCTTCAAAGGCCTGGTGTTGCTTGGAAGGAGCCGATCTCCTGGAGGTCCCTGGAGGAGTAAGTGGCAGGAGAGCTGATGGTTTTTGTTAGGGGGTGAAGGACTGTGTGGGCACAGGGAACTATAAAGTGATACTGGGGACAGGGACACGGCTGGTTGTGAAACCCAGTGAGTACAAGTGCTGCCCAGCTGGTGGGAATTCCTATGCTCTGTTATCCCTCTCCTCTCTTTCCACCTTCCTGAGCACATACCTTGATCTGACTGGAGCAGTCATCCCTTGGATATGAATAGAATCTGCTGACTTGTCCCTTCTTTCCCAAGCTATTCTCTCTTCCTCAGCAAATGGATCTGGGTCTGGGCTGCCAGATATGTGCCCAATTCCATGGGCACCAACTGGTCTGACAGTCACCTTTGAAATCCACCTACACCCAACCTTGGGAATTTCCATGAGGTCTCTGCACAGGAGCGGGTCCCCATGATTCTGGAAAAGCTTTACCATGGATGGGAGTTGTGTCTCACGGGTTCTAAAAATTAGGAATGGCAAAGGGAAATGGTTTTTGGAAAAGTGTGGGGGAGCTGAGGAATAGATGTTGCCTTGTTCCAGGGAATGTCACGAGACTGGAGCCTGTTGTGTGAGGGAGATTTGCTGGTGCCTGGATGCAGCTGCTTTGTACTTGAGATCCTGTGCAGGACTGACAGAGACATTTTTGTAATGAAATGTGTCAGGGTGTAAATGTCGCAGGCAGAGTCACCTTGGGGAAGGGGACGGTGCTTTCTGTCCTTCCAGGTAAACAACCCCTTGTCCCGCAAACTGGAATTGCTTCATTCTCATCTTGTTCTGTTGTTTTGAGGGGCAGAATTTTGGGAAGCCCAATGCCGGAGCACCTGCAATTCCCCAGGTGTCCCTTGGACTTGGTCTTCCCACATGTCCCCCTGCTTTGTCCTCCCATGCGTCCTGTTACGGTGTCAAAGCTTCTTTGATTGCCTGTTCCCGTATTTGTCTTCCCTCTGAACAGGGATGAGAGGTGTGTGCGTCACAGAGACCTGACACTTTGGAGACCTGTTCCCATCCACACTGAAGTGGATCCGGTGGTCCTTCGGCTCTCTGATGTCCCTGCACTCAGCAGGGTTTGCGCTGCTCCAGGAAGCAGCATGCGAGCAATGGTGCTTCCCACTGGGACCTGTCTGGGAGTGGGACAAGGCTCCTGGGGATGCCCAGGAAGTGCTGGTTGGCCAGGCCCAAGTTCCTGATCCTTTTAAAGCTCTCTGATCCCCAGGGAACGTGTGCCATCAGCCAGGTTTTCTCTCTCCATGGCAGAGATTTGCCACTCCTACAGCAAACCAGGACACAGCCTGGAGACCCTGTGGGGACAGGAGGAGGAGGAGGAGGAGGAGGTGTGGTGGGTGCCCCTTAGTTCTGGCCATTGCCCTGACCTCCTCCCACTGACTCAGAATATCAGCCTCTGCTCCTGCCCAGGGACCTCCTGCATTGTGTCACCTTCTGCTGCCTCCCCAGCACTGGCATGGCTGGGTAAAGGCTTGGGGAGAGGTGCTGCTCCCCAGTGGCTTGCTGGGCTTTTTGTTAGGGAAGGAAATGCTGTGAGATTCTGGCTCCAGCTCCAACAAGGTGACCTTTGGCTCAGGGACTAGACTGTCCATCCAGCCCAGTGAGTGTGCAGCTTTCCTCTGTGTTCTTGGTCAGAAGTCTTTGAGTGTCCACTGGAGTGTCTTGGAGATGTACTTGTTGAGTCTGGGTCATCTTTGATAGGGGAAGTTATCATTTCATCGAATGCAGTAGATGCATTGATGAGGAGTCTGAGGTGGTGAACCTGCATGAGATCCTTTCTTTTTTATCCCTGAGCATGAGCAGCAGCCTCTCAGAGTTTGTCCTCATAGTCCAACAGCGTCCTTGATCCTGCAATCAGAGTGGGGGCATGGGGTGTGTCTTCACCCTTCTTGATCTCAATTGGAATGGAATGGACAGAGTGGCCACACACCTGCTCACAAATGTCCTGTGGGCAGCCCATCATGTGCCACTGCATCCTGGTGGTCTCCTGCTGTAGTGGGAACACCTGCTGCCCCTGTGAGCATGGGCATGGCTGGGCAAAGGCTGGGGAAGAGGTGCTACTCTGCCTTGCTGGGCTTTTTGTTAGGGAAGGAAATGCTGTGGGACAGCTACAGCAAGGTGACCTTTGGCTCAGGGACCAGATTGTCCATCCAGCCCAGTGAGTGCAGCCTTCATGTGTTTCATTTTTGAAAATCCTTGGGTGTTCCCTGGAGCACACTGTAGAAGTTCTTCGTGTTACTGGGTCACATTACACATGAGAAGGAGATCTTGGGTTGTATTTCAAGATACTCCTGTGCCTATAAGTTTTTCCAGGTGGAGGATTTGCTACTTAGAGAAATGTACTATGGACATGGCACTGACATGCTGATAGTCCAGCAGCCCACAGGAACAGGGGAGAGGTTTAGGACGTGCAGACTGACCAGCTTGTGCTCAGTATCTGAGCAAGGTTGTGGACAGTGGTAGAGGAGATGTAAAGGGGTTCAGTTCTGTTGTTTACATAGGACTTTCAGTTGACTCACTCAGGTCTCCGATCATGGTTTGTGCACATTTGCTGATAGTGCTGTGAAATACCTGTACGTAGGTAGGTTGTTCTTCTGAGCATGATCAGATAGAAAAAGATGCAGAGCACTATAAGATTTCAGCCTGGCTGAGGTGTGAACAGTGAAAGGAGGACACTAATCTCACTGAGCAGGCAGACAGAAGTGTAAGGACCCCAAAATAGACAAGTGAGATTGTCCCCCATTGAGCCACTCTGCAGGAATGCAGCAGGTTTCCACTTCCAGTGGGCATCTTGACTGCCCAGGGTGTGAGGAGGCTGCCAGGACAGCCCCCCTGGGGGAGGTGTAGCTCCCAGCTGGGAACCAACTCTCTGGGTTTCTGTCCTCTGCTGTTCTGAGAACAGCCTCCAATTCACCTTTGGCTCAGGGACTCAAGTCACCACCTTGCCAAATGGGTCAATACCTGAGTGTTGCAATCTCAGCCAATTCTGTCCTGGGGCTCTGCTGTGGTTTGGCAATAAGAGGAACTGCCTACTTGAAATGTAGAGCAATTATTTAAATAGTGGAGCACCTCTGGCATTGCAAACATGCCTCCTGTAGCTGGAAGTCTGGACTCCTAGGAAGGTGGAGTGCATCAGTGACCCTGAGCCTAGGCTGTGTTCAGGTTCTTATTTCAAACTCTTTTTCCATTCCAGTACAACCAGCCTTTGGGGCAGGGATCATAAAATGTTCCCTGATAACCTACCCTCAGGGGTAGGTTCTTCCCGTCTTAGGTGACTGTAAACAAGACCAGTTATTCACACTCATTCAAAAATTAAGAAAGGTGTTTGGCAAAGAGAAATTAAAGGAGATCTATGGAAATGTGTTTGGGTGTTTATAACCTCTTTCAGAGGCAGATCCAGGATGGAATAGATCCCAGCCCTCCAACAGCCCCTGAGGGGATTGGATGAAGAGGCCCATTTTGTAATGAGCTGTCACACAGTGATGGTTCGGGAGGGTGGGTAAAACTCACCTGGGGGAGTGGAACCAAACTTCTCGTTTTCCCAGGTGAGTTGTCTCTCCTCTGAGTCAAGGGGGACTCAATATAGACAATGTTGGACTTCAGCTGCAGAAATAACAGTGCAGTGGCTTTGTGGAACAATTTTAGATGGGTTTAGTATTCCCTGGAAAGAAGTGGTAGACTTTCTGCTTAACTGCTGTGCACTAGATATGCATCCAAGCAGGGAAAAAGTGACAACAAAATAAGTGAAATTTAAGAGCAGAGACGTGTAAGAAAAGTAAGATTTCTGAGATTTTGGACATTGAGCCCAGCGGAAAACTTCAATCCACACAAAGCCAAGGTTAATGTCTGCAAGAAAGTAGCAAAATGCAGTTCAGGCCTTTACCAACAAGTAATAACAGTGATCTGTAGGTTACTATTGTATCTGCTGGGAACTATAGAGCAGCAGCGATGGTCCACAGCTGTGATGGGAGTGGCACAAGCTGTGGAGCTTTCCTGTGAGTTGTGCAAATTGGGAGGAGGTATTTGGACAGTCCAAATTGCTAAATTCTATGGTTTAGAGGTGAATATGGTGGCTCTGCGTGAAGGGTTGGACTTTATGATCTTAGAGGGCTTTTCTAACCTAAACAATTTCATGATTCTATGATTCTAAGTATGGATTATTACAACATGAAGTGCAGTCTGCAAAGGAAGGTGGACATTGCAAGATAAGAGAGCAGAAAGGTAACACAGACTGGTGAGACTCAACAGCAGCAGTCAGAGCCTGGAAAGTTGTGTTTGCACATACTGATGGACAGATGCTGTGTGGAGACACAGGAAACCATAAACAGATGATGAATTAACCAGACAGAGGAATGTGACTGAAGGAAGTGTTTATTTCACTGTAGGTTCTGAGGTGGTGGCCAGTAATGTTGGTTAGATACCTCCAACAGAAATCTTGCATTTCTGTGTTCTCAAGTCTTCATCCAGCACAGGTACATCTCAGAGCACCATTTTGCAAAGCACTGTGTCACAGTGCCATACTGGGAGTTATGGCAAAGTTACATTTGGAGCTGGAACCAAAGTCGTGGTTTCCCCAGGTACGTCTGAGTTCTCAGATGGGATTTCTCTTGGCAGTACTTCTTTCAGTTTACAAGTTATTTTGCTTATTTTGTCACCTCACATTACATTAGCAACAGGACTATAAACTGGGGACTGGTATAAGAGCAAGTGATTTCCGTGGCTGCATACATATTTTCCCCTCCCTATTCCCAGTGATGAACCAGCCATAGCAGAAGTTTTACATGTGCAAGAGGATTTTCCTTGGAAAGCTAAAAGCAAGTGGGTTCCTAAATCAAACTCCTGAAGTAGAGGAGAAGCAAAGGGAAATTATGAAAGACAACATGGATCAGCAAAATACAGAGTGGTGAGGCTGGTTACGTAAAGCTGTAGCAGGTAAAAAGGACTTTTCCAGTGTGTGGATAGAAATACTTAGAGGTAACAAGACTGATAATTGTATGTGGATGCAAAAAATACACATGTTGGGTCTCTGCTCTGGAGATCCTCAAGCTGTAATGGAGGGAGTGTTTTCTGTCACTGTGAGACATTATATAAATTCAGGATGCTCAGGAAGCTCAGAAAACAACCTTGAGAATGACACCGAGTTTGTAATCACAGCCAGGTAGTGTCGAGTACTGGGAATTTATCTTGCCCTTCAACATCCAGGTGAAGTTTGGAGCACGTTAAAAGTGAGGATCTGAAACTGTTGGAGAACAGTGTGAAAACCATAAAATTGGGTATGGCATAGACACCTGGATGGAGTGGAAAGAGGGTAAGAAGCAAAGTTAGTTACTGAATGACTTTGGTGGAAGGATAGAAAGGTGATCCTGACTCCAAAATATTTTTTTCTGAACAAAAAAGTGTGGAAAAATGTGTGCTTTGACTGTTGCTGCCACAAATATACGAAAAAAGTCCCCCCAAAACTCCACACCCTATCTCTTGTCTGAAACTCTTTGTAAAAGGGCAAGACAGATCCCAAGATATCAATATTTTTTGTAAATATATCAACTTTTCCAAATTTCTTAAGAATACATTTAGGATTCTTTAATATATAAACAGGTTGGGTTTACTCTTGAAAAGCAATTTTTCACTTTCTTTAAGTTGTAGTAATTGTTAACATAATTTCACCATGATTTTATTCTGAAAGTTACAAAAATGAGCAGCATAAAGAAAGTGTTCATTCTAAAAACTTCTGAAGAAATTGCTCTTGTTTCAAATGACCCTTCCAACCCTGTTCAAAAGCATCTGAGAGAAATGAGAGTCTCAGGTTTATATGGAGCTATCAGTAAGCTAAAGGAGCTATAAATCAAAGCTCTGCCTGAGTTAATTTACATGTCTCCAGATTTACCACTATGGTCATATCTGTGTGAACTGCTCCAGGTCTTGCTCTGGTCACACTGTCAGAGCTTCCCTAATGCATCCTGAAACCTCAGTGTTTGATGACAGAATGAACAATGGTCTCTCTGCCACAAAGAAATAACAGACAAAAAAGTGCTTTCTACTGAAAAACTAAATGGCACATTTGCTCTGGAATCACTCTAGACTAATTCAGATGGGAAATCCAAGAGAATGGGATGATGGAGGTTGCACTGCACCATCAGTCCCCAGGTGAGGTGTGAAGTAACAGTAAATAAACTAATTTCGAGAGAGGAATCTGACTGGCAGACTAAATAAATGAGGAATAAGATGAGGAATAGATGTTGTGATACAGGTGGCTTTCTGGAAGAAATGGGACAAATACAGTGGAGGGGAATATTAAAGAACAGGTTTTTGGGAGTGTGACAGATGCAATATACCACATGGAAAGAAAGCCAATAAGAAGAAAAGTCCTAGATAAATAGATCTGTCTAGTTAGAGATAAAGAGGATTTCTTTTGGTGGAGTATTTCTTTGTTGAAGGCTCCGTTCAATACTACTCTGGATATTGTAGAGGCCTGTGCTATTGTGTGACTATGGAAGTAACTACAAACTCACATTTGGATCTGGAACAAGGCTTCTGGTTTTTCCAGGTACATTTATCCTGATTTTTTGACTAATGCAAGTTTTTTGTGAATAGACACCAAGAGCTGGGGAATGGCAGTTGTCAGTGGTAGCGTAGCCCACCTTAACCTTTAGCTCAGGCAGGTGTCCAAGCAGCCCTTCCGGGAGGCAGGTGCAGGCAGGATGTGCTTTCAGTGCTCCTCCATCCATTGCAGTCCTGGGATCAGCTAAGACAAAGCCTGGGTTTGCTCTTCTGCCAAGTCAGCCATGTGGCTTTGTTCTCCCCTAAGGATCTATCCATGCCACTTCCACTGCCCTCAAGAAAAGTCATAGATTATATAAGTCATTGAAACGCAAGAATATTTATAATATTTGCATTGCCTGACATGAGGCAGAGATGTGAACTGACAGCCCAAAAAGCCAACTCTGTCCTGGGCTGCATGTCCAGCAGCATGTCCAGGAGGCGGAGGGAAGTGATTCTCCTCTGCTCTGCTCTGGTGAGACCCCCCCCCACCTGCAATGCTGCCTCCAGCTCTGGGGCCCCCAACACAGGAAAGACATGGACCTATGGGAGTGGATGCAGGGCCACAGAAATGATTAGGGGGAGGACAGGCTGAGAGAAATGAGGCTGTTTAGCCTGGAGGAGGCTCCAAGGAGATTTTATTACAGCCTTTCAGTATTTATAAGTACTTTCAGGCTTACAAAAAGGATGGTGACAAGCTTTTTAACACAACCTGTAGCAAGAGAACAGGGAGGAATGGTTTTAAAGTAAAAGAGGGTAGATTCAAACTAGAGTTAAAGAAGAAATTTTTACTATGAGAGTGGTGAAACACCAACACCGGTTGCCCAGAGAGGTGGTGGATGCCCCACCCTTGAAAACATTCGAAGTCAGGTTAGATGGGGCTCTGAGCAATCTTACCTAGTTGAAGATGTCCCTCATCATTGCAGGAGAGTTGGAGTAGATGACCTTTAAAGGTCCCTTCCAACCCACACAACTCTACGGATCTTTGATTCCATTTATGGTGACTATCACCATTTCAGTCTTTGCTCATATCAGAATCCCATCAAGAAACCTTGCACTACGACATTTGTAATATTACTCTTGAAAGAGAACTGGACTTTAGCTGGTCTGTCTGATGTACAGACACTGTATTATCCACAAATACTGCAAGTGGACTCTATTTGTGACTTGAACCCAGGTTTGCTGAGCTGTTGCAGCTGCAAGGCCATGTGTAAATACTTGCTCTGGCTACTGCAGAGCTCAGCATGTGAAACCCCAGGTAACGGAGTTAGAAGGCTCAGATTGCCTTTGCAACCACCTATAAAGCTCCAAGACCTGGACGGGGACACAGTGTGCCACTGAAACTTGTAAGGAGAGAACTATAACCAAGGTCAAAAGGAGTCCTTGCAAAGGTTTCCTGAACTATGTGAATTATGGGGATGGAGGATACAAGCCGACATTAGAGAAAAGAATGCTGTTGGTTATCAAGGGTAGTAAATATTCAGGAAAAACCATGGACTTACAGGTTGTTGCCCTTAACATCATGTCTCAGGGAACTGGAGTTTTAGGTGATGTTGCAGATGGAAAAGCAGATTGTTCTTTTTATTGCCCCAAAAGATGTAACACACAATTGTAACCAGCAAATGAATGAATGAGTATTTTTTTAATTTGATCTCTGTGTTTCTGATCCTGATCATTTTTTAGTAGATTTATTTGGTACTTTAATGGTATCTTAAATCAGCATGTTTCATCATTGCTCCCTTAAGTTATCCCTACTCTGCTGCCCTGGGTGTCAGTAAGCACTGAGAAAACCTGCCCACATTTTTGTAGAGGTTGACACCAGTGTGCCAATCAGGGATACCTGAAACTCACATTTGGAACTGGGACCCAACTTGTTGTTACCCCAAGTAAGTTTGAGCTTTCTCTTCCATATTAACACCAGGACTGGTGTTTATTGAGTGGGGGGAGTAGGGACTATGATGGAAGTATATTCTAACATCCTTTCATCTTCCCTTGACAAAAGCCAGCTGGACTAGAGATGTTGTCTTGGAATGCAAGGAGTGCTTGGCTGTGGTGTGGCAGTGACCCACTGCAGGAGAAAACAGCGAGAGAAGATGGTGATGTTGACACAGTTTTAATAGTCACGGCAGGGACTTGAAGCCTGGATTTTCCGAGTCTTAGCCTAAGAAAATATATCATGATCTTTTGGTTTTAAAACCCCAAAATAAAGTCCTCTTCCATATTTGTAACAACTACTGTTACAGTGTGAGCTGTCGGGAAGTACAAAGATTGCATTTGGAAGGGGAACCAAACTTCTTGTCATGCCTGGTTATTCTTATGGTAACTGGGGCTTCTTGTTGAGTGGGAAACTCAAAAATACAGTACATTTTTGTTTGGAAGTCAAGCCAAGTGTGTAAGATTTGGAGAAGGACAGGCTATCAAGGTGTAAAGGCAGGAGCAGTGTCCTCTGGTCAGTGTCTCTGAATAGCTCTGCCTTCATGGAGAATGAGCATAAACTCTTGACGAAGAGTAGAGAGAAGAGTGAAGGCCAAAAGAAAATGAATCCAAGATTCTTTCTCAGCAGGATGCTCGCGAAGGTCGAGCAGGGACACTGGGAATAGTGGGAAGTGAGAGAGCATCCTCAATGTCTCAGGTTAATGATGTTGGTCTATCATTAACTTCTGAGTCCTGTCAGACAGTAACAGTGTTTTGTCTTAGTCTGAGAGGGAAAAAAATCAGAGATACCTCTGGGTTCATATTCAAGTCTTAGTTTCACACTGAACTGTGAAGAAATGTCCCAGGTGACTTAGACTACAGTATTTGCAATGATTCAAACTGGGGGGTATGGAATACTGGAGCTGGGAGAAGCAGCACAAAGGTATGATCCCAAATAAGTTACCTAATTGAATGTATGCATTAAACAGACTGATTGGGAATGGATATCATTTCAGTGTGAACTAGACATGCCTGAAGCAATTCCACAAGAGTGAGATCAAAAGTTCTTCTGACTTTCTGATTTGAACAAAAAATTAACTTTTACCTGTTCTTAGAAAGGGATATCAGGCTGATTCTTTTGAGCTTTTTATTCATTAAACAAATGCGTTTTTTTTGTCTGGGGCTACATTAATAGTTAATCCCTAATTTAGAAAGTTTCTTTTATTTAGTTGAAATTTTTTGAATTGAGGATTGAACTAGATGAGCTTTAAAGCTTCCTTCAAACCCAAAACCATTCTATGATTCTAGGAATTTTTTTTTTTAAGAAACTAAATCTCTGGCATATAAAGTTGAAAACTTGATCTGGCAATTAAAACTCAGTCTGATTTTGGAAGAAAAAGCACGGAAAAGTATCTTGTGAAAAAGACAGAGGTTCTCAGGAGGTTCATGAGCAGACATTTCAAGTCTTTTTGTTTCCAGGCAACTGTCCCATGGGTGGGTTAAGCCATCTCAATCACCTGGGACAGATTATACTAAATCTCTCTTATGGTTTGGGTAATGCATGAGTACATCTGTGCATGAACAGAAACAGGGTATTGCTTCCCAATGTGAAATTTAAGAAAAATCCATTTCATTTTTTTCTCAATGTCATGGTTGGGCTTCGTGAATGAAGATTAGGGAAAGGTCTCTACCCATGTTTGTCACAAGCACGCTGGTGGCTAAAAAGGCCAATATGAGACAGGCACGTCCAGTTGCAAAAGGCACAGCAGAAAGACTCCTTAGGTGGTAAATTCTGCAAGGCACAATTCTTTCTGCACTGTCTTTTCTCCTCAAGGGTGATCCTGCTGTGTTCTCAAAGGCATCAGCAGCATTATAGATGGGGTGTCTCCAGACCTCCTGGTTGGAGGCCAGAGTAGACCAGTTATGTTGATCAATATGGCCAAGGCTGAGATGTTGTTTCAGGCAGTCCTTGTATCTTTTCTTCGGGGCTCCTCTCATGCAGCAGCTGGTGGCAAGTTCACCATAAAGCAAGATCTTAGGGAGGGGGTGGTTGGTCCTTCATCCTGGAGACGTGCCCTGCCCAGCACAGCTGTGTTCTCAGCAACATGGCCTCAATACTTGTGACTGCTGCTTGTTCTAGAACAGATGGATTGGTCACATAATCTGACCAGTGGATGTTTAGGATCGTACGGAGGCAGCGTTGATGGAAGCGTTCCAGGAGTCGCAGGTGGTGGCTGTAGATGACCCATGATCTGAAACCATATAAGAGAGTAGACAGCACTATGGCTTTGTAAACACTGATCTTGGTACTTTTCTTCAAGTGTTTATTTTGCCAAACTCTTTTATGGTGTTTTCCAAAACACTGTATGCCTTTGCTAACCTATTGTCTATCTCTCTGTCAATCTCACCATCCAAGGAGATGAGGCTGCCTAGGTAATTAAACTGCTGGACTGATTTGAGCTCTGATTGGCCAATGGTGATGTGGGGATGAAGGAAGACTTCCTGAGGTGCAGGTAGATAGAGAACTTCTGTTTTCTTTAAACTGACTTCCAGCCCAAAGAGCTCAGCAGCCTCAGCAAAGCAGGATGTTAAACGCTGCAGAGCTGCTTCTGTGTGGGCAGCAAGGGCGGCGTCATCAGCATAAAGCAGCTCCTGGACAAGATGGTTTAAGGTCTTGGTGTGGGCCTTCAGTTGCCTTAGGTTGAAAAGGCTTCCATCAGTACGATGTCAGATGTAGATACCGTCCTGATCCTCGAGGTCTGCCATGGCCCTTTGGAGCATCCTGCTGGAAAAGATTGTGAATAGGGTTGGTGCAAGAACGCAGCCTTGTTTCACACCATTCTTTATTAGAAAGGGCTCAGAAAGTGCATTGCCATATCTGACTTGGCCGTGCTGATCCTCATGGAGTGAGATGATCATTTTGAGGAACTTGGGGGGACAATTTACATGTTCCAAAATCTGCCCTAGACCTTTCCTGCTCACAGTATCAAGAGCCTTGGTGAGGTCAACAAAGGTTACATAGGGACCTTTGTTCTGTTCCCTACACTTCTCTTGCAGTTGTCTGAGAACAAACACCATGTCTGTGGTACTCCTGTTGGCTCTGAAACCACATTGACTTTCAGGTAGAATTCCTTCTGCTATAGCGGGTATTAGTCTGTTTAAGAGTATTCTTACCAGGATTTTGCCAGCAATGGAGAGCAGAGTAATACCATGGTAATTTGAACAGTCTGATTTAATTCCTTTCTTCTTATATAGGGTGATGATGACTGCATCTCAAAGGTCTGACGGTAGTTCGCCTAGTTCCCAACAGCGTAGTAAGAACTTGTGAAATTTGTTATGGAGTGCTCAGTGTGAACACATGATAAAAGCCCCAGATTCATCCTGGTTTGGTACTAGAGAACTATTTAATCCGTTAAACACTTGATATCTCTTCACCTACTGGGTATCTTCCTCTATTAAGTCACTGTTAGTTTTAGTTTAGCTAGAAATCTTTCCCTTAAATGCTTTGTCAGAGAGGTTCTGGACGGTTTAGGTAGTTTGAATTCTCCAAGAATAATTACAGAGGCAATAAAAAGAACATTTTTTGGCTGGAGATCAGAATTATGCCTGAAGTCTGTCACCGAAGGAGTATATTCACATTTGCAAACGGTGAATTTCTGCACAGAGTCTCTGTACTCTGGGTGACTTGGCTAATGCTGGACTAGGACCTGGCTTCTGTTACCTGAGAGTCTCCAGACAAGAGCATTGAAAGTTAAGAGAAGGGTTCAGGTCTTATCTAAGTTCATCTAGTCTTGCTGTAGCCATCCCAGCATCCATGCAGGGCTGGCAGACCTCACAGAGGACCTTTTGGAACCTGCATTGGGGGACAGATGGGGAACATCACTAAAGTGCTTGTTAATTCATTGGAGTTGCTCCTCTGGGGTCAAGATCAGCCTGTATGAGTGTGTGAGGGGGTGCAGATGTCCCTGGAATTGGGCATAGTTCCAGGTTGATTCAAGCTGTGGAATATCATGTCTCAGACTAAGAAATGGTAAGAGCATCAAAGACCTCTGTCACACCAGTTCCAGAGTGACCAGAGATTCAGAGGGTTTGCCTTAGGGGGAATGGAGAATGAGATCATTCTCTGTGCAATACAAACTGGGTATTAAACCAGTTCAGGATTTCTACTGAAGCTTGTTTAAGGGAAAAAAATAAAAAAAGGCAGAGGTCTCAGTCTGATATTGGAACAGGGTTCTACTGCTCTCTCCATGAAATCAGCCTCGGAGTTAGTTTTCTCTGTAAACTGGGCAGGAATAGCATTCCAACAGCTCCTGTTCTTCCATCTGGAAAATATGCTTCAGGAAAAATGAAATTAGGCAATGTGGACAGCTCAGAGTAACATGAATCACTTCCCAATCTTTCCTGTAAATAAAGTTCATAAATGCGCAGCATCTCCAGCACATCCACCAGCTCATTAAGACAGAATAACAGGTCACAGTGCCATGGTTATAGTAGTCGGTATTTACCAAAACTATCTGCAAGCTTTCATAAAGGTGTGCAGATACATAAAAGAACTTATCAGTACTAGAAACAGCACCAGAGCAAGAGCAGCCCCACTCTGAGTAAGATCGAGAAATGAATATTTTGCAAAACAGGTACTGCCGAAGCTTCTTGTGAAAAACAGACTATTGTTTTATCTGCTTGAGATCAAAGCATTGCACGGATTGAAAGGGAGAAAACTACCCTAATTTGGAGAGATGTGTAGCTGTTCAGAAAGCACAGTGCTCATGATGAGAGAGAAAAAGAACAGCTCTAGAAATTCCTCCTCTTCTCTTTTGTTTCCATGCACCCCAGGGGAGTGATGTACCCTGGTTCCTCTGTATTTCATACAAGGATCTATCACCAAACTTTTTACCTGCACCTGTCTTTCTCTCCCTAAAAAACAATCACTGAAATTTCCAAAACGAAACTGGGAGTATGCGAGGTGGGAAGCGGGGCTGAGGGAGTCAGAGCACACATTGCACTGTATTTCTTCATAGTTTGGAAAGACTCTCATCAGGTTCTTCAAAGCCAGGGCAAAGTGAGGACAGATGAACTGTAATTTAGAAGAAGGGCCAGAGAATGGGCTTTGTGGATTAGTTTTTTTCTGATGTCATCCTAATAGAGAACTACGGCTGTTTCTCTATGGTGCTGACAGCTGGCAACCGAACAGATGAAGAGCATTTATCTGAGTGATAGATTTTGAGACAGTTTCTAGAAGCCAAGATTTATTCCAAACCTCTCATATGGGAAGAAATTAAGAATTCTTCATCTAGGAGTTAAGCAGTCTTCAGCATTTCTACAATATTTGTCAGTTAGGTATATGAACAGGGAGAAAGCAAAGGTTAATCTAAACTCTCAATCCCACACAATAACACTTTATCAGTTTAAAAACGCGAACTGAAGCTCTGGTTCAAACTTGTGAGGGCCAATGGAAAATACAGCCAGAGGGTTGCTGAGAGCCCCAAATCTTGGCTGCAGTATGTCTCTAATGATATTTCATTTAGTCATCATGAGAGCACTGCAACATCCATAACATTTTATTGTTAGCTGTGAGCAAAGGTTTAGGAAAGTACCTTCTCATAGAATCAGATGAAATGCTTAGAATACAAGTTTACAGAGCTGAATGTGCAAAAAAGAGTTTAACTGGAGGTTGTGTTTTTATGTGTGGAAAATCCCAGTCTGACTGACTTGCTAGCAGAGTTTGAAGCAAGAAAACAGTAATGAACATGAAGTGTCTTATATCTGCAGCCTTTAGTTCCTCAACCCCCCCTTCTGCAGCGTAAAATTTAGGAAAAAAAACCTGACACTGAGCTGTCAAGTGGTGGAACATGATGAAACCTTTTTTTGCTTCATTCACCTCTCCCTGAATGCAGCCACGTGCTCCTGCTTTTCAGTGGCTTCTCTACCTTTCTGCTGTAGGAACACCATTAGTGACACTCATGGTAAATGACTGAGATCTATTTAGGTTTAGTGGTTTATCCACTGCCCCTCAGGACATGGGGAGAAGTGGGATTTCACTGGTGGATTTGACTAAACCTTTGCATAACAGGCTGAATGGCCCAGGGCTGCTCAGCTCTCTCCAGACACATTACATGTCATAGCAGTGAAGAAAGAATCACAGAATCACAGGATGGTTTGGGCTGGGAGGGACCTTAAAGACCATGTTCCAACCATGGGCAGGGACACCTTGCACTAGCCCAGGTTGCTCAGGTGCCCTCTCACCTGTTGTACACATTCCTGAGTGCACCCAGGCTGCAGAGTAGAGTTGAGGAGTTGTTCCAGAGAGGAATGGCCAGGTTAGATGTGAACATCCAGAGTGTGGATGTCCATGAGTGCCTTTTGAGGTGCTCCAGGGGCCCTGCCTGACCACTCTCTGTGTCTCCCATACAACCTATGTCAACAGAAGTAGCTCCTGCATCATCTGCAGTAGAAGCTTTGGTTCTCTAAAGGTGTCCTAGCACAAGATCCCTATGATCAGGCAACTTCCCACTGGAGTAATGGAAGAACCTGCATTTTTAAGGGTCTGTATGTTAAGACTAAAGGAACTGTGAATGTGTACTCTCATCTAATGACTCTCATTTTCTCTACTTTCAGAAGGTCCTCTGTCTCCTTCAGCCTACAGACTGACCTCTAAAGATGATGAGGATTTGGAAATGTGCCTAATCACAGATTACTCTCCTGAAAAAGTCACTTTTTACACTGCTGAGAAGGCCACATCTGCTGTTGTGGAGGTGGCAACAGCTGAGAACAGCGCGGAATCGAGCTACCTGTCAACCTACTGGGCCAGGAGAGATGAAATGCAGTGTGGTGCCAGTCATGTGGGCTTTGGAGAACTGGAGGGCGAGGACCCTGAAAGTGGTAATGGCATTGCTGTGGGGGGTGTGCAGGGTCAGAGGTGCTCTGGGCTCTGTGCTGTTCATGTGAGCAGGACTGGTTCACATCTCCCAGCAATGCAGGCAACGCTCCATTAACTCCCACAGTCCAGAGGAATATTGCCTTGTTGCCCCTCTTTTCTTTCTCCTTCCTCTTTGGTGGAAACAAGATTAAGGGTCAGTAGATTGGTACAGTCACAGCAGAGAGATCTTAAAAACACTTTGGGGGGGAGTGTGGAAGGAAAGCTTGACATTCCTTTGCCCAGTGGGACCCTGAAGTTTAATTACATCATATTTTATGCTTGCCCTGAAAACAGCAGAAAAGAGTATTTATGGAAGGTTTCAATGGTCAGAAACTCTAATTTATCCCTTCTAAGCAGAGATATCATTATGAGCTTCTGAATAAGTCCATTTCTGTTATTAATTAAATTTGTCTTTACTCTTTGCAGGTGCCAGCACTGTCTGTGTTACAGGGCTGTCCCTACACTTCAGGACAGGTATGTACACAGCATTTTAGTAGTAAAGATTGGCCTGATTAAAGGAAATATTTTCCCAAATTTTTGCAGATATTTCCTGCTTGCAGAATTGTTGTTGGACCAAAAAGTTCAGACTGGAAATTTCCCAAAGGGCCCCACAGGCTTTAAACACCAAGGCTAGGAGTCCTGGGATAAATGTGGCCTTCCAGATCCAAGCTGGTAATTTTATGCAACCAGTGTAGCCAGTGTTCACATGCTCCTGCAATGACTCACCAAATAGCTACTGCCCATCACTGGGGGACTTCAGGTTCTGATATGAGTCAGCCTCACTGTCTGCTGCCTTTCAGACTTCAGAAGACTTGGGTTTATTTTGGGGTGCACAAACACCTAATGAACCAATAGCTAAGCAGGTGGTTTTTGCTGTGTGTGCTCAGGGATGCACTAAAGCTGTGGTGCGTCTGAGCAAGCTGAGCTCCAGCTCAGGGCTGGGGGGTGTATGAGTAGTGCTGCAGCCCAAGGACTGCTCTTCCTGCCGGTTCAAAGGAGCTGAGCCTGCCCCTGAGCTTGCCCTGCTCACAGAACAGCTGTGCTTTTGCAAATCTTTCCAAAACACCATTTCAGGGAAATACTCATCAGTAAATGTGCTGATTTGATCAGCCTTTCAGAGAGGGGTTTTCGATGATAAACATCAAATGTGTTTTTGATGATGGCTCTCTGCTTCTCCAGAATAGAACAATGTATTTTCAAACTTCAGATTAATAGAAAATCCAAATACAATTTTGTTCTATGAATAAAATTTAGATTTGTTTTCCCCCTGCCCATCTTTAAAAAAATTTAGAGAAAGGGAGGAGGGACACCTCCAGCATCCTGAGTTCATAATACACAGTATTTAGATGGTTGGCAGACTTGCACATCAGATAATTAAGTGGTTATTGAATGGCAGAAATAAAAGTCCATCAGTCCTGCTCCCTGTCCCACCAGCTGATTCCATCTGAGCAGCCTCATTAGGAAGTGTTTTAATCTGTCTGGAACGAGGATGTCTCAGTGCTCTTGTGACTCTCATTTTCTGATGCTTTTCCAGACGAACACCTGAACACACTGTCTTTATCACAGCTGGGCCTGAAAATAATTTTAATGAAAGGATTAATTTTTAATGTGGTGATGACAATGCTCCTGTGGAAAAAAGAAGTGAGTATGGACGGGGAGTCTGAAATCATCTGTCAGAAAATATCTGGATCAGTTCATCAGTTATGAATCTTCCTTCACTCTGGAACATCTGTTTATGCAGTCTATCCATACACCTTTTGTCTATCAACAGTAAAACTCATCCACTTCTCTGGCCAGACCATTTTCACCCACCTCTCAAGTACCTTTCCTTGTCCATATGCAATTTTTTTTGTTTCAAGACATCTCTCCCTTTTATTTCTACATCATCCCTTCCCTTACCTGCATTCATCTGTCAGATTTATCCCCTGACCAGTCTCCAGAGGAGAGACTTCAATATAAGACCTTAATATATTTGCTTTGGTCCAGTGTCTCTTTCTTCTCTTTCTCTTGCCTGGTCACTTCAGCAGCTGTGACTGTAACCCAAATAATGATTTAACATACCTTTATTTTTGTCGCAGAATTGAAAGTAACCGGATGGTGCAGTCCAAAAAAATCTCCTGAGGAATCTTTGAGAGACCATTGAGAGCAAGAGTGAACACAGGAATATTCCTGATGCAAGGAACATCTCTTGTTGTTCTTATATATCACACCAACCATTCTATTCTAAATTGCTTTGTTTGCATTGCTACAAAATTACTCAAAACTAAGCTTAAAATTTGCAGCTTTCTACCCCCCTGAATGGTTCATTCACCTCTTCTGCAGGCAGCAGACATTGCTATAAATATAGATTGCCAAACATCACTGTTACTTGCACTAAAATGACAATTTCTGCCTGGAGCAGTGCTGTTTGTTGAAAACTGTGAGCTAAATATCACCTGAATGTGAATTTTTCCTATTTTGGTAGATTCAGGGTATGCACGTCTCTTAGGGTGCACCCCCTAGCCACCTTTTCATATACAAGTAAAACAATTTGAAAAGCAAAGGGAGACTTTCTCAGGATGCTGTGCATCATGTCCTGCTATCCTTTGCTCGATCAGAGCAAGAAATCCCTTATTTCCCCTAAAGGATGTGCTGCTATGTGTCCCAGAAGTCCTAAATTCAGTGAAATTGTCACCTCACTATCACAGACAAAAAAAAAATAATAAAAAATTATTACTTTCTGAAGTCTATCTGGCCTTACTATTTCCTGAATTTAAACCAGCTTCAGATTTGGCTTTGTATTCAGTAAAAATACAAACCCCCTTTGTTCTTTTTGTTTAGGTCTAACAACCTGAGGTTTCCTAACTTCTTTTTATAACCATTGCATAAAAATATACTGTAATATTTACCTGTCCACATGTGCCCACCTTTGGACAGTGCATGCCTGTGACATTCACATGCCGCTAATGCATGAACTGTACTGGCACCCACACCGTGTCTTGGCATTTCTTTAGGCCTTTGGCTGTTATTAAACAATTCTTACCAAAATGAGAAACTTGTTTGTCTGTTATATTTGTTGTTTGAGGAATTGCTTCAGCCTTCAGCTGGGCTTTAGGAACGAGCCTGGCCTTTGGGGTGAAGGAGGGAAGGGGTTGGATTCACCACGGAGGGTGGGAAGAGCTACAAATTCCCTCTCCAGGACGTCTGTGCTCTGTCCACGTGAGAAGAGCGTGGCTGGGGAAGGAGGGGAGCAGGGGAGCTCTTCTCCAAGCACAGACTCTGTGCTAGTAAAACATGCTTGGCCAGTGAGAGGACTAGTCATGGGTCCAGGCTGCCTGCTGCTGTGGGGGACACAGGAGCCTGAAGTGTCTTATCTCTAACTGTTTTCCCACTTCTGAGTGTCACTGCAGGACAAGGCAGCTACTTTGCAGTGGTGACACCAACCGACCGCCCTCTGCCTCCAGGTTCCATCTGTCCATGGCAAGACTGGAAAAGAATTTTTCTCCTTTTGTGGCATCAATTTCTCCATCTTCTTCTGAAGCCCCAGAAATTCCTCTGGAGGGAGGAATGAGAAGTGTGCTCTGACAGAAACACAAGCTTGAGCCTTGCTCATACCTTACACTGGTGCCCAAAGTGAGTGGTGGGAAAAGCCTCGCTGGACTCGTGGGGGTGATTCCCCCTCATAGGGTATTTCTCACCCTGCTGGATTCACAGCCTTCACATGGGGCTGATTTCATAAAGGCTCATGATTCAAACGCTTTTAGCCAAAAGTCCTGGTGCTCCATGTGGGAGGACCATGCCAGGATCTGACCCTGCAGTGCTGAGCAGCAACATGACAGTGTCTCACTGGTCTCTTGCCATGGTCACCATTTATCATAGTGACCATCCCTGACCATTTAGGAGGTGGCCTATCACAGGGTGACAAAGTTACTGACCCCTCCTGCCAAGGAACAACTTTAACTTTTCTGTGTCTATTGCCCTGATTATTTTATAGTACAGATGTTCAGGGATTTGTTCTCTTGTCTCTCCCTTGACGTAACAGTCACTCTGGTATCTCTCCAGATGTAGGAAGCCTGTGGCTCCTTAAGTGCTGGATTCCAGGCAGCTCTTGGAGCTTACACTCTGCTCATGATGAGATCTGCCAAATCACCAGGAAGCAGCTTGAAGAAGCTGCTTAAACGATATTTGAACTATAAAGCAAGTAACTGAATTTCACAAATTTCCAACTGATTAACCTCATCCAAGCAACTTTCAGAGATGTGGGAGAAAACTTCCCATACTCATTTACTTTTAGCATCACTTTTTAAATCTTAATTTTTTTATGTTGCACTTCAAACCTACTCCCAGCTGTAAGGGCAAAGGTTAAGGACTGTGCTGCCTTTGTTTCTATATCTCAGTCTTTCTTCCAGGTTAAACGACCCCAGTGACAGGATTTTCCAAGTGGGGGATGAGTTAAATATTTTGACTAATGTGGCTCTGGGCATGTGACCTGCAAAACACTGAATTTGCAGGTCTAGTTCAAAGACACTTCGAGATATCAGGCTGGCAATCTCCCACCACCACAATGTGCCCCTGTCCCCTTTGTGCTTTCTTGTTTATTTTGAGAAATAAAAACCGCAGAGCAAAGCGAAGGCAGGAAATAATACAGCAGGACAGGAGGTGGAAAGCGGCTCATGGGCCAGGTGAGGCAGGAAGAGGCCACAGCACCAGTTCCATGACGTCACAATCAAGATCTGGGTCACCTTTTGATGCTCATCTACACCTGACCACAGAAACCACTTCCTCTGGAAAGTGGAGCACAAATGGGGGTGGAGGTGCAGGGCTGGGGTGGCACATGGCAGGGAGGGGGAGAAGCTGTGGAAAGGAAAAGAACAGCAGACGTTAGACCACAAGCCAAAGTGGAATGAGGTTAGTATATCCTTCCCTCCCACCTCCTCACCACAGCCTGCACTTGGGGAGGGTGGGGGAGTTGTTTTGGTTATAGCAGGAAGGACTGAGCTATGAATAGAGTGGGCAGGGAAAGGAGGGGAGAAAATGCATTATAAAGTGTGGTGGGTGGTGGGGAAAGATCTTAGAATTGTGTCAGATTTCTGAATTTGAATTGCTGATAGATCTCTATACAGACCCTTTACACAGACTGAATCCATCCAGAAAAATCCTTCCACTTCTCCTGATCCAGAGGAGAAGGGAGGATGAACGGCCAGGCCGGAGTCCTGTCACACTGGCAGGGAAGATGTTGCATGGTCCATCTCTAGCACCCTCTCCCCTATACCAGCTCGTGTCCCCCAAACCTGCCTATGGGTAGATGAATTTGAACATTTTCTAAGGGTTTTGTTGGAGGAAATACCTTGCCCAACATTTGTCATCTCTCACCAAACAAGGCCCTGTGCACAAACCAGCCTCTCTTCTTATCCTTCTCCTTGTGTGACCAGGAACCTGAGCACAGACTTTATGAGGAGCAGGGCTTGAAGGTATTGATGGATTTGTTGAAGCTTATTCCAATGTGGGAATAGCTTTGATAGGACCCAAATTGATCAGAGAATCACAGAACACCAGATTTGTTTGGGTTGGAAGAGACATGAAAGCTCATCTCGTTCCACCGCGTGCCATGTGCAGGGACACCTTCCACTAGACCAGGTTGCTCCAAGCCCTGGCCAATTTGGCCTTGGACACTTCCAGGGATGAGGCAGCCACAGCTTCTCTGGGCAACCTGTGCCAGGGCCTCCCCAACCTCACAGGGAAGAATTCCATCCCAATATCCCATCTAACCCTGCCCCCTGGAAGTTTGAAGCCATTCCCCCTTGTCCTGTCACTACACAACCTTGTGAAAAGTCCCCCTGCAATTCTACCCTCCCTCAAGAATTCTGCTTGAGTTACAGGCTGGGAGAAGAGGGACTCGAGAGGTGTTCTGCAGAAAAGACACCTGGAGGTGCTGGTTGACAGCTCGCTCAATATGAGCCAACAGCGTGCCCAGGTGGCCAGGAATGCACACGGCATCCTGGCCTGTATCCAGAACAGTGTGGCAGCAGGACCAGGGAAGTGATCCTTTCCCTGTACCTGGCACTGGTGAGGCCACACCTCGAGTGCTGTGTTCAGTTCTGGGCCCCTCACTTAAAAAAGGACATTGAGGGGCTGCAGTGTGTCCAGAGAAGGGCAACAAGGCTCATGAAAAACATGCCTTATGAGGGATGGCTGAGGGGGCTGGGCTTGTTTAGTCTGAGGAACTCATCGCTTTCACAAACACCTGAGAAGAGCGTGGGGTCAGTCTCTTCTCCCGTGCCTGCAGTGAGAAGACATGGGGAAATGGCCTCAAACTGAGCCAGGGGAGATTCAGATTAGATATTAGAAGAAAATGCTTTCACTGTTAGGGTGGTCAGGCATTGGAATAGGTTGCCCAGGGAGGTGGTGGAGTCACCGTTCCTGGGGGTGTTCAAGAGGTGCCTGGATCTGGTGCTGGGTGATGGTTTAGGGGTTACAGTGGGTGGAGGGTTGGACTGGATGACTTCGAAGGTATTTTCCAACCTTGATGATTCTGTGATTCTAAATCTGAGGGGGGAGCTTCTTCCCTCAGAGGAGCTTCAGTGCAGCTCAGAGGCCCTGACAGCTTGGCAGCCCCTTCCAACATGCTTGTGTTCATCAATACATCAGAGTGCAGGGACCCCGACACCGTGGCAGGGTGGTTGTAACAACTCACAAGCCTTAGTGGGGCTCTAAGTCCACCTGGGACATCCACACATGGCCCATGTGCCTCTAAGGGATGTGGGAGGACCTGTGGGAAGGTGGGTACACCTGGGGACATGCTGGAGAACACCCACCAGCTCCTTCCCTTCATGACCATTCACCACAGCCTAACCCGAATTTTTCACAGCTTTGAAGCCCAGGGGCACATTGGCAACAGACTCTGTAAGATAAAGGTGCAGGAAAAAGGGAGATGAAAAGGGTGGATGACAACTGAGTTTTCATGACAACTTGTTTCCTGCTTCCCTCCAAAACTGGGGCACAGAAAAAAAAGTCTGTTGGGTAGAAAGGGAGAGAGAGGTGTACAATCAGGGAGTCATGCCTGAGAGGGAGAGAACTTGGGTGTAGGAGAAGCTCTGTATTTGTCACCAACAGGGAAAAGGCTGCAGTGTCACACAGGGTTTTATTGACGGAAAGGATTACAGGTACATAATGAGGCTGCAGACCCCTCCATAGGACACTGTGGGGAAAAACCTGAGTCCCTTCCTCCACCAAGGCAGAAGGTGAGAGTCTGCTGGGGAACTGCACTTCCCTATGCCAGGTTTTGCCATCAGAGCTCAGGAGCAATTCAAGACCTGGAAAGAGAGAAGGCAACAGGAGCAATGTTACTGCTAAGGGGGAGGAAATTCCTCCAAGCTCCTGTGATCCTGTGGCCCCTTGCAATAGTAATAACAGGGCATGTCCTCCACTTCCCAACCCAACTGTCCCTGTCCCAAACTGCCTCATCTGTGGAGGAACTTGCAGACTTGGACCCCAGCCACACCATGGCCTCCAGAAAGGACAACCCTCACAAACGGAGGAAACTCCCCCAGGAGTTCCAGCTCCCAAAGCCCCTCCTGCAAAGAAGAATGAGGAATATCTCTCATAAGAGAGGAATGTGGGTAGGTTTCTCTAACACTCCTAGTTAAATGCCCTATCAAATGATACAAAAGCCAAAAAATACATGCTCAAAAGCAGAAAGCTGTAAATCCTCACCCTGTGCCAACCCAGAGAACAACAGCCCGGCTGTGCTTGGCCCAGAGGCAGCTGGGAGTCGGGAGGACTCCTGGATTCACTCTGGTTCTAGTTCTCCCCCAGAAACACTGACGCCCTGTGGTTGCCCCTTTTGAGATCCCATGGATCAGTACCTAGCAGCCTCTCCCAGAGCTCAGCCAACGAAGTTGATGACGACGAGGTGGAGGATGGTGTTGGCAAAGAGGAAATCGGCGAACGCCCGCTCTGGGGAGATGCCCTGGAACTCGCCCTTGTTCTGGGGGTTGATCTGGATCCGGAGGCAAACTGCAGAGCAGAGAGAGAGAATGAGAGATTAGTGAGCACAGAAAGAGGTTCTCGTGGGAAGCACAGCCTTCCTGGGGCAGCCCAGTCCAGGTACTGTTCCACCAGTGAAAAGTTACTCCGTCGTTACTACAGATGAGGAGGACACGGGTAGGGGATTTGCATAGGGTTGTCATGGAGTCAGTGCTCCCACAGCACCACACGCACACACCACAGGGGTGCCCAACAGAGTCCGGAGAGGAACAGGCTCAGAGCAGGATGAGACTCACACAGAAGTGTAGATATTCTTATATCCTCTACTAGGTGTGTTAGAAACACAGAATCACAGGATGGTTTGGGTTGGAGGGGACATGAAAGCTTATCCAGTTCCACCACTTTCCATGGGCAGGGACACGTTCCACTTTCCCGGGTTGCTCCAAGTCCTGTCCAGTCTGGCCTTGGACACTTCCAGGGATGAGGCAGCCAGAGCTTCTCTGGGCAACCTGTGCCAGGGCCTCCCCACCCTCACAGGGAAGAATTCCGTCCCAATATCCCATCTAAGCCTGCCCTATGTCGGTGGGAAGCCATTCCCCCTTGTCCTGTCCCTCCAGGCCCTTGTCCCAAGTCCCTCTCCAGCGTTCCTGGAGCCTCTTTAAGCACTAGAAGGGGCTCCAAGGTCTCCCCGGCGAACACCCCAGGTGAACACCCCAGCTCCCCCAGCCCGTTAGTCCCTGCGCTGGGGGGGCTGCAGAGGAACAGGGTGGGTTTGGGGATACTTTGGGAGAGCAGCGCCTGCAGCTGACCCTGCTGGAGCCTGCGATGATCCCGGGAGGAACAAGGATCGGGGCTGGCCCCAAGAAGCCCCTGCCCGCCCGGGGTGCTGGAGGTGCCGAGGGCCCGGTGGGTCCTGTGGCTGCCCAGGACCCCCGCCGGGTTCCGAGGCTCCCTCGCCGCCTGCAGGGCCCGGCACTGACCGGCCCAGGATGAAGCTGCCGACGGCGGAGATGAAGCCGCTGAGGAAGGAGTTGAAGGGGAAAGGTGCCGACGCCAAGGCAGTATCCGAACTGCAGCGCGCCGTGAGCAGCACGTAGAGCAGGAAGGCGTCCAGCGCCTTGAGGCGCCGCGGTGCCGCCGCGTACTCGGACAGGAACCGCCGCGCCACGGCCCCCGCACCGACCCCGCCATGGCCGCGCCGCGCACTGCGCACGCGCGGCGGCGGAACTGCGCCTCCGACTGACGTGGCGGGGCAGCAACGGGGTCACGCGTCTCGGACCGCGCATGCGCCGAAGGTTACGTGCAGTCCGCGCCCCCGCAGCTTGTCAAAAGCCAATCAGAGCCTAGAGCCGCCTGTTGCCAGGCAGATTAGAGAGCATCTCCGCCCAGGAGCCAATTAGCGCCGAGCTCCGCCTATTGCCAGGCGGATTACAGCGCCCTCACCCGCGTCCCAGTCCCTGCGTACTGGGAACGGCGGATCCTGTTGGGAGACGCTCTGGCCGAGGGAAGGGGGGGCGCAGCGGGTGCATGGGAGTTTGCTGCAGGAGGACTGTCCCGGTTCTCCCAAGAGGAGCCAAAATCCTGTCGTCCCGCTCGGAGCTGGGGAAAGGCAAACCACCGCTTTCATTGCTGTTGGTTAAAAACCGTCACGACGCGGAGCCTGAAGGGGGAGCAAAACGATTCTGCTCTGGAGGAGGGAACGACTTTTCAGTGAATCGGAAACAGAACTTTCCTGTTTATATTCGTCCCGTTTAAATCATTCCAGCCTTCTCCTCTCTCCCAAACGAGGGATGTGCTCAATTCGGAGAGCAAATACCCCTGGACGGGCTCTGCAGTGAAGACAGGGCATTTCCCTATCATAGAATCACAGACTGGTTTGGGTTGGAAGGGACATTAAAGCTCATCTCATCCACCTCCTGCCATGGGCGGGGGCACCTTCCACTATCCAGGTTCCTCCAAGCCCCGTCCAACCTGGCCTGGAACACTTCCAGCCGTGGGGCATCCACAGGTTCTCTGGGCAACTGTACCAGGGCCTCACCACTCTATTATAGTAAAGAACTTCTTTCTAATATCTAACCCAAATCTCTCCTCATTCCTCAAAACCATTCCCCCTTGTCCTGTCGCTATCTGCCCATGTAAAAAGTCACTCAATCTTTTTTATAACCTTCCTTTAAGTACTGGAAGGTCAGAGTAAGGTTTCCTTGGGCCGTCTCCTTTCCAGGTTGAACAATCCCAGCTCTCTCAGCCTGTCTCCAGCCTTCTGAGCATCTTTGTGGCCTCCCCTGGACCCGCTCCAACAGGTCCGTGTCTTCTTGTGTTGAGAACTGCAGACCTGGACACAGTGTTGCTGTCACTGCAGTCTTGGGGCACTCTAAAAAGTTTGGTGGTGCTCAGGATTGCTGGGACTTGTTGGGACTTTCCCTGCTGCTGAGTGAACAAAAGCAGGCTGGAAGTGATCTCCTTTCATCAGAGAATACCTGCATTTGATCTCTGCCTGGCCCTGAAGAACAGTGTTTTGGGAGGGAGATAATTGGTACCCCAGAGCTGGGCTGCACATCAAACCCTGGAGAGATGTGCAATGGAGGGGTGAATTATAAAGTGCTAGATCTCCAAGTTCAAAAGGGGACGGTCAATACTGCAAGCTCAAACTGGCGGATAGTTATTAGTGGAATCCTACCTGGTACCTTTATAGTAACTGTTGTTTATTATGGCTGCATTATTATCACCATCTTCCATATACCATATTCTGCAGGTAGGAAGAAGGCATTTTCCACTTGCTCAGCTCACCTCATAGTGGTGATGGTATTTTGCAGCACTTTTATTTACAGGTACATCCGCCCAGCACAGCGAGGTGGACAGGAATCTGACAAAGTTCTCTCTTTCTTCTTCTCTGTGTTGACTCAGATGCTTAACCCATACATCTACTCTCTCAGGAACAAGCGAGTCAAACAAGCTTTAAAGGAGAACATACTGAAGGTGTGTTCTGCCTCCCAGAATCCCCTGGCTTTCTAAACTCTGTGTATTGCAGAGTAGCCTGTCCAAGTAACTGAATTGTTCCTCAGATGTAATATCAGTATTGTGTAACTGTGAATTAAAGACGCTGATTTCAAATGCTTTATGCTTCTACATTTCTGCTAACCTTGTGTTAGCAACCAAAACATGCCAACACAGAAAGGATTTTCCAGCCTTCCAGTACCCAACCTCAGCTTTGCCTCAGTATTTCACCTCCTTGCTGTGATGTGTCAGCCTTAGCTAAAAAGAAAATTCCTACTCACTCCTTCACCCCCACAGTGGGATGGAGCAGAGGCAGAAAACAGGAAAAACTGAAACAAAAAGTCTCATGGATTGCGATAAAGACAGAGAGATGGTTTACCAATTGCTATCAGGAGCAAAACATATTGGATTTGGGGAAAGCGTATGTAATTTCTTGCCAATTAAAATAGCTTTAGCTTGTGAGAGACAAAGTTAAATACTAAACAAACACCTCTACTTTCCCCTTTCCTGTGCTCAATTTTATTCATTTATTCCAGAATACTCCACCACTGTCCTAAGCAGTGCAGGGTGGGTGGGGAGGGTTATGGTCAATACATAGTTCTTCCCTTCTGCTGCTTCTCTCCTCTCACGCTTTTCCCCTGTTCCAGTGTGGGTTCTCCCAGGCTGCAGTGAATATCTGCTCCACCAGAGATCATCTTCTCCTCCTCTGATCTTGCTGTTCCCACTTTTGTTTCTCACTCCTGTTGTTCCCTGCTCCTCTCACTAGCTGGCAATTCCTGCCCTTTCTTAAAGATGTTTTCCCCAAGGTGCCACCAGCTTTGCTTGTAGGCTCAGCTTTGACTCATGCTGGGTCCATTTTGGAGCTGGCTGGAATTGGCTGTGTCCAGCATGGAGCAAGAAGTTCTCACAGAGGCCACACCTGCAGGCCCCTTGTTACCGAAATTTTGCCATGTACATCAACTGTGGACTAACACGGCCAAGTGACCCTAAGTGCCTTTTTAAATCCCTCCAGGAATGGTGGGATTTAAACTTTTAAATCTCTCCAGGAATGGTGACTTAACCACTTCCCTGGGCAAACTTTTTCAGACAACACGCTTGGTGAAGAAATTTTTCCTAATATCCAGAACTCCCTGGCACAACTCAAGGCCGTTTCTTCTTGTGCTACAACTTGCTACTTGGGAAAAGAGATCAACCCACACGTGGCTTCACCCTCCTTTCAGAGAGCTGGAAAGAGCGAGAAGGTCCCCCATACTGAGCTCCCCCAGCTCCCTCAGCTGCTCCTCATCAGACTTGTGCTCCAAACCCTTCTCCAGCTCCATTGCCCTTCTCTGGACACACTCCAGCCCCTTCAATGTCTTTGTTGTCATGAGGGGCCTAAAACACTGCAGGATTCAAGGCAAGGCCTCACCCGTGCACAGCACAGTGGAGTGGTCACTGTCCTGGTCCTGCTGCCACACCGTGGTTGGTACAAGCCAGGTTCCCCTGGCCTTCTTGGCCACCTGGCCACACCTGGGCTCATGTTCAAGCCGCTATCAACCAGCACCCCCAGGCCCTTTCCCACAAAGCAGCTTTCCAGCCACTCTGCCCCAAGACTGGAGCACTGCAGGGGTTATGGTGACCCAAGTGCAGGACCTGGCACTTCACCTTGTTGAATATCTGTTTGTCTCCTCCCAGAGCTCTTTGATGAAACTTGCAAGGCTGTGAGATATTGAGATCCTCATTGTTTTAGAAAAAATGCATAACCTCAAACATGAAAAGATCTAGTATCATGATCCACAGCTGTCCTAAGCTTGCTCACTTTCCCCCCATGGCAAGGGACCCTGCAAACAAAGTGCACTGCTCCATTTTGTTATAGACTAATTTCATTTTTTATTCCTTGTCTAGGGTCTAACGAAGAAACTGTGTGGCCAGTCTGGTTTATTGGATCCTTCTTAACAGATTTTTCCAACTACCAACTGAAGCCAACCAGACCTATTTTTTTCATGCAAATTGCCTGATTATCCTTTACTTCTGATATGTTTTTACCCAAAGCAGGGTTGATTAATAGATAAAGAAAAGAAATGGAATTATGGTCAAAAGCCTTGTTTCAAGGTACACAGAAACAAGGAACAGCACTTGCATCATGCAAGTGTGAGGTTCAGTGTCTGCTGCCAACACACCACTGGGAAGGAGCAAAAGGGATGATCACAGCACTGTGAAAGCACTGTGCTGTGACTTGTATACAAGCTGGCATAACTCATGTCCAGAATAGAAGCGTTGGAGAAGGTTAATCAGGGAGACATCCATGTCGGGTCACAAGGTACAAAAAGAATCCCCTGGCTTTCTAAACTCCTTCTCAGAGAAGAGTCTCAGGGCACCTGGATCCAATCCCAGTCCCAGAGATGCGTAATTGAGCCTGTATACAACTTTGCCCTGCAGGATTAAGGATGGCAAACCAAACATATTTATATCAATAAGTGATTTATTTAAATTGATGATGATATTGATTAGACTAAAAGACTTTAATCTGCAATATTGCAACAGACATTTGACCACACCAGGATGCCTGGCCAATACCCTAGGAATTCTCCAGTTACCTGAGACTCTGGGCATTGGCTGAAACGGGGATTTCCAGCTGACATATGGACCTGCATTTTGAGCATTAGGTGGTAATTGGTGATATATTTCTTCTTAATCACTGTTCTCTCTCTCTGCAGTAATTATCTGATACATTGCTAATTTTCTTTTGTATTTTTTATAGATATATCCAATAATTTTATTTTGCTTGTTTAAAAAACTTTTCATTTTTTGCAATGACTAGTGTATAGTCATTTTGTTGAGTACCGTGCCTGTCAGCAAAACAATTTGGCATCACAGCACAGGATACAAAACAAAATGGCTTTTTTTTAAGTACACAAAAATGTTGCCAAGACAGACGTAGACCTGGGTATTCCTGGATGGGAACCTTGTCGTATTTGGGCCCCTGAGTGGTCATGCTATGGTTTATGTGAGAACTGGGACTCCTATTTGAAGGAGGCAGAACCACGTAATGTAGTGAAATGTTTACAAAAGGTTTCAGTAGAGAAGGGGAAGGAAGGGAATACTCTAGGGAGACGAGGAGGGATTTTGCTGGTTGCATATCAAAAGTAGCATCAACAGAGAGAACAAATGTGTAAGGATAAGATTATTTTGGAGAAGCAAGTATGTGAATTGCAGGGGAAAATAGTTACGGTGCAATGCCAAAATTAACTATTAATGGAGAAGTTGGACACTTATCAAACAGTAGCAGAAAGAGTGGCTGTCCGGGTAGCCCAGTATAAATATTGAAAGCAAAGGAGTTGAGTAAATAAGAAAAAGTGCATGCTCTGATTGCAGAGGCAGGGATAGACTAGGATCCTGAAAAATGGGATGGAGATATCTAGGATTCAGCTGATTTAGATAGTAGTTCAGAGGGTGAAGTGTTTGCTGAAGCAGAGCCAATGACATGAAGAAAATTGGAAGGTGATGCTGCTGGTTATCCAGTGAGGCATGATGCCATGGATGATTTTACTCAGGATGAAATCAATGATATTATGGATACATTTAGACAACAGCCTGGAGAGTCTTTCATCTCCTGGGTAGTACGGCTGCATGATCTTGGTGCCTCTGGAATTAGATTCAACTCGGAAGACAGTAAGAAGTTTGTAATGTTAAATTTTGATTCATTTGTTCAGGATGCCTTCCAAGGCTCAGCTGGAGAGACTAATTTATTGGCTGTAGTGGTGGAAGGTTGTAATAGAAAATAGCCCATGGAAGGGGAGTAGCCCAGTGCAGATGGGCCCTGGAATACTCTATGGGATTGTATTCAGCGTATTAAGGTGGAAGGAGTGAAGACTGCTGTTTTTATTGGTAGTGCAGACACTATGCTGCAAAATTGTCAGCTCCAATTCAAAAGAGGATTACTAAGACTGCTCCACATGCATATAAAAGTGTTATTATGATTTTACTGATAAATGAAACAGGAAACCCCATAAGAGAAGTCATAGAAAAAATCCAGCAGTTAGGAGATTTGGGGAAATGGGGACCCAAACAAAGTGGGAGAGGTGATAGTAGGAATGGTGAGGTGAAAGACAAATAAATCTCTTGAAAGGAAATGTTTACTGCCTTGCTGAAAGATGGGATGGCCCAAAATAAGACTGATGGGCTCCCCACTAATGAGATGTGGAGTTTAGACAAGCAGTGTGGGTTAAACAAACCTGTTACAAAAGTAAAGAGTTCAAGTTCAGGCCAAAAAGATGACATGATGGATGGAGCAATTCGACCTTCTGCTCCCCTCCATGAACCTCAATGGGACAGGACACTTGCCAAGAGAGGGCTCCTGTATTGGGTCTGGCTGAGCTGGAGTTCATTTCCCCACAGCAGCTCTCAAGGTGCTGTGCTTTGCATTGGCAGCTAGGAAGGTGTTGATAACACACTGGTGTTTTGGCTACTGCTGAGCAGGGCTGGCATAGCATCAGCCCTGTAACATTCCTTCCTCAGTCGAAGGCAAAATCCTGAGAGGGGACCCAAGTAGGCCAGCTGACCCAAACTGACCAAAGGGACATTCCAGACCATGTGACGTCAGCTCAGATATAAAAGCGGAGGCAAGGAGCAGGAAGGCAGGCATTCATTGTCTGCAGTGGCTGCCTGCTGAGGAACTGTTACATGTTGTGAAGCCCTGCTTGTTAGAAGTGGCTGGACATCGCTGCTCATGAGAAGTAGAGAATAAACCGTGTTATCTTTCGCTTCGCTTTTGTGCATGCAAGTGTCTACTTTGCTTTTGCTTTACATAATCTGCCTTACCCCAAGCCACAAGTTGTTTTCCCCCTTACTCTCTCCCCTGTCCAGCTGGGAAGGGGAGTGATAGAATGGCTGGGTGGGCACCTGGCGTCCAGCCAAGGTCAACCCACCACAACCCCCATTGGTGAGTCAACTGTTCCAAGGGACAAAAGTATGCTGATCTCTATCCATGGCCAGATGTTAAATGTTGCAACAATTGAAAGAATTAAAAGCAGAGGGAGATGAAGGCCAAGCTCCAGCACAACAATGGGCAAGAAAAGACCATTATCCTCACATGGAGCTTCAAATGTATTGGAAAAATAAATCTTGTCAAATAGTTAAGACCATTGTTGATGCTGGAGCAGAGACCTCTTTAATTCCTGGTAATCCTAAAAAGTTTAAAAAACAAAAAGTTTTGATTACAGGATTAGGTGGCAAACATATTAAAGCCATGCAGACAAAAACTGAGACGAAAATTGGCATCCTGCCAAAGCAAACTTATTCGGTGATGATTGTTCCTGTCACTGAATATATAATTGGAATTGATATTTTAAAAGGGCTGACTTTACACTTGCCATCAGGTAAATATCAATTTGGAACCTGGACATATAGGTTAGCTCAGCCAGTTTTAATTGGGGAAGCTAAAATACCTCTGGGACAAATTCCACCTGCCACCAAAGGAATGACAATAAAACAATATCGTATACCAGGAGGACATGAAGAAATCTCACAGATCATTAAAGATTTACTAGATACAGGAGTGTTGAAACCAACAACCACTGCCTTTAATAATCCTATCGGGCCTGTTAAAAACAGTGATGGAATGTGGCGAATGACAGTAGACTACAGGGAGCTTAACAAATACACCCCACCACTGACAGCTGTGGTACCACATACTGTCACTTTATTGAAAAAATACAATGACACCCTGGAAATTGGTATGCAGTAATTGACCTAGCTAATGCTTTCTTTACAATATCCATTGCTGAGGAACATTGGGATCAGTTTGCTCTTATTTGGCAAGGCAGGCAGTATGTGTTTACCTGCTTACCTCAAGGGTGGCTCCACAGTACCACCTTCTGCCATCGAATCATGGCAGAACACCTGGATGAATCGTCCTTGCCAGAGACGGTACAAGTGATACATTATATGGATGATATAATGATTTATATTCTATAACTGTTCATGCTATAAAGTGACTAGTGTGAAGGCATTTTTTTGAGTACCCTGCCTTTCAGCAAAACACTGTCTTACAGTCACAAGGTGTTATGGTCACAGTGTGTTACAGTCACAGCGTGTTACAGTCAGAGTGTGTGTTAAGCACTGTAACTGAAGCCTTGGGAGCAAGAACTTGTGCATCTGCCAGCGTTTTGGAAGAGCAGGTTTGGAGAGGTGGGTCCATGGCATTTCCTTTCCACCTGCCATGTCTACGGGATGCTGACAGAAAGCACCACCTTTGTCCTACCTGGGCACTGCTGTTTGACTTCTGTAAGGGAAGGTTGATACAGGAGAAGTCTGAGGCTTTCTGAGCTGTCTGTAATCAAAAGCTGTGAGTTTCTGCTGTAATGAGCCCCGGTGAGAACACTTTGTCCAAGCCTATCTTACACTGGGCGCCATTAAAGTTGCTCCAAGCAACTTTGTTTCTGCTTCTGCCTGTCATTTCCCCAAGGCACCTTGCCAGATTTTGCCACTGCTATAACTAACAGGGAGATGGTACCATGGTCCTCAGGGGCTCATTAAAATGTTGACAGCCATAATGTGCTTTGTGTTGTTCTTCTGCCCTCCCTGCAGAGCTGTGAGCATTGTGTAGTTAATTAGTGAGCTCCCAGATGTGTTTCAATGAATACCTACAGCACCATTTCCGTTTATCTTTTGTTTTAATTAGGTATGACAGGAAGAATGGAAATGGAGCCATTTTGAAAGGAAATTAGTCCAGCTTATGCCCTGGAAGGAACCAGGCAGAGAGAGGAAAAGTATCTTTGTGATCAAGCAGAGTGTGACCTGAGGAGAGTCAGACTTGGATTCATGTGCTGGCAGTAAGACAATTCTTATTCCAGTCCCTTCTCCTGTTACTGCCACCCATAGTAATGCCAAAGGCTTTATTTGCAAAGCCTTTCTCTGCTCTAATTAGCACTACCCTTACCTACTGTACTAATTCTACACAGAAACAGGAGGAATAAGTATTATCATTGCAAAAGGTTTTCAAGGCCTTTCCTAACGATTGAAACAAAAAAACCTTAATTAACAAAAAAGTCATACCTTTTACTCTGATCCCCCTGAGCTCCAGTTTCCTCAGGACATGAACCCTGAAAAGAGCTGGCTTAGGGGAGAGATGGACAGGTGACAGAAATTTTCAGGGACAATTAGACCAAGAAATATTTAAACAACAGAATGAACAGAAGTAAATTAAGAAAAACTGAATGCACATGTGGAAGGAAATGGCATTGGCTTGCAGATAATTTAGCAGATGAACAGGGCAGCTGGGTATCCACTTGCCTGGTTCAGGAATTACAGAGTGAATGAGATAGAGCTACAGAGAGGAGCATTCACTTGGGATGGCTTATTTTCTTTAAAGTAAACACCATTTTGCCACATTTTCCCAACACTTTCATGACATTGGAAGTTATAACATAGGAAGCTCAAATGTAAGCAACTAGAACACAGGGATGAATTTTTTTAGAAAATGTCAAAATATTTTTGGAACTGTTGATTTAAAATTCATATTGTTCCTCAGGGACAAGGGAGTGGAGCAGAGATGACAGATCTTTAAGGAAATATTCCACAGAGCACAAGTGCCAGTGATCCTCAGGAGCAAGAAATTGGGTAAGGAAAGCAAAGGGCCAGCATGGCTGAGTAGGGACCTGCTGGTCAAAAACGGGAAAGATGCAAAGGCACAGGAATGAAAAGAAGAACAGATGACCTGGGAAGAGTCTAGAGATGAAGTTCGGTTGTGCAGGGATGGGATGAGGAAGGCCAAGGAGTAGCTGGAACTGAACCTGGCAATGGACACAAAGAACAATAGGAATGGCCTCTATGGGTATGTCAGCCAGAAAAGGAAGGTCAAAGAAAATGTTACCTGCCAAAGAAACACTGCTGGAAAACTGGTAACAACAGATGAGGAGAAGGCTCAGGTGCTCAACAACTTTTTTGCCCCAGTCTTTAATAGCAACTTCTTTTCCCACACCTCTTGAGTGGATGGACAGCAGGATGGGGGAGCAAAGTGCTCCCTACTGTAAGTAAAGACCAGGTTCATGACCACCCAAAACATCCTGTGATTCTATGATATATTATTTATAGCTGAAAGAATGGTAAGGACCCTTGTTAGCAATACAAAACAAAAACATAATCATAAGTAAAACAATAGAAGTGAAAGAAGTAAATAGCAATATTTCTTACAGTTAAAATCTATGGATTGAAAAGAATTGTTTTGAGGGAGTGAAGTACTATTTCCTTCTGAAGCTTAATGGTTCTTTCTTGTTTTTATTATTACTGTGTTCATAACATTTACTTTTTTGTATCAATATTTATTTCAGGGATAAATAAAGTAGCTTTCTTCTTTGAGCCTTGCATGTTCTGACCTGTCTAGAAAAGTGCACAAGACTCCAGTTCATGTTCTCAGCACTGTTCTGTTCTTGTCCCAGGGGGGCTGGGTTATACATCTGGTTTTATGGGTTAAACCCACTCTGTATCATTGCATTTATTCTAATCTTTTTAGTAAATTGTAACTCTGACTTGTAATCTCTCTTGAGTTGGGTTCATTTCTCCCGCCGATTTACTTTTACACCAGCATGTACAGGGATGTACACCATTTTTTGAAGTTAAGAAAGGGTGGAATTCAACTTTTTACCCTGGAAAGAGCAGGCTCTGGTGGGATGTTATCCATGTATAAGAATACCTGAAAATAGAGTGTAAGTTGAAGAGAGACAGATTCTTTCCACAGAGTTATGCAGGGACAGGACAAGAGCTAGTGGGCACAAACTGAAACATGAGATGCTCTGTTCAAATATCAGGAAACACATTTTTCTGTGACGGTGACTGAGTGCTGGACTCAATGTGCAACACAGAGAGGAAAACAGCTCTAATTCATGCTCTAGTGACCATCTGCATGCAATGTTTCCTGTGCCTGACTGTAGTGGTTTGAAGCTGGCTCCCTGCCAAGTCTTGAAACCTCACTGCAAGAGCTCACCCCCCCAAAACCAAGTGAAAAGAAAAAATAAACCCAAGAGAACTGAAATGAGAGAGAGAGAGCTAAAGAAATATATATATATTTACACTTATATTACATTTTTATACAATTGAAATATTATGTACAGATCCAAAAGGAAGGAAAAAAAACAAATAAACAAAAAATAAATATACACACAATCAGAAACTCAGGATCTAGCAAACTAAAGAATTAGCAAAAGAATATCTTACTACTCTCCTAGGGACAACAGAAATCACGCTGGATGACCACCGGCACCCTCCGCCTCCCAAGGTTGGCAAGGCCTCACCAGGCCTCACTCCCCATATGGCGGAACTGACAGCAGGGAACCCGCACCTCCAGAGCCACCAGAAGGGAAGAGAGCGAAGGCCTCTCCTCCCTTCTTCTTTATACCCCTGGATTACATAAAAAATCTTAGGGAACACCAGGTAATCTGGCCACTTCCTTGGTCACAAACTGGTCAGCGAGGAAGGCCCAGACTAAAACTACTATACTGACTCATAGTTCAGAGGTTTGCAGACAGTGACCCAACAGTGATAGATATTCATGGTGGGAAAGGCTAAGCTTGATGCAACACAGAAAATAAATGTTTGGGTGCTACAACCAGAGCAGGAAAGAAAGGTGGTGTTCAGCAGGGTGACCTCCCTGAGAGGAGACCAGGGGCTGCCTTCATGGTGCCCTAATACCAGACACAGAGTTCCAAAGGGCTTGGCAGTGGACCCACCTCAAACCAGGGTTAAGCCAATCAGTGAAGCTGATGGTGCCTCTCAAAAAAAATATTTGCAATATTTGTCACACACTCTTCTCTAAGAGAATTTCTTTTTAATTTAGTGAGAAAAATAAGATATTTTGGAAGAAGGTTTTTACAGGAGTAAAATACAACCAAGAAAGCATTTCACTAAAACATTCAGCACAAAAACCCATTCCACAGGAAACATCCACTAAAACAATCCATATACCAGTTTTAGTAAAACACAATTCACTGGTTTTAAGTTACCCGCAAGAGGAGAAAAAGAGTAAAAGAAAACAGATTAAAAGAAATAAAGAGAGGGAGAAGAGAGAAGGAGAGAGAGAAAAGAGAGGAGTATAGTTACTGACAAGATTCAATGGTTCACATGGCTGGAGAGGGAGAAGGGAAGAGGAGGAAAAAAGTGTTACTGACTCACATAGTTCAGGCTGCAGGAGGGAAAGAGAGAGAGGGAGACCTCATGGAGTGTCATGTATTTATAGAGTTCAGTTTTCCCTCCCAGGCAGGATATCTGGTCAGTGCCTTCCAGACCAGAGTTGTGCTGTAGCCAGTCACAGGCCACAGGGGTGTGGTGTGGGTGGGCTACCAGGCAGGTCTGCCTTTACCGACAGCCCAGCTACAGGCCTTCAGTGATGCCATGTGCTCTGCATGGGCTGCAGGCCTTCAGCTCTGCCGTGTGCTTTGCGTGGGTGCAGGCCTTGCCTTCCAGCTCTGCCCTGTGCCCTCAGCACAGGCCTTATGTGCAGGCCTTACCACGTTCCTGCAGGTCTGGGCCCAGCCCTTCCCCACATGCACACACACACACAGTGAGTTGGTTCTGACCTGTATCAATAATTCAGTGAGATTTGGATCTAGGATCTCACAGGAGTGAGGGGGAAAAAAAAAGGTGAGAAACAATCCTGTGAACAGCAAAGTCATAGAAGAAGAGGGGAGTGCTCCAGGTGCCAGGTCAGAGAGGGGAGAGACCATGGTGGAACAGGGATGTTACTGCAGCCTGTGAAGAGGACCACACTGGGAAAGATCTCCACATTGCAGGCAGTGGATGAGACCATGGTAGTGCAGGTGGATTTGCCTTGAAGGAACTGTGACCTGTGGAGAGCCCACGCTGAAGCAGGTTTACCTTGCAGCTCATGAGAGCCTCAGGGACTTCCCTGCACAGGTGCCAACAACTGGGACACCTGGGATCCAGAGCAGCTGCTGGGTCAACTCAGGCTGAGTGTCTCAGTGTCTCAGTGTTGCTGGGGGATCCCTGTGCCTGGGTGTGGGTGCTGGCGGTGCTTGATCTGCCTTGACACATGTCCCTGGTGTGTATGTGCTGAAGTGCCTGGGGTGGACATATCTGTGTGCCTGTGTTTTGCCAATCTGTTTTGCTCCAGGAACGAAGATGGATTAAAGGAATACAGGCACCAACTTTAAAGAATAAGTGTCTAAGTTTACTACAGTGCGAAACAGTAAAGAATTACAAAGGAAGCAGTGGCTTATGAAAGGATACACTTAGAAATGCAACTAATCATTACTACGAAAGTGTCTATAGTGATTAAGAGAGAGATACATCGCCAATTAGCCTATTTACATTACCATCATCCAGACCTGCACATTAGCTGGAGAGGCCCCTGATCACAGCGAAGGGCTGGAGAACCACTCCTGGTAATTTGGAAATCCTACACAGTGCGTCTACTCACAGAGGTGGCCTCCATCTTTGCTGTGAGAGAGTCCAGCTTATACAGTGTTAAACAAACCAGCTGACATCACTCGATTGGTGCAGAAAAACAATCTGGCTTTCTTCCCTCCTTGGTTTTCCCTTGAAGCCTGGCCAGGGCCGAGGACAAAGTCAGGGAGTCAGTTTGGACTAACTACTACCAAATGCCCCATGGCCTTGACTAGTCTCTGAATACAGATCTGTGGCTACACTTATATCTCAAATATGAACCAGCTGCAACCATGTGAGGCCTACTGCTTTCATGGCCTTGACATACTAATTATTAATAATATGTTGTGCTACTTTTAAAGCATTACTAAGGATTATATAGCATCTTGGTTAATAAGCAGATATATGGCTAAATATAATACTGAGCTAAATACAATATTAGGTTGGAGGGTTCAGCTATAGGTCAACTTTGGCTCAGGGATACCCCCAGCATTACAGCCTGGAAGGTCTGAGCCACACTGAGGAGACGTAGTGGGAGCTGCTGGAGCTGCTTCCCACAGATTCTACCTAGGCCTTACAGCAAGGTACCCTCTAGGTCCCTTGGGCACCCCCATGTCCAACAGGTCCCTCTGCTTTGGCAGAAGAGGAAACAAACTTTGTAAATCCATTCAGAAGGGGTAGTAAATTGGGCACTGTATGAGGTCTCCCATTTATTCCTACTCTGATCTCACCTGAGCTGTCCTCATGGATTACTGCTCAGTCTTTGCTTCTGCTTCAGACTTCTGCCACCAACACTCCCCACTGACCCCTTAGTTTAGATCAGGGTGGGCAGGATATTTCCCAGTTTCCTCATATGCTGGCACAGGGCAAATTCATAAGATGAGTTTGCAGGTTATCTCAAACCTGGCGAATTTGGATCCAAGATCACCATCACTGGGGGGGCTCCCAGGCATGGAAACATCCCTGAACTTACAAGGACACTGCCTGTAACAGAGAGGAATGGACATGTCAGCCAGAGGTGATCTGGACCACAGGAATACCACTGGAAAGAATAATTTGTTCATTTGTCATTCTCAACAGATATAAGGAAAAAAATGTTGGAGAGGATAGTTAGACTTCAATCTGTGTGATCAAAGCCATGAACAACCTGAGAGACATTTGAAGCTGGCCCAGCTGTGAGTGGGAGCTGAACCTTCAGATGTGTGTTTCAGCCATGGTTTGAAGTAAGTCTAAGTGTCCAAGAGCAGAGAGGAACAGGGTTGCAGAAGAGGCAGCTTTTTCAGTTTCCTCCAACTAAACGTCTTGTTCACTTGTGGTTTGGCTGGGGTTTTGTAGTACGGGTGAAGTCAAAAGTTTATGGTAAGGTCTGTCTTGAGAAAAAGATATTATCTGCATTACTTCTGGCCACTGAAGTAAAATTTAGATGAGAAGTTACTGAGGAAGTAATAGGTTCAAGTTCCTTTAGTGTTTGCTTGTTCATCAGCACCCTTTAATCTGTGCAGTAAAAGATAGTGTTTCAATCAGCAAATGAAAAGGAGATGAAATCCCACATGAGTACCTTGTATCTCTTTAGAATGGGCAATCTGACTTGGCTTGTGGAGAGTATTTTCCTTTCCAAATGCTCTTTCTGTCCTGACAGTTGAAATCCAATGTAAGGTTCCAGGCATTTTAGCTGCTATTTAATTAAATACATCCATAGAGGTGAATGAGGCCTGAATAGGAAGATGGACAGCTCCAGTTCAAGGCTGAACTCAACTAATGGGGTATAAAAAGAAAAAGGAAAAATTAATGGAAATAACCAGTTTGTAATATAGCTAAATAACTTGTCCATTACTGTGCCGGGCTCACCAATCAAGAAGTCTCTAATTTTTGTTCCTTGACAAGTTCAAACTTAAATGAATCCTTCCAGATAGCACCAAGTAAGAAGTGTTTACTTTGAGTGGCAGAGATGGTGAGATAAAAACCTCTAACAATATGGGTAGAACAAAGTAATAACACCCATTCATTTTTTGCAATACCTACTGTGAACTCTGAAGTAGAGGAAGGCTGTAATAATAACAATACTCATGTGGAAAAGGAGGAATTTCCGTAAAAGTTTTCAGAAGGGCTAGTTGGTGGAGTTTCTCCCTTTTTTTTCTTGTGGTTTCTTACATTGTGTCCCCACCTCTAACATTTCTGTCAGAGAAACAGTGGCATTCTGTCACTGCAATGTAGTTGGCTCAGACTGCCTTGCTGTCCTGGCTCAAATGAGATTTTAAAGGCTCTAGGTTGACATTGGTAGGAATAAAAATGCAGGCATTACTACACCTTGACCAGAATCCAAGGTAAAAATCAGATGCAGAGAGACAGATGTGCCTCCAAACAAAAACAAAAAACCCCAAACAAACAAACCCCAAACCAAACCAAAAATCCACAACAGGGAAAAGAAAGGAGAAAATATTTCAGTATACAAGGAAAGTCACATCAGTACTTGGACAGAACGATAGATATGACAGTCATCACAGCAACAGATAAATCACAGAAATTCATATACGGGTGAAGTTCTTCAAACTATTACAGGATTCTTCATTTTTTTTCTTTTTTTCCTCTCTTTACGGTTTTCTCCTTACTCAGTGTCAGAGCAGTTTTAAAGCAATCACACTGCACAGTGGATCTTTCCTGCCTGTAGTATGGATGTGGCCTTCTGCACATGAATCCCAGAACAGAGATTCTGAGATCTAATTCCCACCAGGGTTCTTTGGATATAAAATGAATCTGCACTGACAAAGCTATTGGTTACAAGGCTGACATTATTTGAAGGGTGATATGTCTGAGCATTTGTGGTGATTGTCCTCCGGGAACATGGCTGATAAGAGAGAAATCAGAAAAAAAGGTAACAGTTCAGTTTACCTATGACACTGAAAGTGTCAGACAAATACAGAACACGAACTAGAGCTCATTTTTGTGTTAGTGACCCAGTGAAGAACATTCAAAAGAGAAAAACACAGCATAGAAAAGAGAAAAGGAGCCAGCCCCAAAGGACTAATATTCTCACCTTTCATCAGAGGCCCAAACAGTGTTCACAAGCCCTCCTGAAAAAAGATCCAAACTTATGCCCCATCTATCCAGGCAATTTCTTCTGGAGATTTCTCCTCCTTCCTGAAAGCAGCCGAGAATGAGCTCAAGAGCATGACCCAAGAAGAGGAGCCAAGTGCTGGAACCTTAGCTCAGCACTGAAGTCATGACCCGCCAGAGCGTGGAGTGAGACCCACAAGGGTTTCTGAGCTCCTTTGCTGCCCTCAGGGTTGACCCTGAATTGAGCATGAGGTTGTAACAATTGACTGCTAAGGCCCCTCCATGCTTGCATGAATCCGAAACTCCAGGGTTTCCTGACCTTTTCCAGAGAGGTGGTTTAAAGGCCGATGTCACATACACCAGGCTCCCATGAAAAGAAGCTTCCTCAAGCCTCATGTCTCTTTCAAATGTGAGCCCGTAGACTGGAGACTCTTTTGCACTTTATTTGCTCCTCGTGCTTCTGCCTGGGCTTTCTATTTGAGCACTGCCCGAATTTGCAGGACCACACTGAGAGGGAAGGTAAAGATTACACTGGTATTTGGGCAGCTGAGGCTGCAGAAACAAGAGTAGCAGTGTGTGAGGTCCCCCAGGGTATGGAAGGCACCTGGCAGAGCTCAGTGCTTCCAGGAACAGGGCTGGCACCTCTCAACACCTCCCAGACCTGTCAAGGTCCCTGCACCTGAGCTCAGAGCTCGGAATGCAGACTGACCCTGTGCTCCTAGTGCACTGGAGTAGTTCAAAGCAGACCATCCCACAGGCACTTTCTGACACTGCAGACTATCAATACAGGAGAGCTCTGCTCTGGGCATGTGCTTGCACCCCTCACCTCATGCCCAGATGGTCCTCTGCAGCCTTCTGACAAAAGGCAGCCAGCTCTGGCAACTGAGAAGCAGCAAGAAAAGCAGCATCTGTGTCTGGGGACACAATTCTGCTCTCCCTCCCACAGTTCCCACAAACCCCTGTCCTGGGAGGTGTCTGGGCCTGGTCCTGTGGCAATGGATGTTCCTGTGACCCCCCTAGAATGACAGGGGTGCGGTGGGGAAGGAGATCCCTGTGCCCACTGCAGACTCTGTGCCAGGGGAATCTCTGGGGCCATTAGGGCTCCTTTACAAAGTGCTGACGGGGAGGGGGTGCTGACACATTGTCACCCATCTCCCAGTGTATCCCATGGAAGAGCACTTTGGATTTTCCTCATCTCTTGTATCTTTACCAGACAGGCAGCTCTGTGATCACTCCCTTGCTAATCCTCCTCCCCAACATTCTCACTGACACTTGTTGGTTGTGGTGACTCTCAGCTCCAGAGCCTGTGGGACCTGTGCTCATCTGCCCCACAGTCACTGGTGCTGCTGACTGCTCCTTTCCTGCTCACGTGGCACACGTTGACTGCATGAGAGAGAAGAAAGTGCTGGACCTAGGGATTGGTATTCTGGTGTGGCATTTGGGTGGAAAGGGATGTTATGGGAGGAGAGAGAGCAAAGCCAATGTGGTTCAGGACTGGATGGAAAGCCTTGAGAGCATGATGTGTCAGATTGTGGTGTGTCTTGGTCCCTTTTGGCCAGATCACCATCCTCTTGACACCCAACTTTAAAATATTTATATGCATTTATGAGCTCCCCTTTCAGTCTTCTTTTCTCTAGACTGAGCAGGTTTGGTTCCTGGAGTCTTCTCTCGTCAGAGAGATGCTCCAGTCTCTTAATCATTTTTGTGGCCTCCACCGGACCCTCTCCAGTAGTTCCTTGTCTTTCTTGTACTGAGAAGCCCAGGACTGGATGCAGCACTCCAGACGTGGCCTCACCAGGGCCGAGTAGAGGGGAAGGATCACCTCCCTGACCTGCAGCCACACTGTTCCTGATGCACCCCAGGATCCCATTGGCCCTCCTGGCCTCCAGGGCATGTGTCTGGCTCATGGTCAACTTGTCATCTACCAAGACTTGCAGGTCCTTCTCCACAGAACTGCTGTTCTGGTAGTTGGGGTTATCCCTCCCCAGGTGGAGGGGCCCACACTTGTCCTTGTTGCACCTCTTTAGGTTTCTGTGCCCCCAGTTTTATATCATTGGGAAGCATGCTGAGGGTACATTCTATCCCTTTGTCCACATCATGGATAAATGATCATAAAGGAAAAATTGCATAAAAGAAATGCATCTCTCCCTGGCATGACTGACCAGGCTTGTCTCTCTGCAATACTGCCTTTGCCTGAGCCATATTTGACATTCTCTATCCTGTCACCACACCACGAGGGCACTTCTTGGCCCAGCCAGGTCTGATTAGCTGATTCCATAGGAGAAAATCTCCACATTTCAGCCCTCAGGCATTTTACAGGTGCAGAGAAAATGCTTCATCTGAGGTTCAAGAGGGTTGAAAGGGAAGATGGGATGTAAGGTTGGCTGGTGTTGAGTCTGTCTGAGGATCCTGAGATGGTTTCAAGTTGGTAATAGAAACCCACATGATCCCCCCTTGAAGGCAGAGAAGCTTCTGTTTCTGAAAGGCTGAATAAATGGTTTGGCAAGGCTGCTGTCTCTACCTGCTGGTTTGAGTGCAAGAGATTGAGGGAGACAAGGGAGAGCATTTGCAGCAGTTCAGGGACAAAGATCTGTATTGTGTGTCCCACCTACAGTCCCACTCAGGTTCTCCCAAGGAGTGTCATCTCCTCCTTCTCATGCTCAGGCTTTGCATCCCATCCTCAAGAAGGCAGCACACACAAGCAAGTTTGAAGGAGCTTTTATTGATGGACAGAAAGCAGAGCAGGAGGTGGCACTGTTGGGCAGTAGTGGGAGGAAGGGAACAATGGGAAACTGGATGTGCTTGGGACCTGCTTTCTTACCTTGCCAGGGAGACTTCCCTTAGTGCAGAAACCATTGCCTGGCAAGGCATCTCTGACTCTGTTTTAGCTGCATTTGGAATTCTCTTGGATTGCAAACTTCCTCAGCTGTTCATTGATCCAGGGCTCAAAATAGGAGACTCTGGTAAATACCTTAGGGAAGGGTTTATTTTGATATCCATAAGAAACAATGCCATGAGCCTTCCGATTGCAGACTAATGGGCCTCCAGAATCACCCTGTGGAGTGAAAGGAGTGAAAGGGGTCAGCCCTGTCACAGCACAGCTCTCCCTGCCCTAAGGAACAAACTATTCCACTTCCCTCTCCCCATGTAAAGAATCTCCTCTTCTGACCCCCTCCCTCCCTCCAGACCCAGCTCTGTAGGGTTTGTAGCTGCCTCACTACTCCTCTAAGCCCTTCTGGGAAGCAACTCAGGACTGGAGGCTATTTGAGATTCAAAACCTTTCTGAAAGGAAGGATCTAATCCTAGTTTAGACATGGGGGACTATCTGAACACTTCCAGTGAGGATAGGATGAAGGATTTACACAAGCTCTGCAGCCTGCTGGGGCACTGGCTGGGATGGGTAGAACATCCCCAAGTGAGTAAAGAGGCAAATTGATGCTGAGAGTTGGGCAAGTGCACCCCAGCTCAGGGAGCACGTCAGCTTCAGAGCTGCTGTGAGGAGCCTCAGCACATCCTCCTGAAGAATCTGGTTCATTGTACTGCCCTTTTGACCCTCACCTGAGAAACCTGACTGACTGTGGTCCCAGCACCATCCAAACACTTACATTGTAAGTTGATTTTCTGCCACGCATATCACCGGCACAGATCATAGACTGGCACCAGTAGCCTTTGAAAGACTCCTCACACACTTCCTCACGCTGCAGCTCCAGGTCCACCTCTAGCATCACATCAGTCCTATGCCCTGTCACTGATGTCTGGCCCCAGCCAGACACACTACATTTAGTTCCTGGTGCAACAGTTTCATTATGACTGGGCAAGGAGATGGGTTTCACATACTTAGTCATCTTGGCCTTTCTCTTCAGCTATTAAGCAGAGAGAACATGGGGTTAGAGCCAGCAAAGGAATGGGAACAAGTTCATGGGTTTGGTGAGGTGAGCAGGGAGGAGATCCCTTGGGCAGAAAAGATGTGTGAGAACATACCTTCAGCAGCATGATGTCATTTCCAGATCTATAATTTAAGTATCTGGGATGGATGACCCAACATCCAACATGGAACTTCTGCTGGCTCAGTTCTTTCTTTTTTATGTTGTGGGCTCCCAGAGTCAGAGTGATATTCACCTTTCTACCAGGAAACACCAAAATGTTACAGCTGCACTGGCCAGAGCAGCACAGCCCCGTGGCAGGTGGTTGGAGGGAGGTGGCACTGGGATGTACCTCCCCAGAGATTTGTTCTCAGCAAATTCCCTTTTGTAACCTGGGTTCCTTCCACCGTTCAACTGAGGGTCCCTCCCCCCACACTCACATAGGTCTGACTTGTCCCATTCTGAAGACAAAGGGAAGCAGGGAATGGGACACACACTGGTCCCTCTTTTGCAGCAGTACCTCTGAGCCATGGTAGGAGCCATGAACCAGGAGATCACTGCTGAGCATTCCTGTCCCCAGGAGCACACAGCAACCTGGCAGACAATTCCTGCAGCTCATAGGGGGAGCTCAGCTCACAGAGATCCCTGCTCTGCCTGAAGAGACACAGAGAACTCTTTCAGCCCAGACCAGGACTGGGGCCCTTCAGGACTGTGTGAGACTTGAAAATATCCCACACAGAAGAAACAGAGGGTCTTACCCTTTTCCATGCACACAGTGAGCTGCTGAGAGCACTGCATCTGGTTGAATCAGGAACCCTCCACATCTGTAAGTATCTGAGCCACTTTCAATTTGTAAGTAAGCCATGTAGGGCCTGGAGTGGGGCTTAACTTCCCTTCCTCCAATGATCCTTCCTGGAAGAGAGATGAGAAGTGTTAATATCACATATGCCAATATTTCCTACCAAGTTTGGAACTGCATGAGGAGAGAGGGACCTCTTCTAACATCATATGCAAATGATATCCACAACTCTCCTTCCTTGGGCTGTCCAAAGCATTGCTGGCGCACAATGGAGAGAAAGACAAGCAGCACTGCCTGGGGAGGACTGACCACACCTGGCTCTGGATGACTGAAATGTTATCAAAGGGCACAACTCTAGTCCCTGTAATGCATCACTGGTTTCAGGCACAGTCTGAGTTGAAAAAGAGGAGAGTAGGAGTGCAGTGATAGGAGAGAAGACCAGGTAAGAACATTTCCTGAGATTTCCTGCTAGTGTCCATTTGAGGCCTTGCATGTCCTTGTCCTGGTGTACTCACCAGCCCCAGCCCATGGTAGAAGGAGAAAAGCGTTTGGGAGTAGGAGAAGCAGCATCTTCTACCACTGTCCTGAGGAGCCAAAGCAGTTATTAAGGCCAGACAGGAGATAGGTACAGAATGGCAATCTCTATATATGTAGTGTGGAGTTGAAACAGGAAACCTCAGCCTGCTCTTAGGTTGTGTCATTTTCTGCTTTTTTATTTGCAACCCCCAGATTGTGGCTTGGTGAGGGAGTTCATTGCACATGCTCTGGTTTTTGTCACCATCTCCTCCAGAAGCTAGAGAGATCTGGGCTTGTTCAGGACCTCACATCCCCGAGCACTTGTGTTCTAGATGATTTGAGAAGTCCATTTGCTGAGAAAAGTCTGAGGTCCAGCTGGGAAGTCAGTCCACGGGCCCAGGTCCACATCAGCAGAGGCCATGGCCAGGTGCAGGCCTGGCTGAGACACTACTGGAGCTGGAGCTCAGGTGGGGACCAGAGTCAGAGTGTCCTCTTCAAAGCAGCCCCCAGGAGAAGGGTAGCAGCCCCCAGGAGAAGGGCAGCAGCCCTATCTGAGGCCTCTCTGAGGTCCTTCCTGGCTGCACTGGTTCCAGGGTTTCAAGCTGGAAGGGACTCAGCCCCCAGTTTTGCTGACTCTCCTTTTGCCGTGAGTCCAGCCATTCGAACCTCCAGGAAGGGGAATGCACTTAAGGCACTGACACAGAAGAGGAAGACTGGACATCCTGTCTGGGCATCTCATTCCAATGCTTCAGTCTTCTCATCATGAAAACACTTTTAGTTTTTTCTTACACATTGACTTTTTAATTTATTTTCTACTGTCTACCCATTATCTTTCTCTCTCATGCTGCCACCGCTGGCTGCGGTGAAGAGCCTGGTTCATCTTTCTAGTGGTAGCTTGCAGGCATTAGAAAGCTTCTCTTCTGTCTGAACTTGTTACAGACCTCCACATAGAGTATGGCCTATGAACCACCACCACCGCTCTGAGCACGAACATCCAACCTGTTTTTACCCATCAAGTTGTTCATTTAGATCATAACATTCTAACCCACAGAGAAGAGTATGCTGGGTCCTGACAATGTCCAAAGCCTTGCTAAAGTCAAGGTAAAGGACACTCACTGCTCTCCTTCCTGCATAATGCCATAATGAGAGAAGCAAATCACCTTGGTCAAGCCTGCTTACACTTGGTAAGTGCTTGCTGACTGTTGCCATCCCCTTCCTCTGCTCCATGTGCCCTAACGTGCATTATGAGAGGAATTGCTCTGTGAGTTTTCCAGACTCCTTGGAGAAAGTTGGCTTCCCTCCTTGTATTCATGCTTAATTAGATGCTGTTACTTTTGGTCTGTGTTTAGCCCAGCCACCTGTGAGAGTCTGTTCTTTTCCTGCCAAGTGATGTGAAAACAAGCACTGATAAATGAGAACTTCGTCCTTGAAGGAAGCATCTTCTATAAACCGAAATTAATTGGGACCTCACTATTGGCCGACGGCCCTCCAAGGGCATTTGAAGGAAAAAGTGGAGAGGAGGAGGATGAATAAGCCCCCAGACTCATTTAGGAAAGACCCCTGAGGTGTAGCAGGGGCACCACTTACATCACAGGGGGAGGGACCGAGGGCCTCTGGCTGGGCGGTTCTGGCCACACCTGCCCAGGTAGATGTCACAGGTTAATTGCATAAAAATTGCTGGGAGTGGATTCAAACTTCACAGGGAGGACAATGTTGCCTTTGCATGTTACCTTTGCAGGGATGCCTGCTATCGTGTGAGCCTGCTGATGCTCTGAGGATGCAGCTTCTGCTATGGGGAATTCTAGGCATTCTGGCGTCTGTAAGACAACCTCGAAAGTAACACCTGAGTGAGTGGGGTGTTGTCTTGGAGATTTGTTTCCCTTCTCTTTCCTGTCTCTCGATTTCTCATTTTGTTTACTATTTCTTTGTAATAAATGTTGTTTTGTTGAGCTTTCAATGGTGTACTGATTTCAGTTTCGGCAATCTCCCTGCTACACTCCTCTTCTTTCAGCTTTCACCTTTTCATTCATCAACATGACCTCAGCAAACCCAGACTCCTCTTCAGCCTTCTGATGTTTCCAGCAAAGTGCTGACGTTCTCCGCAATTCCTCTCTTGGCTGGAAGCTTAAAAAGCTGTAAATAGGAGACTGAGTCTTCCCAAGTGAGAAGACCCTCTGCAAGGCTTGTGACCTCTTGGATGGGCTTGTGCAACCCCAGTACTGAGCATGTGGGCTGGGACATGTCCAGGCCCTGTGTCATGATGCCATTATAGAATTATTGTTCTGTGCTCCCCTGTATGTTCCTGTTCCAAACATGGAAAGAACCAGAGTGGACATGGTTGTGTTGCAGCTCACCAGGGCAGTGCTTCTGAAGGTGAGCACTCTGAATGTGTGCTGCCTCTCTTGGGATGTTTCAGGATGCTGACAGGAGGTGATTGAGCCCTCAGAGCCCTCAGAGCCCTCAGAGCATGGAGAGAAACAAACCTGAGCCATCCCACTCATATCAACTACTTGGAGGCTTACCGGGAACTGAGTGCTCTGGTAGTCACAGGGACATGGAGGTAGGTACCTGATTGATTTGCTGTAAAGCAGAGACTGAGTGTCCTCCCACCCTTTTGGGATGCTCAGAGGACCAGAACCTTAGCATGAACTGGAGGGAAACCTTCATGAAAACAAAGACACATCCTCTGTGCCTTGACATGGGTGGAGCAGAGTGTACTAGACTTAGATGGCTTTTGAAAGATCGAAATTCAGGAAGATGAATCCGGGCACATCCTTCCACTGCTGAAAAGGAGTTCATAGAATCCCAGAATCATAGACTGGCTTGGGTTGGAAAGGACCTTAAAGACCATCTCGTTTGAACGCCTTGCCATGGGCGGGGACACCTGACTGACCATATATCCACACTTGCTTCTGCCCCTCCCTCTCCCAGCACCAGACCACAAGGCTCATTCAAACAAGCACCATCCTTGCTTCAGACATTTTACTTTCCCTGGAAGAATGCCAGGCTCCTTCCTTTCAGCACTTGCAATGATTCCAACAGCTTTTCACACTCCATTGGTGTTTTCATGCAAAGGGGGAGATCAGGCTCTATGGCACTTTCCTACAGTCCAGAGCTCCTTCCAAGACAGTCACAAGGGTTCTTTGGCAACTTCACTTCTGGGGAAACCCTACAGGAAAACCTGACAGCTCCGAGGTGGAGACCGGTGAAAGGTTGGGTAAAGATTAAAGTCTTGTCTGAGTGCCAGCAACCAGAGCAGGGACCATGGTTCCCAGGGCCTCCTGTGGCTACTGTGTCAGGAACTGGGTAGGCCAACCTGTCTGCCTGAGGAGGGCAAGGGACTTGTAAACCATAACTTTGTTTGGAAACCAGATGTACTCTGCAGGGTTGAACAGCAGGACCAAGACAAACAGGGCAGAGCCCATGAGCTCTGGACATCACCTGTGACACCTGTTACTGTGAGTGTGTGACTGTGTGTGTGAGGCAAGTGGAGATGGGAGGATCCAAGGGCTGGATACTGCCCAGGCTGAGTGTCTAAGTCTGGTTACTGGGGGATCCATCACACCCACGTGTCTGTGGAGGAGTTTGTGTGTGCGGCAAGTGGTTCTGTGTCCCCACGGCTGGAGTGGGGTTGGGGGCCTCAGGGTGCCAACAACTGGGACACCTGGGATCCAGGGCAGCTGCTGGGTCAACGTGGGCAGAGTGTCTCAGTGTTGCTGGGGGATCCCTGTGCCTGGGTGTGGGTGCTGGTGGTGCTTGATCTGCCTTGACACGTGTCCCTGGTGTGTATGTGCTGGAGTGCCTGGGGTGCCCATTTCTGTGCGCCTGGAAGGCTCAACCGCACTGGGGAGACATGGTGGGAGCTGCTGGATCTGCTTCCCACAGATCCTACCCAGGCCTTACAGCAAGGAACCCTTCTTGGTAGCTTGGACATCACTATGTCCAACAGGTCCTTCTACTTTGGCACAAAAGGAAACAAACTTTGGGCATCCATTCAGAAGTAGTAGTAAATTGGGCATTGCATGATGTCTCCCTTTTATTCCTACTCTGATCTCACCTGAGCTGTCCTCATGAACTTGTCATGGATTACTGCTCAGTGTGTTTTTTTCCTGCTTCAGATTTCTGCCACCGACTCTCCCCGCTGCCTGCACTTCAGCTGTGTGTGTTTAATAGACATTGGCCTTGAAAACAAAGCTCTCCACTCAAGCCTAAGCTCTGAATTTTATTTCAGGTGCCTCCAATGGAGGCGTCTGAAATGCCTCCTGCAGCAGTGCTGCCTTCACACGGCAAGAGAGAGGAATGGACATGTCAGCCAGAGATGATCTGGATCACAGGAATACCACTGGAAAGAATAATTTGTTCATCTGTCATTCTCGATAGATATGAGGAAAAAAATGTTGGAGAGGATTGCTAGACTTCAACCTGTGTGATCAAAGCCATGAACAACCTGAGAGATATTTGAAGCATGTCCAGCCATGCATGGGAGCTGGACCTTCAGATATGTGTTCCATCCACAGATTTGAAGCCTTCATCCCAGTGTAAGTGTCCAAAAGCAGAGAGGAACAGTGTTGCAGAAGAGGCGGCTTTACAGTTTCTTCCAATTAAACTTCTGCTTCTTTTGTGGTTAAGCTCAAGATCAATGAGGATGATTAAGGAGAGCAGTGTTTTGTAGTGCAGGTGTCGTTGAAAGTTTATGGTGAGGTCTGTGAGATATTATCTGCATTACTGCTGGCCACTGAAGTCAAATCTAGATGGGGAAAGTGAGGAAATAACAGGTTTGGTTTCCTTGAGCATTTGCTTCTTCATCAGCACCCTTTGACCTTTCCTGTAAAAGACAGTGTTTCAACCACTGAATGGGAAGATGGGCAGCTCTGGTCCAAAGGTGAGCTCAACTGATCCAATAGGAAAAAAAAGAAAAAGGAGAAATCAATGGAAATAGCTAGTCTATTACAGAGCTAAATAACTTGTTTCATCACTGTGCCAGGCTCACCAGTCACAAAGTCACTAATTTTTGATCCTTGACAAGTTCAAACCTAAACACCAACTAATCCTTCCAGGTGGCAGGAAGTGAGAAGTGTTTACTTTGTGTAACAGAGATGATGATATAAAAAACTCTAACAATATGGGTGGAACAAAGTAATAAAACCCATTCATATTTTGCAATACCTACTTTGAACTCTGAAATAGAGGAAGGCTTGAAGAGAAGAAATACTCAAGTGGAAAAGTTGGCGTTCCCATGAAAGCTTTCAGAAATATTAGTTGGTGGTATTTCTCATTTTTTTTGTTGTGATTTCTCACATTGTCCCTCCACTTAGAGCAGGGGAGAAGTGTTCCAACTATGCAGGCTTCTGTAAAACCTGTATTCACTTTAAATAAGAAGAGAATATAAGAGTTACCATGAATGAAACACAAACATTTTCAATGGGATGAAATTTAGAGAGAAAGCTTCTTTCAGAGAGGAAGGTGACAAATCTGGCCTTTGCCTGTTGTGAGGTGCCCACTAAATTAATTGTTTTCCAGGCCTCTTTGACAACCCTATTGGTTTCTGTTTGAATTATTCTTCCCATCCACTGCTAAGAATGTCACCTTTCAAGTGTGGTGGGAAAGGCCACTACCCGCTGTTGGGCTTTGAGTCCTTCATGGTTCAACTGAGCAGCTCTGGAGAGATGCTGACCTGAGGTGATTCAGGGCTTTAGATCTGGCCCCTGGAGCTCAGAACACCATGGAGTTTCTCCAAGAACATTGCAGAGTTGGGCTGTGCCTCTAAGGAGACCATGAGGAACATGTCCCCAGAGCCAGAGTGTGACTGGCTCACAGCGAGAGGTGACTCTGGCTCTCCCAGTCACTGTCTGTAATTAACACCTTCAGAGTTGCACTGAGGTGATCTCAGCCCTGGTGTAAAGGGAGCTGTAGTCTTTAGATCCAGCCATCCCTTTCCTTCAGCATCGTGGATTCCCTAGAGAAAGGAAGTTGTTGTGGGAAGTAGGAGTAAGCAAAGAGGCAGAACCAGGAGAGGTTGTCCCAGTGAGTAGAGGGACCAGTGTATCCATGGAAGACAAGCTTGGACAACATAGCATAAAGGACATGGTGGATGTGATCTCAGCTGCAGTAAATTACTAGACCATATTTGGGAGAATTTTCAGTACACAGAAATAAGACACAAATATCACAGATCCATTGAATCTGTCATCTAATTGTCCTTCTGATATACCAGTTTTGGTTATTTTTTCACTAAGTGCCTGACCCCAAGAAAATTATGTTATCCACATAAAATCACAGAAGTATATATGTTCCTTACATAGTCAAAGATGGAAAACAAACATGCTTTTATTTAAGAGGTCCCAAAGGAAAACTCCTTTTATCTGAATTATCCACTTATTATGGTTACTTATTGTGCTGGACACTCAGGATTCAGTCTGCAGAAGTGTTTTCTGAGATGGCATAAACCAGGAGACACCTGCAGAGCTGTCTCGTGCTTTTAGATAGTACAAGGGCAGAGCACTTAACCCTTGTCCTAAGATCAACTTTAAGGCTAGAAGGAGGAGTTAGGAGGGTGTTGTTTTACACTGCTGCCATCCTAGGAGTTGTCTGTAAATAGGACAAGTAGTGGTTGGCAAAGTACCCATAGAACCAGAGGCTGGTTTGAGTTGGAAGATACCTTAAAAGACCAGCAATAGTGGAAGCAGCATAGATGGTGGGTGATCTTTTGGGGAAGCCTAAAGACATGGTTATAGGAGGCACAAAATGAATGAAAGCTTGTCTGGGGTTCTGAAAATAGGGAAGGAGCAAAGAGGCAGTGGGAACAGAATGCACAGTTATGATGTGTTGGAGGGAGGCTGAGGTGTGTAATATGGCAAATAGACACCGAGGCAAATCTGGCTGATCAACAGCATTGGCCTGAGACTTCCATACTGAGAGATAAGGAGGAGAGCTGGTGTGGAGCAGAAGCAGATTTGTGGCAGGGCTGCTGAGCACTGAGCTCTTAACTGCAGCACTGTTTTCATAGAACACTGCTTGCTAGGGGAACAGTTATCATACCCTAGTATGTCACAAGAGAGCAGAAGCACCACTAAGTGGTGAAATTCAGCATCTGTCATGTGCCTCCACCTTGTTATCTAGAGAGAAACGAGGACCTTGAAGAGCCTGTTTTCTTCACTGCCTGTAGAAGGAGGCATGTTGCCTGGTCCAAACACTGACATTAACATCACAGAGATTTGGATTGAGATACTCACTGCCCATCTTCACAGGCAGCATCCAGTTTCCTCAACATAACCACTGAATTTCATTTTGGATCCTCCAGGGTGTCCTCCTCAGCCTCCAGCTGCAGCTCTAGCGAGGTGCTGGTTTCCCTTAGGTCTGAGACACTTCAAGCTGTCCTGCACTGATAACTCACACATCCTAGAGCATCCAAGCAACACCAGATGCCTTCCCATACATGTCCAAGTTGACTCTAGTCACTACAGCCTGTGAAGTGATTCATCTTTCTGATGAGTCATCCTCTGAACACTGAGATGAAGACTGTGCCCCTGGCCGGGGTTATTTCGTGTGTTACACAGAGTCAGACAGAAGTTTTTGCTGCTGCCTTGTTCAAGGTGCTTTCGCGGTTTTTCACTGCTCTTCCTTTTCCTTTTGGACTGCAGTAAAATGTTGATCGTTTGGACATCTTTGGTCATCATGATTTTTTCTGTCAGTGTTTTGAACTGTCAGTGTGGCACACAAAAACTGTGAGATGGTTTAAGCTAAATATTGCGTCTTCCAGGTGCTGGATGTCAGTATTGATGATGTATTGAGGTTGATTGTGTGTTTCTAAAGTGCATAAGAGCACAACTGAAGCATATACTCATTTAGTGAAGATACAACATTTAGGGTTCTTAGAGAATAACAAGTTTTGGCTGGTTTTCCTTGGCAACAGAATTACTAAGGAAGAATATGCATTACAATTCTATTTCTGAGCAAAAACTGCCTTAAGCTGCAAAACTTGAGGGGTTCATATCTAAACATTTCTGATTTTCAGTCGAGTCCAAAGGATCCATCAATGGCTGGTTGAAGCTGATACCTTCTTCATAGCAATAGATGGGAAAGATCATGGGAAATAATGAAGACAAATATTGAAATCTAGATCTTTTAGCTGTGAAAATAAAGGAGAAAAGGAGAAACAAAAGTGAAAGAGTGAAATGAAAGCAGTGCAAATGGGGTGGAAACAAAGTTTCTGCACTCAGTGACCAAATCTTTTAATTTCTCAGAATTGGCTTCTCATCCATACAAGAGAGGTTGACTAAACTTAAGTGAAACACAACTATAGAATAGCTACTCAGAACTCTTTTCAGGTTGGTGATGGATACAAATTTAATTCCAGTAATTCCAATCAAATCTGATTTTTATCTGTTTGGTTCTTTTTTCCTACTGCAAGAGATGAACAGTCTCCTAGGTGTAGAGATAGGAGGCAGAGTTTTAGCTGTGTTTATTCCACACCACCCCCGTCACAGCAGGGATGTGGTTTTCAGCAGGAAAAGCCAAGAGCCAGAACCCAGGAGTTTGCCATTTTGGCTGGCTTGCCCCAGCGGAGGGACTGCTGCCCATCGACTCTGGCAGATTTGGTCCCTCTGCTGGTCCTCCCTCCTGTTTTCCACATGACTACAGACCTTTTCTGTGCTGCTGAACTGGCAGCCCCAGTGGAGCACAGCCAGGGGAAACCATAACTGTTGCTGGAGATGGGAAGACACAACTGCTGCTGCTGCTGCTGCCATCGGAGTCGGCATTTCAGCAGCAGAACTCTTTATTCTGGATGAACTATCTCTCCAGGTTTTGTTTCTTCTTTCTGTCTCTCCTTTGTTTCTGGGCTGGAAAACATAAACGGGTTGGAAAAAAACACACTGGGCACTCTCTTCAGGGAGTGTTTTTGTTTGGTTGGTGGTGGATAACCTTTTTTTGGGTAAACCATTCCCTCTTTTGTACAATCTTTTATTATTGTTGTTATGATTCTTGTGGTTTCCTCAGTAAATTGTGATTCCAACTTATAATCTCTCTGAGTATTTTTCCTCTGCTATGGAAAGGGGGCAGCTTGAGTGGGGTTAATTTCCCCCTCGGGTTTTTAAACCAGCACAACCATTAATTGTATTGATTTTTGTAGGCTCATGAAAGAAAGAAAGTAGGAAGCAAGGAAGGATGGAAGTGGAAGAGAAGGGGGAAAAAGGCAAGGGAAAGGGGCTGTTACAACCCGCCCCAGAGGGCAACTCAGGTTCTTGTTAATAGATCCCTTGGGGTGGATTAGAGTGAAGTAACACTGAATTATTGGTGTTTCTATATATATATATATATATACACTGGGGGGTTGTTTTAGAAAAAATTGGCTGCAAAGGAAAGCAGTTTTTGGTTATAGTTATCTATAGTAATACAGCAAGATAAAAGCATAAAAATAACGCTTAAGAAAATGTGTAATGGAAAAGAAAGAAAGAGAAAGAAAGGATAAGAGTAGAAAGATCTCACCACCCAAGGATGCTGCGACAAGGCTTCATTGTTGCAATTTTGATGTCACAGTGAGGAAGGTGATGGTCACAGTCTTGACCCATTGGGGATGGGGGAAGCCCATGAAGCACAAAATTCTGTGGGTTAATACACGCTCAGATTTCGGTGGAACACCCAGGTACCTTCCATGGCAGGGCAGGGGGGAATTTTACACTGTCTGATGTAACGCTGTGGATCATGTTAAGTCCTCTGGTGAAAGCCCCAGAAATGAGTTGGGGGCACTTCAGGGGTCTTCGATGGTTCTTCGAAGACATGACAGCTGTCTCACATCAGCATAGTTGAGCCAATTATGCCCCATCAGAAGTGATGAATAATGTGAATGTCCCAATACATTCCCCAGGGTGGGGGCAGTTTTTCAACTGAGCCAGTTGTGAAAAGGATGACAATTGGCATGGTAAAATGTGCTATCCTGCCTCTGCAGGGTCTGCTTCTTGTGAGCCTTCTCCCTTATCTGGCTCAAAACCTAGCCTCCAGTGCTGGCTGCTCACCCCCTCTGTCTTACACAGAGCAGAGGTTTCGCCACCGTGCACAAAACACTCTCCTCTTTCCCTTTGCAAACCCGGCCCCAGCAAAACACCCCTCGCGTGGCTGGTTGTTTTGAGTCATTTGAGCCTCTCACAGGAGTAAATGATTCAAAGTTGACAAGTAGTCACTTAGACTGAAGATTGAAATGTGAACAGCTGGAGTTGAATGAAATTTCTACAAGAGACAGCATGGCCCCTAAAGGTACCCAGTCAAATTAAACAAAGGCAGGAGGCTTTATCAGGCTAATTCTGTCCTTGGAGTCACATATCCCTTGATGTTCCCAGATATTTCTTAGAGCTTTTAGGTTAAAAATTGATCACCAGCTGGCTCGGGATGCACAGTTCATAGAGTTAGACATGTAAGACATGACATGCCTACGCCTGAAGGAGTCTCTCCTGTCCCACTTTACAGGTAAGGGAGGGAAAACTGCCATTCGGAATAGCATTTCAACTGCTACTGTAAGTGTGTAATTGGTTGGGGACATCCCCTTGCCCCCAGAGGGAGCATAGTTCTGAACCACCATCCCTGACCTGCCTAAAATCAGCTGAAATCAATCCCACCCACAGGGCAATTAGGGCTTTCAAGAGACTCTTCTTAAACCTGGAGTGAGTCATGTGTCAGAGGCAGCTCAGCTGTTCACTTCTTGGGAAAAAAAAAGAGATGCATTGAGGTTGCTGCCTTTTCAGCTGCAGCCAGTTCAACGGAGTTGAAACAAATCTAAAAATTCCTTTTCTTCCTCTCCATGAGGCAAGGCTTTGGCTGACTTTCTGTGGAGTATGCCAGGTACTAATATCAACAGATTGCTCAAGCTGTGGCAGGAGATCATTTGCACTTAAATATAACTTTTAACCTGCAACGTAAGCTGACCGTAGGAATCATCAGCCCAACGCTATCCCTGATGTAGGAAAACAAGGGAAATACTTGTATCCAAATTTGCGTGACCCACATTGGAGGAATTGGATGGCAGAACTGTTGCAGGTAGGACACTTCAAACTGTTTATTGTGAATGTATAAAGCAAATACAAGGAAGAACTAAGGCCAAAACTTAAAGGGCCTCAGAGCCAGTACGCACGAATTACACAAATTGAGAGTTGTGTCTGAGAGGTGTTCTGCGTTAGGAAATAAAAACTAACCTGTCAGTGAAACAATGACTGCTGTGAGGGACGTTGACTTAAATAAAGAACTAATGCTCAAAGCAATAGTCTAAAACTTTCATATGGGTTCAAAGAGCAGAATCAAGAAGCTTCCGCTTCAGCCACATGGATCTAACAATTAAGAAAACCAGTGTGAATGTGTGCCAGTGGAGAATGCAGGGAGTTTTTTATGTCATTCTCTATCTGTCATGCACAGGCTATCTTGGGATATCACTCAAAAGAGTCTTCTTTCATTTCTACGTTAATGGAATCAGTCAAACCCAGAAAGATTCCTTTTAAATACACCAGACCATTAACTGTCTGAGAATTTTAGGAGTTTAGTTACTATGATTACAAGGTAAAGTTGCCTGTGGCTCCAGGATCTACAGCTTGCACCTTCATGTTCATGTCAAAAAACCCACAGACAAAAGAGGGCAAGTTATAGCCAAAAGAGAAATTAGACGGAGTCAGTCTGAGGAGTGACTGAGTCATGGCAGGGTCGTGTGCTCTGCTCTTGCTTTGACAGCGTGTCCTTCTCTGGGTGCCAGGTCTGTTGAGCTGACGTGTCTGAAGGGCACACAACTAACGCCCCCTTCCTCCTGTCAGGCTAATTTCTTCTTTCTTTCAGTGCGTCGGTTTCCCATCTCAGACATTACGAGCACACAGAGCTGCCACGGCTGGCCCAGCACTGCCTGAATTTGCCCCTGGCCTTGCACCCACAGCGAAACTGCTCGGGAGAACGGGGAAATGTCACTAATGAAGTGAATGGTGCTGAGCTTCACCCTCTGCACTTTCTTACCATTCTCTGTGGGCACCTCTCCCTGTAATTTTTCCTTCTTCCTTTGCCTGCCTACAGACAGAATTTGGGTTTGGTTTACTTTGGTGCTGCCTTCTTTGGTCTGTGGGTGTTTCAGTTGTCAGCTGGGCTTTCCTCCAGTGACAGGAGTTGGCTTAGGTCTTCCCTTCACAGCTTCTGGTTCCTCCATTTGGGGGTGCTTTCCCCAGAACTGGGCTCTTTGAAGTCTTTCTGTCCCACTGACAGCTGGGGAGTGACGTGAATATGAGCCAAAGCCTCCCACAGCCTGAGCTTCCCTGGCTTTCACCTAAAGTTGGGTTGCTCTAAAGGTAACTTTGGATATCTCGGAGGAAGCTGCCTGCCCTGTCAGTTCCACTCTGTAGAAAAAGCCAGGTCCCAGCAGAGTGCAAGGAGCAATGCCCACTGCTCCCTACGTAGCAAAATGGTTATTCTTTCTTAGGTCTGTGGGTGTTTCAGTTGTCAGCTGGGTGTTCCTCTCAGTGCAGAAAGTGCCTCTGGGACCAACTGGGAGCACAGAACTGACATTTGAGGGGAGCACATATTCTTGGCAATTAACGCTATGCCCAGAATGGAGCCAGCCCTTAAATGCTAACTCCTCATAGTCGAAGGCTTGGTCATCACTGTCCCAAACAATGCCACTTGGAGAGCACTGACACTCCCACTACAGTCGTTGCCTTCTTACTTTGCTCAGCTCAGCCTGTTCTACAGTTACAGCCTTTGATCCAGCAGCTCTCCAGCAGTTCCCAAGAGACTCTTTGAGTAACTGGCTGAAGCACCGTCATGTGACTACAGCTCTGACAGTCTGTCTGCTTGATTCCTCCCAGATGGAGTCAACAGAGGAAACAGAATCAGGAAACCACACTCTGCTGACTGAATTTGTCCTCTCTGGATTGTCCAACCGCCCAGAACTGCAGCACTTGCTGTTCTTCACATTCTGCTTAGTTTACACCATGACTGTCGTTGGGAACCTTCTCATCCGCGTGGTCACGGTGCACCCCACCCTCTGCACGTCCATGTACTTCTTCCTCCGGGTCCTGGCCTTCCTGGATGTTTCCACAGCATCCACTGTTGTCCCCAAGATGCTGGTAAGTTTCCTGTCAGAGGACAGGAGCATCCTCTACGTGGGCTGTGCCACGCAGCTCTACTGTGTGATTTTCTTCGGAGCCACTGAATGGTACCTTTTGGCAGCCATGGCCTATGACCGTTACGTGGCCACATGCAACCCCCTGAGATACGCTGTCATCATGAATGCCAGAGTTTGCCTTTCCTTGGTCCTGCTGTCCTGCTGCAGTGGCAATGTTGTGTCTGTGGTGCAGACAGCTTGGGTGTTCACGATGCCCTTTTGTGGGCCCAGGAAGATTAACCACTTCTTCTGTGACATTCCCCCGCTCATCCTGCTCTCCTGCACTGACACCTCGCTGTATGAAAAGCAGACGGTTGCAGCCACAGTGCTGGTCATCTTCACGCCATTCTGCCTCATCCTGGTGTCCTATGCCTGCATCATCTCCAGCATCCTGAAGATTTCCTCTGCAGAGAGCAGACACAAGACCTTCTCCACCTGCTCCTCACACCTTATTGTTGTAATATTGTACTGTGCAAGTGGAACCTTGAATTACTTATGACCGAATTCCCGTAATTCACAAGACACTAAGAAAGTTGTTGCTGTCGTATACACAACCATAATTCCCATGTTAAACCCCCTGTTTTACAGCCTGAGGAATAAAGAAGTGAGAGAAGTACTAATCGTAACTATGGCTGTGTTGGTGAAGAAATAAGTCTGTTCTGGCCCGCGAATGTGTGTATTAAAAATCTTATTTCCATTTTTGGTGTGTGTGTAAGGTTCACCAGCTCAGTGGACACAGCAGAATCAAAGAGAAATTTCACATAGTGCAGGGCCAGAGGAAATGGCATGAAGCTGTGTTGGGAAGGATTAGGATAGGTTAAGGTTCTTCATCCGGAAGGTGGTCAGACACTGGAACAGGCTCCCCAGGGTGGTGGTCACAGCCCCAACCTTCCAAAGTTCAAGAAGCATTTGAACAATACTCTCAGGCCCATGGTGGGATTCTTGGGGTGTCCTGTGCAGGGACACGAGTTGGACTCAATGACTTTTGTGGTTCTCTGCCAATTTGGGAGGTTATGTGATTCTCTGAGTCTAAGAAAGCACCTTGGGATTCATCTCCACTAAGGTAAGTCGTCTGCTGTCAGAAATCAACATACACCTTAAGAAACTCAATACAGATTTAATGCAACTGTACCCCACTAGGGATAAATTTCCACATTCTCTGTAGTTGCTGTTTTGGATACAACGATGGGGCCTGTGGATGTAACCCATGGCATACATGAAACTTATGCTTCTTTGCAGTCATACTCTGTGTGGAAGTGCTCTAGATGAGATGAGGTTGTCTAATTTTGAATTTTGAGGTATCTGAGTAGTTTTAGATTATTGCTGAGTCTTCTTGAAAGTCAAAGGAATGTAGTGAAGAACTCCAGAAGGAAAGCTGGCCCAGTTCTATGTCTCCCTCTATGATTATATCCTTATGCCATTAGTTATAAAAGCATCCAAGACAACTTATTCCTGGTTCCATACAGGGACTTTTACATTCCCCTCAGATCAATGGTGTGGGAAAATGTGGTTTCCAGAAAGGATAAACAGTCAGGAAGCATGGGAGCGAAAAGAATAGTAGAATCCACAGACACGACACGTCTGTGACTCCCATGGGAATAAATTCTGTCACCATGGCATGGGTTTGCAAGTGAAAAGTCTCTAAGTATCTGTTTACTGGAAACGGAACTTTCCAAAGGGACAAAGGAACACACAGCATTCTCCCTGTGGATGGAGTTTAGTGACCTGCTATGAGCACAGGTTTCTGTTGGGATAGGGCTGTGTTACACTCAGCTATGAAACCACACGCTGTATTTATATTGGGGTGGCACGGCAAGGGTTGGGGGTGGAAGGGGAGCTGCAGAGGGGTCCTCAGTGAGAAGAGAGCAAGAGGTGCCCCCACGTCAGACAGAGCCAAGACTCCAAGACGGACCCACCACTGCCAAAAACAGAGCCAAAGAGCAATGGTGGTGGTGGCTCTGTGATAACAGACTGACACTGCACAGCAGCTGTGAGAGAGGAGTGAGAAATTGTGAAACATCCCTACAGACACCGAGGTCAGAAAAGAAGGTGGGGGAGAAGGCACCCTAGGTGGCAGGCAAAGAGTCCCTTGACCACCGTGGAGAATCTCAGAATCACAAAATGGTTCAGGTTGGAAGGGGTCACAGTGGGTCATCTGGTCCAGCTCAAGTAGGCTCTTCCTTGAGCACATTGCACAGGATTGAATCCAGACAGTTCTGGAATATCTCCTGTGAGGGAGAATCCACGGCCTCTCTGGGCAATCTCTTCTTCATTTGCTCTCTCTGGATCACAAGCCCCACACAGCTGTGAGCCCGTGCTTTCCAGCTTTGTTCTTTTCCGCTTACTGTGGCAATAGATGTTTATGCATCTTCATACATGTTTTCTTTCTCCTTGGAGCTCAACTGTTTGGCCAAGCTGCTCCCCTGATAGATCTGCTTGTTTTCCTGTGTATCCAAAAGGACCATTTTCATGCTTGAAGGAGATTTGCCTTGAAGACATGTTGAGCTCTCTTGTGCTCCTTTGCCCTTTACAGAATATACCTATGGGATCTCATCTACTGTTTCCTTGTCAGGATGGGAGGCTGACATCATCCTGGGATCTGTCAGCAGGAGACCAGCCAGGAAATCTAGGGATGTGATTAGTGTGCTTTACTCAGTACTCACCTGACCACACCTACAATGCTGCATCCTATCTTGGGCTCCATAAGAGAAGGAAAATGGGGATATACTGGACTGACATGCCAGGAAGGAGGTTGGGGCTTGAGGACAAAGCCTACAATAGGAATCTTTCCCACAAGTTCCCAGTCGGCCCACTGCCCACCCATAGAATTGCTGCTCCTTCACATAGAAGGAAACCCCTTCCCTCTGTCCCTGCCTCTCTTTCCTGTACATTCCTCATGTGGCGCAAAATCGGTCAAATGAAGAGCTCAGGTACTCCAGGGACATCAGGGTTGTGCTTGCAGAGCTCTGACAAGCTTCTGTTTGTGTGTAGCCATGTGCAGAGAGCCCAGTTTTATGCTGTTTCATCTTTCTTGAGCGTCTCCCCCCCTCATTCCCCTGCCCCATGGATTCAGCACACAGAGCCCTGTGCCCCTCCCACCTGTGAGCTGTCATCCCCAACCTCAGGTGCACGTGGTTTAACGTGTGTCTCATCAGTATGACTTCTTGACAGATATCTCACTACACTTCCTTGCACCTCTAGACAAGTGAGTGAATCACACATGATGTCTGGGTTTTCTTCTTTTCATGTTTCAGGTGAGAAATGGAGATGTATCAGTGTGGCACAAATCCAGTGAAAAACCTGAGCTCACTTAACACAACAGAATTCAAGTAGTGAGGGTTGGCCACTACCATTCCCGGGAGACAAAGTCAACAGCCACCTGGGCTGCCTTAGCAGGGGCATGGCCAACAGACTGAGGGAAGGAATTAGCCTCCCTTTGCTCGGTACCTGTTAAACAACATCTAGAATTCTGTGTTCAGTTTTGTGACCCACACAAGAAAGGCACTGATAATCGAACCCAGGGGAGGCTTAATGAACCCATCCTAGAGATGAATCAACACAGAGCCAGAAAACACAGATGAATGCCTTGGCACCTTCTTCCATAGTGCATCAACGTGAGGTCAATCTCTAGCTGTTCTGTGCAACAAAATAGCTAATTCCACATGGAACTGAACTCATCATGAGCAGTTCACCCTACAAATTCTCCCACAGGTCTTCATGGAGGAAATCAGGCTCTAGTCCCTCTTCTCTACACAACTTTCTGATACTTCCAGCTCTATGTTACAGCCCCAAACACCTGCACACCACCCACGACAGACTCCACTCACAGCCCCAGTTTCATGTAAAGCAATTCTTCTCTTTGTCGCTTGGACCATCATCTTCTTATTTCAAGCTCTTTGAAAGTAAGAAAAGTTGTTTTGTCTAAAAATTCTGGGGAGAGGATCACCGTCTGCCAGAGACCTTGGCAAAGGGCTGCATGGGGGGCCGTGGTGACCTCTGTGGGTTCCTCAGCCACAGTATGAAGCAAAGCTGCTTTGCACTTCCTTGGTCTGAGCATCAGGGATCACTCACTGGAACAGTTTCTTATACAACTGTGAATATATCTTCATTCTAGTCAGAGCACAAGGTAACTCTCCTCTATCAACCTCTTAGCTAATGAGCTAAAATTCAGGTTATATCTTTTCTGTCTTTGTGCAAGACACCAGGAAGAGTGTAGGTAGGTTTACAAAGAGGCTGTTGTCCAGAGCTTGGAGTCCCTGTGGTGGGACATGTGCTGTGTACAGGACACTTCTAGAGTCTTCTCCCAGACATCAATGATGCTGAGATAAAGGGGAGTTTCTCTTGAAGGAAATGTCCGGTTTATAGAGGCTGAAGTTAAGACACTCACTCATGCAGTAAGTTACCAGAGGCTCTACTTTTCGTGCTTTTTCTTTTTAATTTTTTTTTTTAAGCACATCACCCAGGTTGTTTGCTGCAGAACTGGAGGGACACTGTGAATGAACATTTTAAAATGCATGATCTGCTGGGCCATTGATGGAAACAAACTTAGCATGATGTTCATACTGTTTCTCTGCAGCAATGAGTTTTCCTCATGTATGGAAAAAGGTGTTTCAGTTCAGTAGGAAGCAGTTTCAGTTTTCAGTTCAGAGGACTTAATACAACCATTCATTTATCAAAGCACAGAACACAGTTTATACCCAGAACCAGACAACAAGCTCTCGGTACTCCGCGGAAATCTCAGTGATGCTTTGAAAGAATTCTGAGAACTTTTCAAGGGACATTTTTAATAATCAGCATTGGAGAAGAAAGTTCCTGAAAAGCACCACTGAATCATCTTACTGAAAATCTGCGAGGTAAGGAAAAGAAAACTTCACTGTTCCAGGAGCAAATCAATATTGACCATGTCTGTCACTGCATAGTCATGCAGACGGACATCAGACTACCCTATAGCTGCTCCTCTGACAAGACTGGGAACAAGCTACTGAGCGCACTTTGGGGCACTAGGTAACCAACTGGGTAACAAAGTAAGTAATTAACTAGGTAGCCAGTTAGGTAGCCAAGCCAACCTCAGGTACCACCACACTCTTTTACTCTCCAGCTCTCAGTATAAATGGCATTCACTTTTCTGCAGGTATATGGCTCTAAGCAAGCTTGGCAATATCTAGAATAAAGATCTAAGGCAACCATCTCTTCTTCCTAACTGGTCCAAAACTGTCTTCCTACCTGTATCCTCTTGGAGCCAGTAAAGCCCACTGGAAAAGAACAAGTCAGAGGAGGATGTCAGGAAGGCCACCTGAAGCACTTGTGTGGGCAGGAACTGAATGGTTCCCTTCCCAGCAGCCACTTGCATCCCTGGGGGGGAAATGCCTCCTACAGTAAAAATGGGAGCCTAACCCCCAACACTTCAAAGCTCTCCCGTGGGGCAGGTGGTGCTGGGCAGCACCCCCCACCCTCTGCACCCTGTCCAGCGCTGCTGCAGTTCACTTCCCAAGACATGCCAGCTTCACAAGAGGCCTTTCCCAGGCAACATCCCCAGCTTGGAGACCCCAGGATGGAGTCAATTCGCAGCATGATCTCTATTATTGCCCCTGGCTCCCCATTCTGGGCACAAAAGTCACCCTCCATGTGGGTTCTGCATTGGTCCTGCTTCCTTCATGGTTCCACCAGCCTCTCTCAGAGCTGCCCAGAGATCTGGAACACCCCTACACCCAGTGCCTCCCACCCATCCCAGCATGCAGGGCTGGCAGCACTTCTGGTTCCCAAGTATATATATCCCAGAGTGCATGTTTGGCAGCATTCCCTTTCCTGGAACTGCCCAGGCACTGCGGCAGTGATCATGGCTCCCATCTATCCCTGTCGCTCACTGTGAAGACCAGCCCTTCTCCTCCTCCTCTTCCCAGCGCACCTGGGAACATCCTTCCCTGCTGCAGCTCACAGTTTTCAGGCCCGGGGCCTTTCCTGTATCTGTCTGCCTGTCGTTCCTGTTGCAGTCTGCTGTTTCATGGTGAGTGCATTTTGTGTATCCATCCTTCCCTGCCCCCACATGGAAATGTTGCAGTCCTGTTCTGTGTGCACATGTGCATTTGTCTGTCTGTGCTTTGTACCCTGGCAAAGGCTTGGCAGCTTCTGTGTGTCTGTGATTGCTACCCTGTCCTGCCAGGCTCCTTAGTTCAAATGTTACCTATACATCTGGGATCTCTGAGATCAAGGACAGCAGGTTTAGGTCCAAATTCACAATGAGGCACATACACAGTTCATGATATTTCCAATATATTGTAAATATAATTTATATTTCTAAAATACAGGAAATAGATGTGCAAGCAGAGGAACTTCGTTATGGGGATCCTTGAAGGCAGGTATCAGTAAATCAGGATTTTTACTATGAACAAAGAATCATATCTTCAGTCTTTTATCAGTTTAATGACTGTTTCATCTAATAGGAGCTATCTTATGGGCGCTGAAGAGAATGAGGCTGCACACCACACAGATTTCCATTTCGGGATTTGTCCACTGGTAATTTTTTGCGTTCCCCTTTTATTCATATTCTCTCATAAGTAGCACATGGTGTTTGTCTTTTAGTTAACCAAAATTCCCAGGATTGTCCTAAACCAGTGCTTTGATCCCACACATTCACCTTGCATCATGTGGTGGCTGTGTTCAGCCATGAGAGAAAAACACACACTATCATGCAGACCGTTGAAGTGGTTTTCCACTTTGAGAAACACAACATTCTCTCTGTCAAAGCACTTAACCAAGATCAGTCCTCCCTTTTGAGTCCAATTAACTAAGTGCAGGTGCAGAGTGACTCCGCTTCTGCCAATACTATCTCCCCAGGAATTCCTCTGATGAAGGGGCCCTCCAGAATCAGGAGAATTATCCAAATACAGTTTAAAGAAACTGACAGCACAACTATGGAGTAACAGACATCATCAAATTCTGATTTAATTCTAGATTAGTGACGGTTTTTTTGCTTCCCTTGTGACATTTAAGTAAGCTGGGTTTTCCTTGTCTTTTCTTTGTTCCGTGTTCCTTGAGTCATGTTAATACTTCAGCTGGGCTGAAATATTCTTCTGGGACATTCTCACCGGGAAGACCATCTGGGCCAAGTTTCTTGTGACCCTTCCCCTTTATCCTTTCTCTAGAAGGATATTTTTCTCTAGAAAAAATGTTTCTTACTGGGACCCACTGAGTGCACCAAATGCATTACCCCAGGAGATAAGTGCTGGTTCACAGTGATCCCCAAAAAGAAAGATATTTAGGTTCTGCAAAGTTCCATTTGAAATGTCATTGCTTAGAGCTAACACTAGAAAGAAAGAGAGAACAGCATCAACAATCTTACACCCCCTTGGACGCTGAGACCCTCAGGCTGTGCAGCACTGAAAGGTCTCTGATCAGCAGTATATTCCCTGTGCATGTTCTGTCTCTGTTACAATGAGCTGACTGGGGTTATCCTGTGGCCATGGGATTGGTGCAGTCCAGCACAAGCCTGAAGACCAAGCCAGATGTGCAGCACAGCACAGTCCTGTCCTGTGCCTCCTCAGATCAACTGCTTCAGGGGCCACTAATTCTGAGGCACAACGATCTCCCAGTCAGGATCACTACAGCAGAGAATACACATCCCTCTTCTCTTCCTTGTTCTATTCCCCCTCACATTCCTCTCATTTCTCATTCATTCCTTTGCCCCATTCTCACTCCCTCTTTCCGAACTCTCTGGCAGTCCTCCTCACAGGGGTTTAGAACTTGATCTGAATGTATCTGAATGTATTGAAATACCTACTTTTATACATAATAATATTGAACTGAATCATCCTACTGCGCAATTTAGGGGTGAGATGTAGTCATTGAATGGGTATCTAGTACCATTTTAGATGTCCTGTCTGTTCCAAGATAGACACCCAATGCCAATATCTATAGCACAGAACCCCCAGGAGGCAGCTAGAAGGAATTTCCTCACCTTTGCTAGGATCACTCACCCATGCTAAGCCTTCTCGCTGCAAACGACCCTCCTGTCCGATGTTTTGACAACAGAGTCAAGGCTCTACTCAGTGTTTGTAAGAGTTTACTGACAGTACACAGAACTGGTGGGTTTAGCTGCCTAACTGACAGATCAGTCACAAATCAGGCACTTTTTATAATCCTCTCCCTCACAGTCCTCATAACTCCAGTTGCTCCTCAGCTCTGCCATTGTCCTCTTGCCTCCCATTTTTCTGGATGTGCATCCATACATCCCAGACACAAATTAATTCATCCATTCTTTTCCCCATTTCCCCAATGTAAGGATGCAAGGAGTTATCTTGACCCATGTATGTGGGTGTGAGCTAGAGATCATGGAGGAAGGGAAGACTGAAGTGCCCAGGTTTTTTGTTCTTGCTGGTTTTTTGTTTGGTTTTTGGTTGGTTGATTGGTTGGTTTTGTGTGTGTGTGTGTGTGTTTTGCTTGTTTGGTTGGTTTTTCCCCAGAAGGTCCTCGTAGCTCATTTTTGCTCTTTTCCTCACAGAAGTTCTCTTCAACCAAAAAGTCAAGATGAGGAAAAGTGGCATCCTGAGCAAACAGTATATGTGTAGGGGTAAGTTGGGGACAGAAGGGTGGCACCTGTGAGTGGTGGTGAAGATCTTAGCTGAGGAGTAATGTGGGAAGAATGGATTTTTTAGCTGGTTGACAGGCAGTTGCATCTCACCATGTTCTGGGAACCCAGGAACATGGCCTGTAGTCAGCCTTTACATTCTGTCACTGGCATAGCAAACATCATTCTGTAAGTGTGATTCATCTCACTCATAGTGCTGAAGGCTTTCCAGGGAAATGATTACAAAGTAGTAGGAGGATGTAGGCGAGATATCTACTACTGTGGGAAGCTGGTAACCCTCCTCAGTGCTATGATACTGTATCATCTCCACTGTGGAGCTAAATGAACCCCTGTGGTTGCCTGATACCTTAGTACATCACTTGATTAGTGAGTTGAATCATCCTCTCCAGGTGAACTCTACCATCTTAGGTACACCGTCTCCTTGCTGATATTACAGCAACCCCTATGACGGTCTTATACCTCACTTTGCAAAGTGTCACTCTCTTCCTCCTACAGTGTTGCACCATTCTTGACAAAGACACTACTCCAATGTATTTTACCAACAGGTCTGATGCCTCACTGATGCCCAGCCTTCCCCTAAAATGAGTGTTCTTTACCTCAAAGCAAGGGCAAAGGTATGGAGAAGGTTTCCCTCCATTGGCTGCTCTCACAGCAGATAGAGAGATAACCAAGACCATCTTCCAACCAAATTCAGATCTACACATTGTTGGTCTCAGATAAACCATAGGCTACAAGTATGACAGATGAGAAAGGGAGGTCAGTGAGAAATATCTCTGCTGTCAACAATGAAAAGGAGATAAATCATGGAATTACAGCATGGGTAAGATTGAAAGGAACCTCTGAAGGTCATCTAGTCTAACCTCTGCTCAAGCAGGGTCCTGTAGAACACATTATGCAAGATTGAGTTCAGACAACTTTTGAATATCTCCAGAGAAGGAGACACCAAAACCTCTCTGGATCTCTCTGGGAACCTGTTCCATTGCTCAGTCACCCAAACACAGCTGGCCTTGGCAGTGAACACTGAAGCAAATCTGCTTGGCACCTCCTGCCATATGTGTGAAGCTCCAGTGTGAGACTGTCTCAGGCTATGTGCTGGGGGACAGACAGACTCTTCTTAATGTCATGGTAGGCTTGAGCTAAGATGAAGCATGGCAGGTGGCAATCTGAGGGCAGAGCTGCCATGGGCTTTGGACAAAGAGGGGCTTAGAGAGATGAGAAACTTTGGTCTAAGGGAAACTTTGGCAGCCTAAGGGACCTTTCATTTCTGTTTACCAGCTTCTGCAACTGACATTTCTGTGGCAGGTTTGGACACACAACTCTTTTCCACTACAAGCAGACACCTCAAATTTAAAGATTCCTACAGACAATCAGGGAGTTTGAGAACTATTGTGTCTTCCTCAGGCTTATTCCAGAGGGGAATATGGTTCTTTTCTTCCTATCCTGAAGTGGAGCTGGAAACTGTGACAGTAAATGTAACCATTCAGGACTTTGTGGCTGATGTGGTGTCTGAGCTGGTTTTCCGCAACGTGCAGCAAGTCTCCAAGGAGACCATGTTCATCTTTCCTGTGGATTCAAATACTGTTGTAGACACCTTCCACGCTACCATGGGGGACTCTTTCATTGAAGCAATGCTCTGGGAGAAGGAGGAGGTACTGGGGTTGTAGTGGGAATGGGTGGTTTGTGGACTGGGTGAGAGGATCCTGTGTATTTAATTTCTTTCATTCATTCTTATGGAGACCTCAGTGATACATTTTTCTCCCTTTGTGGCAGGCCCAGAAGCTGTGCAAAGCTACTCCAGGCATGGAGAATTTAAGATACCTGCAGGATCAGTGGGATCTCTGGGGTCGTGTGTTCGCTTGTTTCTTGGGAACTCTGCCTCCTAACGGGGAGGTGACCATCAGCCTGTGCTACGTCCAGGAGCTGCCACTGCAGCCAGATGGGGCTGCCCAGTTTTGCTGGCCACATGAACTGTTCCCGTGGATTAAATACACCAGTGAGTGACGCAGGGAGGAACAGGCGGCTCCCCAGCATCCCTCAGGGAGGGGCTGGGGGTGTGTATCTGCAGGAGTGCCTCAGTGAGAGAATCTGAATATTCCCCCTTGCCCCTCATAGTCATGAACCCCACAAGTCTCCTCATATATACCATAGCAAGAGACCCCACAGACCCCTATGCAAAACACAGTGTATGTCTACAGATTCACCACCACCACAACTAAACACTACAGTGAGGGACTTAGATGCCACATTTTCTCTCTAGAAATGAGAGACAGAGCCCCACCACAACTGAGTGCTTCAGTTTCTCACACCTCTCTCTCCTTGCAGGCCGGATCTCTTCCAAGGAGGAGATGTCCAAAAATCTGCACTTCAGCATCTCCCTGAAGTCAGCCCATGGTGTGTCCCATGTAGTTATTAACAGCAGCCACACCCCTTTGCAATACACAGCTTCTGATCACACATCTGCTCAGGTACGTCACTGCCAGATGCTTCCCAAAGTGGGAGAGTAGATAAGGATCTGCAGCCTGCTGGTGCTCCTTAGGACTCCTTAATCCACTTATTTGGTTCTCTTTTCTCCACACACCCTACTTATCCTCAGGTATTCTTGAAATCATCACCCTGGATGCAGGATGATCTGAACTTAATGGTATATTACAAAGGGCCTCACACCCTCAGTGCTGTGGTGGAGAGGAGAGATCCTAAAGCCCCACCTGGTGAGTGAGTAGGGTGGAAATAGGCATTAGGGAGAGGGTATCGGGGAGAGTAGGAGGATCTGGGGGCAAAAAGTCAGAGCTGAGGGCAAAAGAAAAGAGACAGGGAAGGATGCTCCAGTCTATAAATCCTTCTTGTTTCCCCACACACACCCTAGGCTCTCTGCTAGGACACCCTGTTGTGATGCTGACACTGATGCCAAACATTCCTGAAGTAGTGCCCAGTCCAGGCCATCTGGGGGAATTCCTCTTTCTCGTGGACTGCAGCCTCTTCCAGGATGCACAGGTACAACTGGGCGAGATCTTCAGGGGACATTTTCCTCACCTGTCATGCTCGGATGATGGGCATAAAGGCAAGCTGCTTTACGTGGGCAGATGTTCTGCTTAGCTTCCCCATCTCAGTTCTGCCCGTCTCTCCACAGAACACACTGTTATTCCTCCTCAAGAGTTTGCCTCTGGGCTGTTACTTCAACATCTACAGTTTTGGGGCCACTTTCAAAGCCTTCTATCCGTGAGTTCAGGGTGATAAGGGAGTAGGGTCAAGGGGTAAGTATAGCATGACTTTTCTCCCCCTGACACTCTGGGTGCCTTCCCACAGGCAGAGTGTGGAGTACACACAGGAAAACATGGACAGTGCTGTGGGGTGCATCTCCTCCATCTACCCTGATCTGGGGGGCTGTGACCTGTTGGGTCTCCTAAGGTCTATTTACAGCACTCCTCTCCTTTATGGGCACCCCCGTCAGGTATGAGGGGCCAAAGGATTCTGGGGAGGGGAATGGGTGTAAACAAATGTAGATTTCAGGGCTAAGGGTGAGATATTCTGATGCTGATTGCGAGGAGAGTTGGCATGTGAGAGGCATCCTCATGGGAGAAAGTGACACCATCTTTGGACTGAGCAGCTTGGAAGGACTTCTATTCAATTGTCCTGCACATGAGGGAGCTGGATCTTCCTTGTAGGGTGTCTCTTTGTGCTGAGAGGTGTCCTGGTGCTAATGAAAGGAGACTCACAATCTCTTTTCCTATGTCAAGGCCAGTGGGCATGAGAGTGTAAGGGAGCAAACTGGGAAGGCTGCCTGCATTTTAGAAGAGTGTCTTTCCTATATGGGGGTTCCAAGACCTGAGAATCCTTGTTTCCTTTCCTCTCTCCCTCAGCTTTTTATCTTCATTCAAAGGAAGATCTCCAGTGAAGAGGAAGCTGTCATGGCTGAGGTCTACCATTACCGAGACCACCACCGGTAATGCCTACACTCTTCACCCAGTGGGCCTCCTCTCCCAGTCTTTCTCTGCTCTCCTCAGCAGTATCTCAGCAGTATTCCTCTTTACCCTCACTAAGCAATACCTCAGTGCACTCTTCAGCCCCAAAACCCATTCTCATGGTCATCAGGCAACATCTCTTATCCCAGAGTGAATGGGAAGACACAATATCATTTTCATTTTTACAAGTAGAAGCTTCATTACCTCTCGAGACTTTGTCCTTTGGACCACTCTTGTTCTTTGTGCCTCTCACCTGTGTCCCACTTCTAACATCTCCCTCTTTTCCTGTACAGGTGTTTCTGTTTTCCTGCTAACAGATGTGTCAACTTTCACCTTTCCCAGGCCATAGCCCTGGAGACAAAAGGTGAATGTGTGTGCATCCACTCTAGAGTGGACATGGCATCCAAGGTAATGACCTAGGTACCTGGGCTTCCAGGATCCCCCCTGCTCTATTCAATGCTTCCCATGGCTCACATAAACATGTAGTGCAATTCAAATACCACCATCCAAACAAACTCCAAGACCCCTCCCAAATTCCCATCATCCCAGAACTGGGAGGGAGTCCAAGTGGTTTGTGCTCTCTGCTTCCTGTGTCACCAGGCAGTGAAATGTCTGCAGCGGGCTCTGCAGCCTATGGCCAGTGGGATCTCACTACACTGGGACCTTCCACCTGGCCTGGAGGTGTCACTGATCAGAAAAGCTCCTGAGATGATCTTCCAGGGACATCAGAGCTCCATCTATGCCCAGATCCATGGGCAAGCACAGGTGAGAGGGATCCAGGAACCATATGCACCAGGGCATGGCTTTCTGGAAGGTAAAGGACCCACGTCCTGTTCCACCTTCCCAGTACTGAGAGTATTTCACCTGTGTTAGACCTGGGAGAGACCATTATCAGGGCTCTGTAAACCTTCATTGCCTCTTCTCCAAGCATGGGTATCTACTTCCTTAGTAGAGCAGGAAGGGAATCTAGGTAGCCAGGCTGCCTGGGCCCAGACTATGAACTTTTCTGTCTGACTCTTCCCTTGCGTTACCAGGATGCAAAGGTGGATGAGGGAGCTGTGACTCTTCAGTACCATGTGGGCAATCAGTTCTTCGATTACACACTCAGGTTCTCATTGTCCTCATCATCAGATGACAGGTGAGAGGGTAACACACCTTGCACATGAGGCAGAGTGACACTGGCAGGGTCTGCAGGAGGAACAGCAGAAGTCCTTCACTTGCACCCTGAGGTGGGAAGAGAATCTGGGTATCTGGTGCTCCTGCCTTGTCCCTTCTGTGCTGACCTTGGGAGAGGAGCTCAATGACCATTAACCCACTGCCCCCTCCTCTTTAGTCCATGTATCCCTTGCCCCTCCTCGAGGTGGAACCAAGGACTAACTCCCTGCCCCTGCAGGCTGCCAGTGCATCGCATGGCCCTGATGCACCTGCTGTGGGAACGAGCCTGGGAGGGGACAAGCAGGACAGAGAAGGACACCTGGCAGAGCACAGTGAAGTCCAGCCTCACCCTGGGGGTTCCATCTCCCTTCACATCCAGTGTGGCTGTACGGATGAAACACAGGGACGCCTGGCACCACGGTAAGGCTGGAAACAGTGGGGACACTGGAAGACCTGGTGGTCTGATGCCTTCTCACCATCTGCAGCCCCTGGTCCTGTGGGCCTGACCACCCTTTTGCCTGTCTCTAATACCCACAATTCTACCCCTACCTCCCTGCCTTTCTTCCCGGATTCTTTGCCTCCAGACTCTTCCATGTTGCTCTCTCCCTCTTTAAACCTGGTTCCCTGCCAGTTGCTCTGGTTGCGTGGATTCAGGCCTGTGTTCTTCAAGTCCACCAAGTTTTGGATGGTTCAGAAATGCCAGTTATGCCTTGAGATGCTCGGTCACAAAGCCCCTGACACTGAGACACTCACCCAGCTTTCGACATACTGTAAAGGTAAGGAGAAAATTCTTGTCTGAGCATTCTCAAAATGTGTTAGCTAGGGCTGAACTTTCAGAATCACTAGACTTTCTGATTGTCACTATGCTGGGGATGGATGGAGTGACAGACCTACAAAAGTCCATGGGATTGGGTGCATCCAGAAGTGCCAAAGGAGTGGGCTGATACCACTGCCACTGTATCATCTTCAAAAGATCATGGCAAATGGGAGAGGTTCCCATGGCTGGAAAATAGTCAGATGTCTCACCCATCTTCAAGAAGGGGAAGAAGAAAAGTTCAGAGACATACAAGCTGGTCAGACTCCCCTTAATCTGAGGAAAGGATCTGAAGCAAATAATCCTCTTAGAAGGGCCATCCTGTATGGGTTTTGAAAAGAAAATCATGCCTGACCAACCTCACTGCTTTCTTGAATGAGGTAGCTGGAACTGTGAGCAAGAGAAGGGTAGTGGATTCTCTATACCTTGACTTTAGCACGGCCTTTGACAGTCTCTTTATTGAGGCATCAATGAGATACTGGATAGGATAAAGGATCAGTAAGGTTGGTGGAAAATTGGCTAGACTGCTGAGCTCAAGGAACAGTTATCAGCAGTTCAGAGTCCAGCTGGTGCCCAAAACCCTGTGCAATTCCAGAGAGATCTCTCATTGTAGCAGTACCATTTAATATCTTCATTAATGACCTGAACATTAATGGAGAGAGTACGCTCCCAGCAAGTTTATGAACAACAACAAATTGGGAGCAGTAGGTATGTGGTCAGTACAATAAAGGCTGGAGAAACGGCCTGACAGGAACTGTGTGACATTCAATAACAAAAATGCAAAGTCTTGCATCAGGAATGGATCAGGAATTGGATAACCCTACGAACAATATGGGCTCAGGGCATGCATGTCGAAGGAAGCAGCTCTACAGGAAAGGATCTTGGGGTCCTAGAAGACAACTACTTGAACAAAAGTCAGAAGTGTGCCCTGCAACCAAGAAAGCCAACAGCATCCCAGGCTGCAGAAGCAAGACTATAGCCACTGTGCAGGGAGGTGATTGTGGGGCATTGTGTCCAACTTCTGCTTCCTTAACCAGAAAGGTATCGACACACTGGAGTGACTCTAGGGAAGGGCCACTGAACTGAGATGGCTGAGCACATGGCTTGTGAGGAGAGGCTGAGAGAGCTGGGTTTGCTCATCTTTTAGAAGAAGATATCTGTCTACTTGTCTAGTTGTCTTCCTTCAGTTGGCTGACTGAAGGAAAAAAAGAAAAAAAACAGAGAAAATTCTTTTTCAAAGTGCCCAATATTAGGACTTGAGGCAACAGACACAAGTTGGACCATGGGAAATGCTGACTGGGTATGAGGAATTATTTATTTATTTATTTAATCATAAGAAAAATATAAAAATTGGTGGACTCTCCATCCTTAGAGATATTCAAGACTTGACTGCACAGATACCAGAGTGAGCTGTTCTAATGAGACCTGCATTGAGTAGGAATTTGATCAAGAAGACTTCCAGAAGTCCCTTCCAACCTCTGTATACCTTTAGGCCAGTCTTAAATGATGCCTAGTTTTGCCCTAACTACTCTGTGCCCAACTGCTTCATTTTCTGACCATAATAACTTTTCAGTCTGCTCCAGAATTGAGCCTAGGACTATAATAGTCATGGGCTGTGCTTGGCTCTCTTCATCTTCGCTCTCTTATGATGCAATGGTGCTGTAGCTCCAAAGAAGTCTTATATCTTAGAATGAGGAAAGGAAGGACTCATGGTGATGTTGGTGGGTTTAAGAGTGGATGATGCAGAAGGACCACTGTGGGACCCTCAATGGTGAATGTGAGCCATAATGGGGGAAGTGACAGGAAGGAATGAGTGATGCTCATGGGTGGAATTAGGCGTGTTCCTACCCAGAGAGAATTACTCTGGGTAAACTAGAGCATATAGGACAAATTTTAACATAGTTGTGACATATTTGAAAGACCTGAAGATACTCTGGGAGGTCTGTAAAAAGTTCCGGATGCTTGTGTATGACTGGAAAAATTGAAAAATTTGGAGAGGACAGAGTAGAGTTAAGTATACTTGGAGAAGGCAGAATTTAAGGTTAGTGGTCATTGCCCATCTCCATGTGAGTTGTGTGAACATTTCTGTCTTCCAGAGCAGAAGCTTTCTCCTGAAGAACAGGTGATGGATGAACTGCCAGCATTTAACATCAGTTGGGACTGGGCAATTTCACCGCTGGCAACAAGACTGTGTGACTTCTCTGGGCTCAGGGCAGTGGTGGCACTCCAGAAAGCAAATGGCTCCTGGACCCTCACCACAGCTCTGGCCTCTGCCTTGGGGCTCAGCAAAGCTGATATTAAGGGACAGAGGCCCAGTGAGGTAAGGAGATCAGGGACAGGAGGGGGACACTCTCATGAGCTGAACTTTCCTGTTCCAACCAAATTTCTAGTCTGAGCTGAACTGAGAGGAAGAGATCAAGGCAGTGGAGTTTATCCTCTCTGCTTGTGGAAGAAGGACATGGAGGGTGTGGGATGAAATCCAGAGGTACTAGGGAAGTTTCTGATGTTGAGGATTTCAGAAGCTTAAAGAGTTTGTTTGTATGCATTGAAGTCTTCTTCTCCTTGACTGTTCTGTTTTCCCTCAAAGGATGTGGAGCCAGCTGTCTGGGCCACAGTTTTGGCCTTGGTCTGGTTGCACAAGTATAAGTGGAAGGTACCTTGGTCAGAGCTTCTGGTGGCCAAAGCATGCAGGTGGCTGCTGGACCAAGATGGTAAGAAGATTTTGCTGTGAGGAGTCACACTCTGGACTTTTCCCACTAAATCCACAGCTGACACCCACTGATTCATATTCCTCTTTCCCAGTGCTCCTGTGCTGCAGTCTGTGAGACTGTTGGTACACAATGTATTTCCTTACTGAGTTGTAGTCCCTCTCTGCATTTTCTCTCTTCTTGCAGAAGTCCAACTGGATGAATGTCTGGAGGCAGCAAATTCCCTGCTGGGCTGCTTTGTGGAGCCTGCTGTCTTCAGGATGTGCACTTACCTCACTGCTGGGGGTGGAAAAGAAGCTAGGTGGGAACACAGTCAGGAAAGCTGACCCAAACTAGTCAAAGGGACGTATCACATGCCATTAAAATCACACCCTTGTGGGATGGAGCGAGTGAACTGCTGGGTGGGTGCTTAGTTGCTGTCCACGGCCAACTCACTAAAGCTGGCTTGTTCACATATTTGTTCTCTACAATAATCACTGTGTTCTGAAAAATAATGCTAATTACAAATACTAAAATTTGCTTCATTTCCATATTCTGCTTTTCTCTGAGATTTACTCAGTCATCAGTTCAAAATACCAGACTGCAGGGAGAAAAATTTGTTAAGATAATACAGGAAAACACCTTCATGTATCTGACTGTCTTTTTGTTTCCCTCCTCTCTTCCTATGTGCCTTTCTGGCTTTTTATAGAAAGGTAAAAATAATGTTATTTGTTAGAGGAACTTTTTTTTTCTTTTTCTTTTTCTTTTTTTTTTTCCTAAAAAACGGTTTGTCAAGTAAAGGGGTGGATTTCACTGGATCACTGCAGTGTTTACCATAGGTGTCCAGTGCTATTTCAGCTGTCCTGAGATATCTGAACCACCTGTCAGGTAGGAGGCAGGATAGAAAGGACTGGTTTTCTGAGGTGACAGCTGGGGAGTGAGTGAAATACCATTGTGGAATAAGATTTAGCTGCCTATGTATTGAAGTCCAGTGCCATTTATGATGTTCTAGGATTTCAAGCATATTAGGTTTACATGACAAGGTTTTGGTAGTGGGGAGGCTGCAGCAGTGACCTCTGTGGGAATCCCCTATGTGGGATTTTTCCGTGCCAATCACAGGTGGTTCCAAACCAGACCCACTTACAGAGGCAGTCAGCAAAGCTGGTGGCCTCCCTGTAAAATCACATGTAAGAAAAGGTAGATAATGCTATGTAGACAGAACAGGAGGGAAAAGAAGAGTGAGAACAGCAATGCAAACACCACAGTAAGAGAGGGAGGAGGAGGTATTTCCCTACAGCCCATGATGGAGCAGAGATTCATGCTGCAGCCCATGGAGGACACTCTGCTGGACCAGAGGGAGATTTGCTGAAGGAATTGCAACCCATGGGGAAAACCTGTGCTGGAGCAGAAGAAAAGTGTGAGGATGACAAAGGTCCAGAAGGAAATTGCTGTGTATTGGTCAGAGGCCCCAGTCTGCCATCCTCCCTGTACAGATGGCAGGGGTGGGGAGCAAAGGAAGTCAGTAGAGAAGTGAAGCTGCGCCTGGGAATAAGGGGACATGGGGGAAGGGTGTTTTAGTTTTTGCTTTTATTTCTCACCCTCCTACTCTATTTTAATTGTCAGTAAATTATACCAGTTTTCCCCAAGTTGAGTTTGTTTTGCCTGTGACAGTAATTGCTAAGCAAATACCATATCTTTTTTTAACCTCACAACCTTTTTCATTTATTTTTCTTCATGTCCTATTGAAGAAAACGAGTGAGGGAGCCTGGCAGCCAGGCAAGGTCAAACCCTAAAAAAATTCACCATATTTTAACAATGGTTACTTTTCTACATCTACACTTTTCATGCAGATTTTTTGTGTAGTTCAATCTCACACTTAAGTTACCCTTCATGCTCCATGCATAGTCAAAGATGATAAATAGGTATTTCTTCTCATGGGGTTATTGGATCTGAAAGCAAAAATAGTATTTGGTGTTTAGAATCTCACACCAAACTTTTGGGATTTCCAACAAACAACAATAATTCAGCTGCTCAAAATCAGGACACAGTGATTCCATTATGTAAAGGTTTGGGGGTGAGGCTGGGAGGAAATGGAAAGCAATGATAATTTACTTTGGAAAAGAACAATGTGCAATTATATGGGTAATTTACAGTACAAAGCAGATAATGTGAACTAACATTTATTTAGCTTTAAAGTGATGATAATAAAGATGCACATCATGCACTCTAATCACCATAGCATGTAATGGACCTGATGCAATAAAGCAAAAACTCCAGTGGAGACATATCTAAATGGACACCATCAAAACCCTTCTCTGCATTTCTCCTAGTATTTTCAAATAAACATCATGACCTATTGGGCAGTTTCTGGAAGTTCAATACTGGACGCAGTATTGTTTAATTTATTTATCACTGGTTTGGATGAAGGGGCAGATGCATCCTCAGCAAGTTTACTGATGATACAAAACTAGGAGGAGTGGCCATTAACCCAGAGGGCTGCACAGCCCTTCAGAGGAACCTCAACAGGTTGGAGAGATGGGCAGAGAGGAACCTTCTGAGATTCATCAAGGGCAAAAGCAGGGTCCTGCAGCTGAGAAGGAGCAATCCCAGGCACCACTACAGGCTGGGCGTGACCTGTTGGAAAGCAGCATTTTGGGGAAGGACCTCGGGGTTCTCACAAGCTGCCTGTGAACCAGTCGTGTGCCCTGGGGGCCAAGAAGACCAATGAGATGCTGGGTGCATTAGGAAGAGCATTGCCAGCAGGTCAAGGAGGTGATCCTGACCCTCTACTCAGCCCTGGTGAGGTACATCTGGAGCATTGTGTCCAGTTCTGGGCTCCTCAGCACAAGAGAGACATGGTGCTCCTGGAGCAGGTCCAGTGGAGGCTGTGGAGATGGTTAAGGGACTGGAGCATCTTTGTTATGAGGGCAGGCTGAGGGAGCTGGGCCTGTTCAGCCTCGAGAGATGACTGAGAGGGAACCTCAACAATATCTGTCAGTGTCTGAAGGGAGGAGGGACCAGACTCTGCTTAGGGGTGCTGAGCAATAGGACAAAAGGCCATGGGCAGAAACTGATGCACAGGAAGTTCCACCTGAATATGAGGAAGAACTTCTTTACTGTTGTGGTGGGTTGAGCTTGGCTGGATGTCAGGTGCCCACCCAGCCACTCTATCACTCCCCTTCCCAGCAGGGCAGAGGAGAGAGTAAGGTGGGAAAAGAAACAGCTCGTGGGTTGGGATAAGGCAGTTTATTTAAAGCAAAAAAGTAAAGCGAAGCTTGCGCGCAGAAGCAAAAGATAGCAGGGTTTGTTCTCTGCTTCCCATGAGCAGCCATGGTCGGCCACTCCCAAGGAGCAGGGCTTGGGGATGTGTGATGGTTCCTCAGCAGGCAGCCATTGGAGACAATGAATGCCCCCCTCCTGCTCCGTGCCTCAGCTTTTATAGCTGAGCTGATGTCACATGGTCTGGAATGTCCCTTTGGTCAGTTTGGGTCAGCTGGCCTACTTGGGTCCCCTCCCAGGATCTTGCCCTCAACTAAGGAAGGAATGTCCCAGTGCTGGTGCTGTGCTCAGCAGTGGCCAAAACACTGGTGTGTTATCAACACTCTTCCAGCTGCCAGTGCAACGCACAGCATTGTGAGGGCTGCTGTGGGGAAATGAGCTCCAGCTCAGCCAGACCCAGTACAATTGTGCAGGTGACTGAACACTGGAACAGATTTCCCAGAGAGGTTGTGGAGTCTTCCTCACTAGAGATATTTCAGAACCATCTGGACACAATCCTGTGCCAGGTTCTCTTGAGCAGCGAGATTGGACCAGATGACCCACTGTGGTCCCTTCCAGCCTGACCCATTCTGGGATCCTGTCATTCCGTGATTCTCACACATACACACACATTGAGGTATGTCCCTTTTATAAAAGAGCCCAATTATAAATTATATTCTATAAGCATATATAAAGCAAAGGGAAGGTGAGATAGAGACATAGGCAGGCAGGCATGCACAAAGGGTTTGTGAGCATTACTCTGGATTTGTTCTGTTCCATTCCATATATCGTTCTGTGAAAGCTGCTGCCATCAGCGGGTCAAAATTGCATGTATAATGAAATCTTTACAAAATCTTCTTCAAAAATACGTCAATATTTTCCTCTTATTCCAGTGATATAAACTGTTTGCTACTGGAAAATTAACCACAGAATCACGGAATCATTTTGTTTGGAAATGATTCTGAGATCATCGAGTCCAACCTTTGACAAATCCAGTTGCCTTATCAGCTAGACCATGGCACTCAACTGGACCATGGCACTAAGTGCCACGTCCATTCATTTCTTGAACACTTCTAGGGATGGTGACTCTACCTCCTCCCTGGGAAGCCTCTTCCAATGCCTGACCACCCTTTCCATGAAGAAATTCCTCCTACTGAACCTCCCCTGGTACAACTTAAGGCTATTTCTTCACATCCTATTACTTGTTGCCTGGGAGAATAGACACCTTGCTACAACCTCCTTTCATGTATTTGTATATAGGGATAAGGTCTCCTTTGAACCTACTTTTCTCCAGGATAGAAACCCCCAGTTCTCTCAGGTGCTCCTCATAGGACTTACCCTTGAACCTTTACTCATGAAGTGCTCATTTCCTGGAACATAGAGGAAGCCTGATAAAAATCCTATTTATTTCTGTATAATAATCTGCAGCCAGTTAATTTTTGCATGGCAGCTTTGATGCCATTGTTCCTCATGGTGTAAATGACTGGATTTATCACTGATGGCAACACAGAATAGAAAAGAGAAACTGTGAGATCTGGAGCTGATGGGGAGTTAGAGACAGGCTTAAGGTAGGCAAAAGAACCAGTGCTAACAAACATAGAGACCACAATGAGATGGGGGATGCAGGTTGAAAATGCTTTACGCTGGATTTCCTTGACAGGAATTCGCAAAACCACAGTGAAAATCTGAATATAAGACATACTTATAAAAACGAAACAGAGGGCAACTAAAAAAAACTAAATGTAAGAACCCCAACTTCACTAAAATATGAATGAGAACAGGAAAGCTTGAGAAGCTATGGAATGTCACAAAAGAACTGTTCAATAATGTTGGACTTGCAGAAGGTTAAAGAAAAGATGTTCCCAGTGTGGAGAGCAGAGTAAGGGACACAGCTGAGCCATGCACTGGCTGCCATGAGGCTGCAAGTGCTCCCCTTCGTGATGATATTGTAGTAAAGAGGTCTGCAGATGGCAATATAACGATCATATGCCATGACAGTCAGTAAAGCAAGTTCAGCAGCACCAAAAACATGGAAGAAAAAGACTTGGGCAACACAGCCGGAATAGGAGATGGATGTGGTATTCCATAGAAAACTGCCCATGGACTTTGGAGGGTGACAGAGATGGTTGAAAGGTCTAAGATGGACAAATTCAGCAAGAAGAAGTACATGGGGGTGTGAAGGTGATTACTGGCAGCTATAACCACAATAATGAGAAAGTTTCCCACCATGGCAGTCAGAAATAACGTAAAGTGGAATATCTGCAGTTCTCGAGTGTCAGAGAATCCCATGAGAAGGAATTCAGCCACAGTGCTTTGGTTAAACATTTTCTTTCCAGTGTGTTGGTGAAAACTGTGAAGAGAAAGTCAGGGATTTTGGTTGAGACTTGAAGGTCTGCTCTGTAGTCTCTCCACCAACTGAATTTCACAGCTGCCCTAAACATGTTTTGCTCACTGAAGACAAAGTTCACAAATCCCACATCATGTACCAAACTGTCAGAAACAAATCCTTCAGTAATCACAGTTCCATATATGAAATACACATGTATGCACGTACATACTGTATGTATCACATATATATGTCTAGTCTACATATGATTTATATATGTGTATTACATAGAAGTTTTATATGCATGTCTCTCTCTCTCTATATGTGTATATAAACACTGCTCATATTTCCTATAATTATTTTAATATATGTTCATGTTCATATTTATACATACATACCTATTATATGTATGATGAGATCCCATAATCTCCATGATGAAAACCCAGTGTAGCAGATTTTTACCCCAGAAATGTGTAGAGATAGAAACAGGAGTCCAAACGTGTCTGCAGTGATCCAACATGGACCTTTCAATGTATTTCTCCCAACAGCAGTCAGAGCTGCTAATATCACCTGTTATGGGGTGTGACTTCAGCCTTTGCTAATGGGATCCTGGTGCCTAAATGGAGTTAGAAAGTGCCAGTTGAGATGTACTTC